>NC_141056.1:0-600000 GCF_041138505.1 Cibotium barometz
TATGGTCATATAGTCTCTCGTCGACACCTTGACCATGTAAAGATTCAAGGATACGATTTGTAAGAAAAACCTAGTTCTATCCCACAGGGGAGAGCGTGGTCTTCGAAAAGTCAAATTACCCATAGGGTAATTGATCATAGTTTGAGCAACTACTAATCTTGATTCCTAGAGATAACGCTTTTTTCCTTATCCATATGCAAGGCACAGCCCCGCTGGTCTAGTCTCCTAGAATAGAGTTGTTCGAGAACCTATTTATCTAGCATAGGGCAACTCTATTCTAGTCTCCTAGAATAGAGTTGCTCGAGAACCTATTTATCTAGCATAGGGCTTTCACTTAATCTGTTGGAAAGCTACCCGACTAATTGGGTCCACCCGTCTATAGGATGCTGTCGTGTCGGGGCATTCCACTCTCCCACTTTCCACGCTACTACTCTCAGGAGTCAATTTGTTTTCTAATCAATTCTACCACAGTGTTTCACATAAATAAACATGTTCCTTAATTAAGGCCCTTTTCACAAGGTTTGTTTAAACAACCTTTTTTCAAAGTATAATAATGCCAAAGACAAGATTCATAAAAAAAAGTTTATACATGAATCAATTCCATACAAGCCAAACCAGCTCTCTTATTCTTTTCCTTTATACTACCGATGATCTAGAATTTGGCCTTCCAGCCTCTACATGCTGGGCAAAACCCTACAGGACCATACTCCTTGTCGCTGTGGCGAGGACTTAAGCCGACGACTAGCCCTCTCCGGCTCCGTCGCTCGATCCTCCTGCATCTCAGAGGGATGCCCACACATTGGCGTGGGCTAATTCACCGTACTAGCCTGGGCCCTCAGAACTAGGTAGCATCACAATTACTCGCCTCAATCGGCAAACCTCATTCTCCCAATAGTATGAGGGATACCATGGGTGGACTCTGGGCCTTACTACTGTCTCCGTCATCTGACTACACAAGCACAGGAACGGGGCAGTGTCAAGGTAGGGAAAAGTTCTACATGTACCTTAATTTAACCAAGATAATAATCCATTTACTACTCAACTAAACCATAGGACTAGAATCCATGTTACCTTCTTAAGAAAACAATCCTTTTCACAAAGATTTTAGCATTTCAACTTGAGATTGCGCGATAAGACATTCTTTATTAAGGCATATGCTGTTGTTTAAAAGAATACAAACTTTAACTAGTAAATCAATCAAATAGATTACTATTAATAATTAATAAAGAAGACAGGGCCATACCTCAACCCCTAAGAATGATATATAATTGAAAAACAATATATATATATATACCATATAGAAATTTGTGGTTTGTGGTTGTCTTTGCTCGTTAATAAGAGTTTCAGAACTTGATATATGAGAATAGCGAGTCTTCTAATACCTTCTCTTACGATTGAAATCATCCGATCATCCCCAAAATTTATCTCCTCTGAGTCCTACTCTGACTTTTCTCTCTTTTGAAGGTCTATGGCAAAATAGCCTTCTCTTGTTGCAGGGCTATGGCATACTATGGAGTTTTGGGTGGTCTCTTCCTCCGAAAGACCATAGCAATCTAACCTTCTCTTCTAAGATATTAGATCCCTGTGTACAGAACGTGTGACAGAATGAGCAAATTGTTTCGGCTATAAAACTCTCATAAAAACTCAGAATATGGTCATATAGTCACTCAAAAGAAGCGGAAGGCATCCGGTCTACAAGTACGCATAGTGGAAAAGGCAAAAACATCTGTATATAGCCGAAAACGCGCTATCTTCAGAAATGCGTTACTTTTTCACATTTTTAGTATGCATGGACTCTAAATATATAAAAGTATTCTAAATGCGACCTCGTATCATCTAAATTCTAATTTCTAATTTTGGAGATACTTATCTCTTAATAGAAACTATTCTTGTGTTCTTATTTCTTTTATAGTCTCTGGCTATAATTATGACTTTTGAAATAGAGGATGGTTTTGCATTCTTGACGAAGTTATTCAATGGTAGATTAAGCTTCCAAATGAATCGATGGAGAAGAGTTACCTCATCCATCTCTGGAGCTAATCGCAGAAGTTTAGCAAGATTTTGGTGGCATTCTTCCAGGGTCTTTCCTTCTTGGGTTAGAAAACAATCCTTTTCACAAAGATTTTAGCATTTCAACTTGAGATTACGCGATAAGACATTCTTTTTTAAGGCATATACTGTTGTTTAAAAGAATACAAACTTTAACTAGTAAATCAATCAAATAGATCACTATTAACAATTAATAGAGAAGCGAGGGCCATACCTCAACCCCTAAGAATGATATATAATTGAAAAGCAATATATATATATATATATATATATATATATATACACCTTATAGAAATTTATCATTTATGTTTGTCTTTGCTCGTTAGTTAATAAGAGTTTCAGAACTTGATATATGAGAATAGAGAGTCTTCTAATACCTTCTCTTATGATTGAAATCATCCGATCATCCCCAAGATTTATCTCCTCTTATCGTACTCTGACTTTTCTCTGATTCTTTTCCTTTATAGTGCCGATGATCTAGAATTCGGCCTTCCAGCCTCTACATGCTGGGCAAAACCCTACGGGACCATACTCCTCGTCGTCGGCCGCCGCTGTGGTGGCGACCGAGGAATTAAGCGGCCTGTTGCCCTCTTAGGCTGGGTCACTCAACCTCCTGCCTCTTAGAGGGATGTCCACGCACTAGGGTGGGCTAATTCACCGTACTAGCATGGGCTCTCAGAACTAGGCAGCATCACAATTACTCGCCTCAATTGGCCAACCTCATTCTCCCAATTGTATGATGGATACCATGGGTGGACTCTGGGCCTTACTATTTTGCCATTCGGCTACACAAGCACAAGAACAGGGCAGTGTTAAGGCAGGGAGAAGTTCTACATGTACCTTAATTTAACCAAGATAATCATTCATTACTCAACTAAACCATAGGACTAGAATCCATGTTACCTTCTTAAGAAAACAATCCTTTTCACAGAGATTTTAGCATTTCAACTTGAGATTACGCGATAAGACATTCTTTATTAAGGCATATGCTGTTGTTTAAAAGAATACAAACTTTAACTAGTGAATCAATCAAATAGATCACTATTAACAATTCATAGAGAAGCCAGGGCCATACCTCAACCCGTAAGAATGATATATAATTAAAAAATAATATATATATATATATACCATATAGAAATTTGTCGTTTGTGGTTGTCTTTGCTCGTTAATAAGAGTTTCAGAACTTGATATATGAGAAAAGCAAGTCTTCTAATACCTTCTCGTACGATTGAAGTCATCCGATCATTCCCAAGATTTATCTCCTCTTACGCGTACTCTGACTTTTCTCTCTTTCGAAGGTCTATGGCAAAATAGCCCTCTTGTTGCAGGGCTACGGCATACTATTCTTTCTTTAAAAGAAAAGCTATGGAGTTTTGGTCTCTTCCTTCGAAAGACCATAGCAATCTAACCTTCTCTTCTAAGAGATTAGATCCCTGTGTAGAGATCGTGACAGAATCAGCAAATTGTTTCGGCTATAAATCTCTCATAAAAACTTAGAATATGGTCATATAGTCTCTCGTCGACACCTTGACCATGTAAAGATTCAAGGATACGATTTGTAAGAAAAACCTAGTTCTATCCCACAGGGGAGAGCGTGGTCTTCGAAAAGTCAAATTACCCATAGGGTAATTGATCATAGTTTGAGCAACTACTAATCTTGATTCCTAGAGATAACGCTTTTTTCCTTATCCATATGCAAGGCACAGCCCCGCTGGTCTAGTCTCCTAGAATAGAGTTGTTCGAGAACCTATTTATCTAGCATAGGGCAACTCTATTCTAGTCTCCTAGAATAGAGTTGCTTGAGAACCTATTTATCTAGCATAGGGCTTTCACTTAATCTGTTGGAAAGCTACCCGACTAATTGGGTCCACCCGTCTATAGGATGCTGTCGTGTTGGGGCATTCCACTCTCCCACTTTCCACGCTACTACTCTCAGGAGTCAATTTGTTTTCTAATCAATTCTACCACAGTGTTTCACATAAATAAACATGTTCCTTAATTAAGGCCCTTTTCACAAGGTTTGTTTAAACAACCTTTTTTCAAAGTATAATAATGCCAAAGACAAGATTCATAAAAAAAGTTTATACATGAATCAATTCCATACAAGCCAAACTAGCTCTCTTATTCTTTTCCTTTATACTACCGATGATCTAGAATTTGGCCTTCCAGTCTCTACATGCTGGGCAAAACCCTACAGGACCATACTCCTTGTCGCTGTGGCGAGGACTTAAGCCGACGACCTATAGCCCTCTCAGGCTCCGTCGCTCGATCCTCCTGACTCTCAGAGGGATGCCCAAACACTAGCGTGGGCTAATTCACCGTACTAGCCTGGGCCCTCAGAACTAGGTAGCATCACAATTACTCGCCTCAATCGGCAAACCTCATTCTCCCAATAGTATGAGGGATACCATGGGTGGACTCTAGGCCTTACTACTGTCTCCGTCATCTGACTACACAAGCACAAGAACGGGGCAGTGTCAAGGTAGGGAAAAGTTCTACATGTACCTTAATTTAACCAAGATAATAATCCATTTACTACTCAACTAAACCATAGGACTAGAATCCATGTTACCTTCTTAAGAAAACAATCCTTTTCACAAAGATTTTAGCATTTCAACTTGAGATTGCGCGATAAGACATTCTTTATTAAGGCATATGCTGTTGTTTAAAAGAATACAAACTTTAACTAGTAAATCAATCAAATAGATTACTATTAATAATTAATAAAGAAGACAGGGCCATACCTCAACCCCTAAGAATGATATATAATTGAAAAACAATATATATATATATACCATATAGAAATTTGTGGTTTGTGGTTGTCTTTGCTCGTTAATAAGAGTTTCAGAACTTGATATATGAGAATAGCGAGTCTTCTAATACCTTCTCTTACGATTGAAATCATCCAATCATCCCCAAAATTTATCTCCTCTGAGTCCTACTCTGACTTTTCTCTCTTTCGAAGGTCTATGGCAAAATAGCCTTCTCTTGTTGCAGGGCTACGGCATACTATTCTTTCTTTAAAAGAAAAGCTATGGAGTTTTGGGTGGTCTCTTCCTCCGAAAGACCATAGCAATCTAACCTTCTCTTCTAAGATATTAGATCCCTGTGTACAGAACGTGTGACAGAATGAGCAAATTATTTCGGATATAAAACTCTCATAAAAACTCAGAATATGGTCATATAGTCACTCAAAAGAAGCGGAAGGCATCCGGTCTACAAGCACGCATAGTGGAAAAGGCAAAAACATCTGTATATAGCCGGAAACGCGCTATCTTCAGAAATGCGTTACTTTTTCACATTTTTAGTATGCATGGACTCTAAATATATAAAAGTATTCTAAATGCGACCTCGTATCATCTAAATTCTAATTTCTAATTTTGGAGATACTTATCTCTTAATAGAAACTATTCTTGTGTTCTTATTTCTTTTATAGTCTCTGGCTATAATTATGACTTCTGAAATAGAGGATGGTTTTGCATTCTTGACGAAGTTATTCAATGGTAGATTAAGCTTCCAAATGAATCGATGGAGAAGAGTTACCTCATCCATCTCTGGAGCTAATCGCAGAAGTTTAGCAAGATTTTGGTGGCATTCTTCCAGGGTCTTTCCTTCTTGGGTTAGAAAACAATCCTTTTCACAAAGATTTTAGCATTTCAACTTGAGATTGCGCGATAAGACATTCTTTTTTAAGGCATATACTGTTGTTTAAAAGAATACAAACTTTAACTAGTAAATCAATCAAATAGATCACTATTAACAATTAATAGAGAAGCGAGGGCCATACCTCAACCCCTAAGAATGATATATAATTGAAAAGCAATATATATATATATATATATATATATATATATACACCTTATAGAAATTTATCATTTATGTTTGTCTTCGATCGTTAGTTAATAAGAGTTTCAGAACTTGATATATGAGAATAGAGAGTCTTCTAATACCTTCTCTTATGATTGAAATCATCCGATCATCCCCAAGATTTATCTCCTCTTATCGTACTCTGACTTTTCTCTGATTCTTTTCCTTTATAGTGCCGATGATCTAGAATTCGGCCTTCCAGCCTCTACATGCTAGGCAAAACCCTACGGGACCATACTCCTCGTCGTCGGCCGCCGCTGTGGTGGTGATCTAGGAATTAAGCGGCCTGTTGCCCTCTTAGGCTGGGTCACTCAACCTCCTGCCTCTTAGAGGGATGTCCACGCACTAGGGTGGGCTAATTCACCGTACTAGCATGGGCTCTCAGAACTAGGCAGCATCACAATTACTCGCCTCAATTGGCCAACCTCATTCTCCCAATTGTATGATGGATACCATGGGTGGACTCTGGGCCTTACTATTCTGCCATTCGGCTACACAAGCACAAGAACAGGGCAGTGTTAAGGCAGGGAGAAGTTCTACATGTACCTTAATTTAACCAAGATAATCATTCATTACTCAACTAAACCATAGGACTAGAATCCATGTTACCTTCTTAAGAAAACAATCCTTTTCACAAAGATTTTAGCATTTCAACTTGAGATTACGCGATAAGACATTCTTTATTAAGGCATATGCTGTTGTTTAAAAGAATACAAACTTTAACTAGTGAATCAATCAAATAGATCACTATTAACAATTCATAGAGAAGCCAGGGCCATACCTCAACCCGTAAGAATGATATATAATTAAAAAATAATATATATATATATACCATATAGAAATTTGTGGTTTGTGGTTGTCTTTGCTCGTTAATAAGAGTTTCAGAACTTGATATATGAGAAAAGCAAGTCTTCTAATACCTTCTCGTACGATTGAAATCATCCGATCATCCCCAAGATTTATCTCCTCTTACGCGTACTCTGACTTTTCTCTCTTTCGAAGGTCTATGGCAAAATAGCCCTCTTGTTGCAGGGCTACGGCATACTATTCTTTCTTTAAAAGAAAAGCTATGGAGTTTTGGTCTCTTCCTTCGAAAGACCATAGCAATCTAACCTTCTCTTCTAAGAGATTAGATCCCTGTGTAGAGATCGTGACAGAATCAGCAAATTGTTTCGGCTATAAATCTCTCATAAAAACTTAGAATATGGTCATATAGTCTCTCGTCGACACCTTGACCATGTAAAGATTCAAGGATACGATTTGTAAGAAAAACCTAGTTCTATCCCACAGGGGAGAGCGTGGTCTTCGAAAAGTCAAATTACCCATAGGGTAATTGATCATAGTTTGAGCAACTACTAATCTTGATTCCTAGAGATAACGCTTTTTTCCTTATCCATATGCAAGGCACAGCCCCGCTGGTCTAGTCTCCTAGAATAGAGTTGTTCGAGAACCTATTTATCTAGCATAGGGCAACTCTATTCTAGTCTCCTAGAATAGAGTTGCTCGAGAACCTATTTATCTAGCATAGGGCTTTCACTTAATCTGTTGGAAAGCTACCCGACTAATTGGGTCCACCCGTCTATAGGATGCTGTCGTGTCGGGGCATTCCACTCTCCCACTTTCCACGCTACTACTCTCAGGAGTCAATTTGTTTTCTAATCAATTCTACCACAGTGTTTCACATAAATAAACATGTTCCTTAATTAAGGCCCTTTTCACAAGGTTTGTTTAAACAACCTTTTTTCAAAGTATAATAATGCCAAAGACAAGATTCATAAAAAAAGTTTATACATGAATCAATTCCATACAAGCCAAACCAGCTCTCTTATTCTTTTCCTTTATACTACCGATGATCTAGAATTTGGCCTTCCAGCCTCTACATGCTGGGCAAAACCCTACAGGACCATACTCCTTGTCGCTGTGGCGAGGACTTAAGCCGACGACCTATAGCCCTCTCAGGCTCCGTCGCACGATCCTCCTGCCTCTCAGAGGGATGCCCACACATTGGCGTGGGCTAATTCACTGTACTAGCCTGGGCCCTCAGAACTAGGTAGCATCACAATTACTCGCCTCAATCGGCAAACCTCATTCTCCCAATAGTATGAGGGATACCATGGGTGGACTCTGGGCCTTACTACTGTCTCCGTCATCTGACTACACAAGCACAAGAACGGGGCAGTGTCAAGGTAGGGAAAAGTTCTACATGTACCTTAATTTAACCAAGATAATAATCCATTTACTACTCAACTAAACCATAGGACTAGAATCCATGTTACCTTCTTAAGAAAACAATCCTTTTCACAAAGATTTTAGCATTTCAACTTGAGATTGCGCGATAAGACATTCTTTATTAAGGCATATGCTGTTGTTTAAAAGAATACAAACTTTAACTAGTAAATCAATCAAATAGATTACTATTAATAATTAATAAAGAAGACAGGGCCATACCTCAACCCCTAAGAATGATATATAATTGAAAAACAATATATATATATATACCATATAGAAATTTGTGGTTTGTGGTTGTCTTTGCTCGTTAATAAGAGTTTCAGAACTTGATATATGAGAATAGCGAGTCTTCTAATACCTTCTCTTACGATTGAAATCATCCGATCATCCCCAAAATTTATCTCCTCTGAGTCCTACTCTGACTTTTCTCTCTTTCGAAGGTCTATGGCAAAATAGCCTTCTCTTGTTGCAGGGCTACGGCATACTATTCTTTCTTTAAAAGAAAAGCTATGGAGTTTTGGGTGGTCTCTTCCTCCGAAAGACCATAGCAATCTAACCTTCTCTTCTAAGATATTAGATCCCTGTGTACAGAACGTGTGACAGAATGAGCAAATTGTTTCGGCTATAAAACTCTCATAAAAACTCAGAATATGGTCATATAGTCACTCAAAAGAAGCGGAAGGCATCCGGTCTACAAGCACGCATAGTGGAAAAGGCAAAAACATCTGTATATAGCCGGAAACGCGCTATCTTCAGAAATGCGTTACTTTTTCACATTTTTAGTATGCATGGACTCTAAATATATAAAAGTATTCTAAATGCGACCTCGTATCATCTAAATTCTAATTTCTAATTTTGGAGATACTTATCTCTTAATAGAAACTATTCTTGTGTTCTTATTTCTTTTATAGTCTCTGGCTATAATTATGACTTCTGAAATAGAGGATGGTTTTGCATTCTTGACGAAGTTATTCAATGGTAGATTAAGCTTCCAAATGAATCGATGGAGAAGAGTTACCTCATCCATCTCTGGAGCTAATCGCAGAAGTTTAGCAAGATTTTGGTGGCATTCTTCCAGGGTCTTTCCTTCTTGGGTTAGAAAACAATCCTTTTCACAAAGATTTTAGCATTTCAACTTGAGATTGCACGATAAGACATTCTTTTTTAAGGCATATACTGTTGTTTAAAAGAATACAAACTTTAACTAGTAAATCAATCAAATAGATCACTATTAACAATTAATAGAGAAGCGAGGGCCATACCTCAACCCCTAAGAATGATATATAATTGAAAAGCAATATATATATATATATATATATATATATATATATATATATATACCTTATAGAAATTTATCATTTATGTTTGTCTTCGCTCGTTAGTTAATAAGAGTTTCAGAACTTGATATATGAGAATAGAGAGTCTTCTAATACCTTCTCTTATGATTGAAATCATCCGATCATCCCCAAGATTTATCTCCTCTTATTGTACTCTGACTTTTCTCTGATTCTTTTCCTTTATAGTGCCGATGATCTAGAATTCGGCCTTCCAGCCTCTACATGCTGGGCAAAACCCTACGGGACCATACTCTTCGTCGTCGGCCGCCGCTGTGGTGGCGACCGAGGAATTAAGCGGCCTGTTGCCCTCTTAGGCTGGGTCACTCAACCTCCTGCCTCTTAGAGGGATGTCCACGCACTAGGGTGGGCTAATTCACCGTACTAGCATGGGCTCTCAGAACTAGGCAGCATCACAATTACTCGCCTCAATTGGCCAACCTCATTCTCCCAATTGTATGATGGATACCATGGGTGGACTCTGGGCCTTACTATTCTGCCATTCGGCTACACAAGCACAAGAACAGGGCAGTGTTAAGGCAGGGAGAAGTTCTACATGTACCTTAATTTAACCAAGATAATCATTCATTACTCAACTAAACCATAGGACTAGAATCCATGTTACCTTCTTAAGAAAACAATCCTTTTCACAAAGATTTTAGCATTTCAACTTGAGATTACGCGATAAGACATTCTTTATTAAGGCATATGCTGTTGTTTAAAAGAATACAAACTTTAACTAGTGAATCAATCAAATAGATCACTATTAACAATTCATAGAGAAGCCAGGGCCATACCTCAACCCGTAAGAATGATATATAATTAAAAAATAATATATATATATATACCATATAGAAATTTATCGTTTGTGGTTGTCTTTGCTCGTTAATAAGAGTTTCAGAACTTGATATATGAGAAAAGCAAGTCTTCTAATACCTTCTCGTACGATTGAAATCATCCGATCATCCCCAAGATTTATCTCCTCTTACGCGTACTCTGACTTTTCTCTCTTTCGAAGGTCTATGGCAAAATAGCCCTCTTGTTGCAGGGCTACGGCATACTATTCTTTCTTTAAAAGAAAAGCTATGGAGTTTTGGTCTCTTCCTTCGAAAGACCATAGCAATCTAACCTTCTCTTCTAAGAGATTAGATCCCTGTGTAGAGATCGTGACAGAATCAGCAAATTGTTTCGGCTATAAATCTCTCATAAAAACTTAGAATATGGTCATATAGTCTCTCGTCGACACCTTGACCATGTAAAGATTCAAGGATACGATTTGTAAGAAAAACCTAGTTCTATCCCACAGGGGAGAGCGTGGTCTTCGAAAAGTCAAATTACCCATAGGGTAATTGATCATAGTTTGAGCAACTACTAATCTTGATTCCTAGAGATAACGCTTTTTTCCTTATCCATATGCAAGGCACAGCCCCGCTGGTCTAGTCTCCTAGAATAGAGTTGTTCGAGAACCTATTTATCTAGCATAGGGCAACTCTATTCTAGTCTCCTAGAATAGAGTTGCTCGAGAACCTATTTATCTAGCATAGGGCTTTCACTTAATCTGTTGGAAAGCTACCCGACTAATTGGGTCCACCCGTCTATAGGATGCTGTCGTGTCGGGGCATTCCACTCTCCCACTTTCCACGCTACTACTCTCAGGAGTCAATTTGTTTTCTAATCAATTCTACCACAGTGTTTCACATAAATAAACATGTTCCTTAATTAAGGCCCTTTTCACAAGGTTTGTTTAAACAACCTTTTTTCAAAGTATAATAATGCCAAAGACAAGATTCATAAAAAAAGTTTATACATGAATCAATTCCATACAAGCCAAACCAGCTCTTATTCTTTTCCTTTATACTACCGATGATCTAGAATTTGGCCTTCCAGCCTCTACATGCTGGGCAAAACCCTACAGGACCATACTCCTTGTCGCTGTGGCGAGGACTTAAGCCGACGACCTATAGCCCTCTCAGGCTCCGTCGCTCGATCCTCCTGCCTCTCAGAGGGATGCCCACACACTGGCGTGGGCTAATTCACCGTACTAGCCTGGGCCCTCAGAACTAGGTAGCATCACAATTACTCGCCTCAATCGGCAAACCTCATTCTCCCAATAGTATGAGGGATACCATGGGTGGACTCTGGGCCTTACTACTGTCTCCGTCATCTGACTACACAAGCACAAGAACGGGACAGTGTCAAGGTAGGAAAAAGTTCTACATGTACCTTAATTTAACCAAGATAATAATCCATTTACTACTCAACTAAACCATAGGACTAGAATCCATGTTACCTTCTTAAGAAAACAATCCTTTTCACAAAGATTTTAGCATTTCAACTTGAGATTGCGCGATAAGACATTCTTTATTAAGGCATATGCTGTTGTTTAAAAGAATACAAACTTTAACTAGTAAATCAATCAAATAGATTACTATTAATAATTAATAAAGAAGACAGGGCCATACCTCAACCCCTAAGAATGATATATAATTGAAAAACAATATATATATATATACCATATAGAAATTTGTGGTTTGTGGTTGTCTTTGCTCGTTAATAAGAGTTTCAGAACTTGATATATGAGAATAGCGAGTCTTCTAATACCTTCTCTTACGATTGAAATCATCCGATCATCCCCAAAATTTATCTCCTCTGAGTCCTACTCTGACTTTTCTCTCTTTCGAAGGTCTATGGCAAAATAGCCTTCTCTTGTTGCAGGGCTACGGCATACTATTCTTTCTTTAAAAGAAAAGCTATGGAGTTTTGGGTGGTCTCTTCCTCCGGAAGACCATAGCAATCTAACCTTCTCTTCTAAGATATTAGATCCCTGTGTACGTGTGACGGAATGAGCAAATTGTTTCGGCTATAAAACTCTCATAAAAACTCAGAATATGGTCATATAGTCACTCAAAAGAAGCGGAAGGCATCCGGTCTACAAGCACGCATAGTGGAAAAGGCAAAAACATCTGTATATAGCCGGAAACGCGCTATCTTCAGAAATGCGTTACTTTTTCACATTTTTAGTATGCATGGACTCTAAATATATAAAAGTATTCTAAATGCGACCTCGTATCATCTAAAGTCTAATTTCTAATTTTGGAGATACTTATCTCTTAATAGAAACTATTCTTGTGTTCTTATTTCTTTTATAGTCTCTGGCTATAATTATGACTTCTGAAATAGAGGATGGTTTTGCATTCTTGACGAAGTTATTCAATGTAGATTAAGCTTCCAAATGAATCGATGGAGAAGAGTTACCTCATCCATCTCTGGAGCTAATCGCAGAAGTTTAGCAAGATTTTGGTGGCATTCTTCCAGGGTCTTTCCTTCTTGGGTTAGAAAACAATCCTTTTCACAAAGATTTTAGCATTTCAACTTGAGATTGCGCGATAAGACATTCTTTTTTAAGGCATATACTGTTGTTTAAAAGAATACAAACTTTAACTAGTAAATCAATCAAATAGATCACTATTAACAATTAATAGAGAAGCGAGAGCCATACCTCAACCCCTAAGAATCATATATAATTGAAAAGCAATATATATATATATATATATATATATATATATATATATATATATATATATATATATATATATATACACCTTATAGAAATTTATCATTTATGTTTGTCTTCGCTCGTTAGTTAATAAGAGTTTCAGAACTTGATATATGAGAATAGAGAGTCTTCTAATACCTTCTCTTATGATTGAAATCATCCGATCATCCCCAAGATTTATCTCCTCTTATCGTACTCTGACTTTTCTCTGATTCTTTTCCTTTATAGTGCCGATGATCTAGAATTCGGCCTTCCAGCCTCTACATGCTGGGCAAAACCCTACGGGACCATACTCCTCGTCGTCGGCCGCCGCTGTGGTGGCGACCGAGGAATTAAGCGGCCTGTTGCCCTCTTAGGCTGGGTCACTCAACCTCCTGCCTCTTAGAGGGATGTCCACGCACTAGGGTGGGCTAATTCACCGTACTAGCATGGGCTCTCAGAACTAGGCAGCATCACAATTACTCGCCTCAATTGGCCAACCTCATTCTCCCAATTGTATGATGGATACCATGGGTGGACTCTGGGCCTTACTATTCTGCCATTCGGGTACACAAGCACAAGAACAGGGCAGTGTTAAGGCAGGGAGAAGTTCTACATGTACCTTAATTTAACCAAGATAATCATTCATTACTCAACTAAACCATAGGACTAGAATCCATGTTACCTTCTTAAGAAAACAATCCTTTTCACAAAGATTTTAGCATTTCAACTTGAGATTACGCGATAAGACATTCTTTATTAAGGCATATGCTGTTGTTTAAAAGAATACAAACTTTAACTAGTGAATCAATCAAATAGATCACTATTAACAATTCATAGAGAAGCCAGGGCCATACCTCAACCCGTAAGAATGATATATAATTAAAAAATAATATATATATATATATACCATATAGAAATTTATCGTTTGTGGTTGTCTTTGCTCGTTAATAAGAGTTTCAGAACTTGATATATAAGAAAAGCAAGTCTTCTAATACCTTCTCGTACGATTGAAATCATCCGATCATCCCCAAGATTTATCTCCTCTTACGCGTACTCTGACTTTTCTCTCTTTCGAAGGTCTATGGCAAAATAGCCCTCTTGTTGCAGGGCTACGGCATACTATTCTTTCTTTAAAAGAAAAGCTATGGAGTTTTGGTCTCTTCCTTCGAAAGACCATAGCAATCTAACCTTCTCTTCTAAGAGATTAGATCCCTGTGTAGAGATCGTGACAGAATCAGCAAATTGTTTCGGCTATAAATCTCTCATAAAAACTTAGAATATGGTCATATAGTCTCTCGTCGACACCTTGACCATGTAAAGATTCAAGGATACGATTTGTAAGAAAAACCTAGTTCTATCCCACAGGGGAGAGCGTGGTCTTCGAAAAGTCAAATTACCCATAGGGTAATTGATCATAGTTTGAGAAACTACTAATCTTGATTCCTAGAGATAACGCTTTTTTCCTTATCCATATGCAAGGCACAGCCCCGCTGGTCTAGTCTCCTAAAATAGAGTTGTTCGAGAACCTATTTATCTAGCATAGGGCAACTCTATTCTAGTCTCCTAGAATAGAGTTGCTCGAGAACCTATTTATCTAGCATAGGGCTTTCACTTAATCTGTTGGAAAGCTACCCGACTAATTGGGTCCACCCGTCTATAGGATGCTGTCGTGTCGGGGCATTCCACTCTCCCACTTTCCACGCTACTACTCTCAGGAGTCAATTTGTTTTCTAATCAATTCTACCACAGTGTTTCACATAAATAAACATGTTCCTTAATTAAGGCCCTTTTCACAAGGTTTGTTTAAACAACCTTTTTTCAAAGTATAATAATGCCAAAGACAAGATTCATAAAAAAAGTTTATACATGAATCAATTCCATACAAGCCAAACCTGCTCTCTTATTCTTTTCCTTTATACTACCGATGATCTAGAATTTGGCCTTCCAGCCTCTACATGCTGGGCAAAACCCTACAGGACCATACTCCTTGTCGCTGTGGCGAGGACTTAAGCCGACGACCTATAGCCCTCTCAGGCTCCGTCGCTCGATCCTCCTGCCTCTCAGAGGGATGCCCACACACTGGCGTGGGCTAATTCACCGTACTAGCCTGGGCCCTCAGAACTAGGTAGCATCACAATTACTCGTCTCAATCGGCAAACCTCATTCTCCCAATAGTATGAGGGATACCATGGGTGGACTCTGGGCCTTACTATTGTCTCCGTCATCTGACTACACAAGCACAAGAACGGGGCAGTGTCAAGGTAGGGAAAAGTTCTACATGTACCTTAATTTAACCAAGATAATAATCCATTTACTACTCAACTAAACCATAGGACTAGAATCCATGTTACCTTCTTAAGAAAACAATCCTTTTCACAAAGATTTTAGCATTTCAACTTGAGATTGCGCGATAAGACATTCTTTATTAAGGCATATGCTGTTGTTTAAAAGAATACAAACTTTAACTAGTAAATCAATCAAATAGATTACTATTAATAATTAATAAAGAAGACAGGGCCATACCTCAACCCCTAAGAATGATATATAATTGAAAAACAATATATATATATATACCATATAGAAATTTGTGGTTTGTGGTTGTCTTTGCTCGTTAATAAGAGTTTCAGAACTTGATATATGAGAATAGCGAGTCTTCTAATACCTTCTCTTACGATTGAAATCATCCCATCATCCCCAAAATTTATCTCCTCTGAGTCCTACTCTGACTTTTCTCTCTTTCGAAGGTCTATGGCAAAATAGCCTTCTCTTGTTGCAGGGCTACGGCATACTATTCTTTCTTTAAAAGAAAAGCTATGGAGTTTTGGGTGGTCTCTTCCTCCGAAAGACCATAGCAATCTAACCTTCTCTTCTAAGATATTAGATCCCTGTGTACAGAACGTGTGACAGAATGAGCAAATTGTTTCGGCTATAAAACTCTCATAAAAACTCAGAATATGGTCATATAGTCACTCAAAAGAAGCGGAAGGCATCCGGTCTACAAGCACGCATAGTGGAAAAGGCAAAAACATCTGTATATAGCCGGAAACGCGCTATCTTCAGAAATGCGTTACTTTTTCACATTTTTAGTATGCATGGACTCTAAATATATAAAAGTATTCTAAATGCGACCTCGTATCATCTAAATTCTAATTTCTAATTTTGGAGATACTTATCTCTTAATAGAAACTATTCTTGTGTTCTTATTTCTTTTATAGTCTCTGGCTATAATTATGACTTCTGAAATAGAGGATGGTTTTGCATTCTTGACGAAGTTATTCAATGGTAGATTAAGCTTCCAAATGAATCGATGGAGAAGAGTTACCTCATCCATCTCTGGAGCTAATCGCAGAAGTTTAGCAAGATTTTGGTGGCATTCTTCCAGGGTCTTTCCTTCTTGGGTTAGAAAACAATCCTTTTCACAAAGATTTTAGCATTTCAACTTGAGATTGCGCGATAAGACATTCTTTTTTAAGGCATATACTGTTGTTTAAAAGAATACAAACTTTAACTAGTAAATCAATCAAATAGATCACTATTAACAATTAATAGAGAAGCGAGGGCCATACCTCAACCCCTAAGAATGATATATAATTGAAAAGCAATATATATATATATATATATATATATATATATATATATATATATATACACCTTATAGAAATTTATCATTTATGTTTGTCTTCGCTCGTTAGTTAATAAGAGTTTCAGAACTTGATATATGAGAATAGAGAGTCTTCTAATACCTTCTCTTATGATTGAAATCATCCGATCATCCCCAAGATTTATCTCCTCTTATCGTACTCTGACTTTTCTCTGATTCTTTTCCTTTATAGTGCCGATGATCTAGAATTCGGCCTTCCAGCCTCTACATGCTGGGCAAAACCCTACGGGACCATACTCCTCGTCGTCGGCCGCCGCTGTGGTGGCGACCGAGGAATTAAGCGGCATGTTGCCCTCTTAGGCTGGGTCACTCAACCTCCTGCCTCTTAGAGGGATGTCCACGCACTAGGGTGGGCTAATTCACCGTACTAGCATGGGCTCTCAGAACTAGGCAGCATCACAATTACTCGCCTCAATTGGCCAACCTCATTCTCCCAATTGTATGATGGATACCATGGGTGGACTCTGGGCCTTACTATTCTGCCATTCGGCTACACAAGCACAAGAACAGGGCAGTGTTAAGGCAGGGAGAAGTTCTACATGTACCTTAATTTAACCAAGATAATCATTCATTACTCAACTAAACCATAGGACTAGAATCCATGTTACCTTCTTAAGAAAACAATCCTTTTCACAAAGATTTTAGCATTTCAACTTGAGATTACGCGATAAGACATTCTTTATTAAGGCATATGCTGTTGTTTAAAAGAATACAAACTTTAACTAGTGAATCAATCAAATAGATCACTATTAACAATTCATAGAGAAGCCAGGGCCATACCTCAACCTGTAAGAATGATATATAATTAAAAAATAATATATATATATATACCATATAGAAATTTGTGGTTTGTGGTTGTCTTTGCTCGTTAATAAGAGTTTCAGAACTTGATATATGAGAAAAGCAAGTCTTCTAATACCTTCTCGTACGATTGAAATCATCCGATCATCCCCAAGATTTATCTCCTCTTACGCGTACTCTGACTTTTCTCTCTTTCGAAGGTCTATGGCAAAATAGCCCTCTTGTTGCAGGGCTACGGCATACTATTCTTTCTTTAAAAGAAAAGCTATGGAGTTTTGGTCTCTTCCTTCGAAAGACCATAGCAATCTAACCTTCTCTTCTAAGAGATTAGATCCCTGTGTAGAGATCGTGACAGAATCAGCAAATTGTTTCGGCTATAAATCTCTCATAAAAACTTAGAATATGGTCATATAGTCTCTCGTCGACACCTTGACCATGTAAAGATTCAAGGATACGATTTGTAAGAAAAACCTAGTTCTATCCCACAGGGGAGAGCGTGGTCTTCGAAAAGTCAAATTACCCATAGGGTAATTGATCATAGTTTGAGCAACTACTAATCTTGATTCCTAGAGATAACGCTTTTTTCCTTATCCATATGCAAGGCACAGCCCCGCTGGTCTAGTCTCCTAGAATAGAGTTGTTCGAGAACCTATTTATCTAGCATAGGGCAACTCTATTCTAGTCTCCTAGAATAGAGTTGCTCGAGAACCTATTTATCTAGCATAGGGCTTTCACTTAATCTGTTGGAAAGCTACCCGACTAATTGGGTCCACCCGTCTATAGGATGCTGTCGTGTCGGGGCATTCCACTCTCCCACTTTCCACGCTACTACTCTCAGGAGTCAATTTGTTTTCTAATCAATTCTACCACAGTGTTTCACATAAATAAACATGTTCCTTAATTAAGGCCCTTTTCACAAGGTTTGTTTAAACAACCTTTTTTCAAAGTATAATAATGCCAAAGACAAGATTCATAAAAAAAAGTTTATACATGAATCAATTCCATACAAGCCAAACCAGCTCTCTTATTCTTTTCCTTTATACTACCGATGATCTAGAATTTGGCCTTCCAGCCTCTACATGCTGGGCAAAACCCTACAGGACCATACTCCTTGTCGCTGTGGCGAGGACTTAAGCCGACGACCTATAGCCCTCTCAGGCTCCGTCGCTCGATCCTCCTGCCTCTCAGAGGGATGCCCACACACTGGCGTGGGCTAATTCACCGTACTAGCCTGGGCCCTCAGAACTAGGTAGCATCACAATTACTCGCCTCAATCGGCAAACCTCATTCTCCCAATAGTATGAGGGATACCATGGGTGGACTCTGGGCCTTACTACTGTCTCCGTCATCTGACTACACAAGCACAAGAACGGGGCAGTGTCAAGGTAGGGAAAAGTTCTACATGTACCTTAATTTAACCAAGATAATAATCCATTTACTACTCAACTAAACCATAGGACTAGAATCCATGTTACCTTCTTAAGAAAACAATCCTTTTCACAAAGATTTTAGAATTTCAACTTGAGATTGCGCGATAAGACATTCTTTATTAAGGCATATGCTGTTGTTTAAAAGAATACAAACTTTAACTAGTAAATCAATCAAATAGATTACTATTAGTAATTAATAAAGAAGACAGGGCCATACCTCAACCCCTAAGAATGATATATAATTGAAAAACAATATATATATATATACCATATAGAAATTTGTGGTTTGTGGTTGTCTTTGCTCGTTAATAAGAGTTTCAGAACTTGATATATGAGAATAGCGAGTCTTCTAATACCTTCTCTTACGATTGAAATCATCCGATCATCCCCAAAATTTATCTCCTCTGAGTCCTACTCTGACTTTTCTCTCTTTCGAAGGTCTATGGCAAAATAGCCTTCTCTTGTTGCAGGGCTACGGCATACTATTCTTTCTTTAAAAGAAAAGCTATGGAGTTTTGGGTGGTCTCTTCCTCCGAAAGACCATAGCAATCTAACCTTCTCTTCTAAGATATTAGATCCCTGTGTACAGAACGTGTGACAGAATGAGCAAATTGTTTCGGCTATAAAACTCTCATAAAAACTCAGAATATGGTCATATAGTCACTCAAAAGAAGCGGAAGGCATCCGGTCTACAAGCACGCATAGTGGAAAAGGCAAAAACATCTGTATATAGCCGGAAACGCGCTATCTTCAGAAATGCGTTACTTTTTCACATTTTTAGTATGCATGGACTCTAAATATATAAAAGTATTCTAAATGCGACCTCGTATCATCTAAATTCTAATTTCTAATTTTGGAGATACTTATCTCTTAATAGAAACTATTCTTGTGTTCTTATTTCTTTTATAGTCTCTGGCTATAATTATGACTTCTGAAATAGAGGATGGTTTTGCATTCTTGACGAAGTTATTCAATGGTAGATTAAGCTTCCAAATGAATCGATGGAGAAGAGTTACCTCATCCATCTCTGGAGCTAATCGCAGAAGTTTAGCAAGATTTTGGTGGCATTCTTCCAGGGTCTTTCCTTCTTGGGTTAGAAAACAATCCTTTTCACAAAGATTTTAGCATTTCAACTTGAGATTGCGCGATAAGACATTCTTTTTTAAGGCATATACTGTTGTTTAAAAGAATACAAACTTTAACTAGTAAATCAATCAAATAGATCACTATTAACAATTAATAGAGAAGCGAGGGCCATACCTCAACCCCTAAGAATGATATATAATTGAAAAGCAATATATATATATATATATATATATACCTTATAGAAATTTATCATTTATGTTTGTCTTCGCTCGTTAGTTAATAAGAGTTTCAGAACTTGATATATGAGAATAGAGAGTCTTCTAATACCTTCTCTTATGATTGAAATCATCCGATCATCCCCAAGATTTATCTCCTCTTATCGTACTCTGACTTTTCTCTGATTCTTTTCCTTTATAGTGCCGATGATCTAGAATTCGGCCTTCCAGCCTCTACATGCTGGGCAAAACCCTACTGGACCATACTCCTCGTCGTCGGCCGCCGCTGTGGTGGCGACCGAGGAATTAAGCGGCCTGTTGCCCTCTTAGGCTGGGTCACTCAACCTCCTGCCTCTTAGAGGGATGTCCACGCACTAGGGTGGGCTAATTCACCGTACTAGCATGGGCTCTCAGAACTAGGCAGCATCACAATTACTCGCCTCAATTGGCCAACCTCATTCTCCCAATTGTATGATGGATACCATGGGTGGACTCTGGGCCTTACTATTCTGCCATTCGGCTACACAAGCACAAGAACAGGGCAGTGTTAAGGCAGGGAGAAGTTCTACATGTACCTTAATTTAACCAAGATAATCATTCATTACTCAACTAAACCATAGGACTAGAATCCATGTTACCTTCTTAAGAAAACAATCCTTTTCACAAAGATTTTAGCATTTCAACTTGAGATTACGCGATAAGACATTCTTTATTAAGGCATATGCTGTTGTTTAAAAGAATACAAACTTTAACTAGTGAATCAATCAAATAGATCACTATTAACAATTCATAGAGAAGCCAGGGCCATACCTCAACCTGTAAGAATGATATATAATTAAAAAATAATATATATATATATACCATATAGAAATTTGTGGTTTGTGGTTGTCTTTGCTCGTTAATAAGAGTTTCAGAACTTGATATATGAGAAAAGCAAGTCTTCTAATACCTTCTCGTACGATTGAAATCATCCGATCATCCCCAAGATTTATCTCCTCTTACGCGTACTCTGACTTTTCTCTCTTTCGAAGGTCTATGGCAAAATAGCCCTCTTGTTGCAGGGCTACGGCATACTATTCTTTCTTTAAAAGAAAAGCTATGGAGTTTTGGTCTCTTCCTTCGAAAGACCATAGCAATCTAACCTTCTCTTCTAAGAGATTAGATCCCTGTGTAGAGATCGTGACAGAATCAGCAAATTGTTTCGGCTATAAATCTCTCATAAAAACTTAGAATATGGTCATATAGTCTCTCGTCGACACCTTGACCATGTAAAGATTCAAGGATACGATTTGTAAGAAAAACCTAGTTCTATCCCACAGGGGAGAGCGTGGTCTTCGAAAAGTCAAATTACCCATAGGGTAATTGATCATAGTTTGAGCAACTACTAATCTTGATTCCTAGAGATAACGCTTTTTTCCTTATCCATATGCAAGGCACAGCCCCGCTGGTCTAGTCTCCTAGAATAGAGTTGTTCGAGAACCTATTTATCTAGCATAGGGCAACTCTATTCTAGTCTCCTAGAATAGAGTTGCTCGAGAACCTATTTATCTAGCATAGGGCTTTCACTTAATCTGTTGGAAAGCTACCTGACTAATTGGGTCCACCCGTCTATAGGATGCTGTCGTGTCGGGGCATTCCACTCTCCCACTTTCCACGCTACTACTCTCAGGAGTCAATTTGTTTTCTAATCAATTCTACCACAGTGTTTCACATAAATAAACATGTTCCTTAATTAAGGCCCTTTTCACAAGGTTTGTTTAAACAACCTTTTTTCAAAGTATAATAATGCCAAAGACAAGATTCATAAAAAAAAGTTTATACATGAATCAATTCCATACAAGCCAAACCAGCTCTCTTATTCTTTTCCTTTATACTACCGATGATCTAGAATTTGGCCTTCCAGCCTCTACATGCTGGGCAAAACCCTACAGGACCATACTCCTTGTCGCTATGGCGAGGACTTAAGCCGACGACCTATAGCCCTCTCAGGCTCCGTCGCTCGATCCTCCTGCCTCTCAGAGGGATGCCCACACACTGGCGTGGGCTAATTCACCGTACTAGCCTGGGCCCTCAGAACTAGGTAGCATCACAATTACTCGCCTCAATCGGCAAACCTCATTCTCCCAATAGTATGAGGGATACCATGGGTGGACTCTGGGCCTTACTACTGTCTCCGTCATCTGACTACACAAGCACAAGAACGGGGCAGTGTCAAGGTAGGGAAAAGTTCTACATGTACCTTAATTTAACCAAGATAATAATCCATTTACTACTCAACTAAACCATAGGACTAGAATCCATGTTACCTTCTTAAGAAAACAATCCTTTTCACAAAGATTTTAGCATTTCAACTTGAGATTGCGCGATAAGACATTCTTTATTAAGGCATATGCTGTTGTTTAAAAGAATACAAACTTTAACTAGTAAATCAATCAAATAGATTACTATTAATAATTAATAAAGAAGACAGGGCCATACCTCAACCCCTAAGAATGATATATAATTGAAAAACAATATATATATATATACCATATAGAAATTTGTGGTTTGTGGTTGTCTTTGCTCGTTAATAAGAGTTTCAGAACTTGATATATGAGAATAGCGAGTCTTCTAATACCTTCTCTTACGATTGAAATCATCCAATCATCCCCAAAATTTATCTCCTCTGAGTCCTACTCTGACTTTTCTCTCTTTCGAAGGTCTATGGCAAAATAGCCTTCTCTTGTTGCAGGGCTACGGTATACTATTCTTTCTTTAAAAGAAAAGCTATGGAGTTTTGGGTGGTCTCTTCCTCCGAAAGACCATAGCAATCTAACCTTCTCTTCTAAGATATTAGATCCCTGTGTACAGAACGTGTGACAGAATGAGCAAATTATTTCGGCTATAAAACTCTCATAAAAACTCAGAATATGGTCATATAGTCACTCAAAAGAAGCGGAAGGCATCCGGTCTACAAGCACGCATAGTGGAAAAGGCAAAAACATCTGTATATAGCCGGAAACGCGCTATCTTCAGAAATGCGTTACTTTTTCACATTTTTAGTATGCATGGACTCTAAATATATAAAAGTATTCTAAATGCGACCTCGTATCATCTAAATTCTAATTTCTAATTTTGAAGATACTAATCTCTTAATAGAAACTATTCTTGTGTTCTTATTTCTTTTATAGTCTCTGGCTATAATTATGACTTCTGAAATAGAGGATGGTTTTGCATTCTTGACGAAGTTATTCAATGGTAGATTAAGCTTCCAAATGAATCGATGGAGAAGAGTTACCTCATCCATCTCTGGAGCTAATCGCAGAAGTTTAGCAAGATTTTGGTGGCATTCTTCCAGGGTCTTTCCTTCTTGGGTTAGAAAACAATCCTTTTCACAAAGATTTTAGCATTTCAACTTGAGATTGCGCGATAAGACATTCTTTTTTAAGGCATATACTGTTGTTTAAAAGAATACAAACTTTAACTAGTAAATCAATCAAATAGATCACTATTAACAATTAATAGAGAAGCGAGGGCCATACCTCAACCCCTAAGAATGATATATAATTGAAAAGCAATATATATATATATATATATATATATATATATATATATACCTTATAGAAATTTATCATTTATGTTTGTCTTCGCTCGTTAGTTAATAAGAGTTTCAGAACTTGATATATGAGAATAGAGAGTCTTCTAATACCTTCTCTTATGATTGAAATCATCCGATCATCCCCAAGATTTATCTCCTCTTATCGTACTCTGACTTTTCTCTGATTCTTTTCCTTTATAGTGCCGATGATCTAGAATTCGGCCTTCCAGCCTCTACATGCTGGGCAAAACCCTACGGGACCATACTCCTCGTCGTCGGCCGCCGCTGTGGTGGCGACCGAGGAATTAAGCGGCCTGTTGCCCTCTTAGGCTGGGTCACTCAACCTCCTGCCTCTTAGAGGGATGTCCACGCACTAGGGTGGGCTAATTCACCGTACTAGCATGGGCTCTCAGAACTAGGCAGCATCACAATTACTCGCCTCAATTGGCCAACCTCATTCTCCCAATTGTATGATGGATACCATGGGTGGACTCTGGGCCTTACTATTCTGCCATTCGGCTACACAAGCACAAGAACAGGGCAGTGTTAAGGCAGGGAGAAGTTCTACATGTACCTTAATTTAACCAAGATAATCATTCATTACTCAACTAAACCATAGGACTAGAATCCATGTTACCTTCTTAAGAAAACAATCCTTTTCACAAAGATTTTAGCATTTCAACTTGAGATTACGCGATAAGACATTCTTTATTAAGGCATATGCTGTTGTTTAAAAGAATACAAACTTTAACTAGTGAATCAATCAAATAGATCACTATTAACAATTCATAGAGAAGCCAGGGCCATACCTCAACCCGTAAGAATGATATATAATTAAAAAATAATATATATATATATACCATATAGAAATTTGTGGTTTGTGGTTGTCTTTGCTCGTTAATAAGAGTTTCAGAACTTGATATATGAGAAAAGCAAGTCTTCTAATACCTTCTCGTACGATTGAAATCATTCGATCATCCCCAAGATTTATCTCCTCTTACGCGTACTCTGACTTTTCTCTCTTTCGAAGGTCTATGGCAAAATAGCCCTCTTGTTGCAGGGCTACGGCATACTATTCTTTCTTTAAAAGAAAAGCTATGGAGTTTTGGTCTCTTCCTTCGAAAGACCATAGCAATCTAACCTTCTCTTCTAAGAGATTAGATCCCTGTGTAGAGATCGTGACAGAATCAGCAAATTGTTTCGGCTATAAATCTCTCATAAAAACTTAGAATATGGTCATATAGTCTCTCGTTGACACCTTGACCATGTAAAGATTCAAGGATACGATTTGTAAGAAAAACCTAGTTCTATCCCACAGGGGAGAGCGTGGTCTTCGAAAAGTCAAATTACCCATAGGGTAATTGATCATAGTTTGAGCAACTACTAATCTTGATTCCTAGAGATAACGCTTTTTTCCTTATCCATATGCAAGGCACAGCCCCGCAGGTCTAGTCTCCTAGAATAGAGTTGTTCGAGAACCTATTTATCTAGCATAGGGCAACTCTATTCTAGTCTCCTAGAATAGAGTTGCTCGAGAACCTATTTATCTAGCATAGGGCTTTCACTTAATCTGTTGGAAAGCTACCCGACTAATTGGGTCCACCCGTCTATAGGATGCTGTCGTGTCGGGGCATTCCACTCTCCCACTTTCCACGCTACTACTCTCAGGAGTCATTTGTTTTCTAATCAATTCTACCACAGTGTTTCACATAAATAAACATGTTCCTTAATTAAGGCCCTTTTCACAAGGTTTGTTTAAACAACCTTTTTTCAAAGTATAATAATGCCAAAGACAAGATTCATAAAAAAAGTTTATACATGAATCAATTCCATACAAGCCAAACCAGCTCTCTTATTCTTTTCCTTTATACTACCGATGATCTAGAATTTGGCCTTCCAGCCTCTACATGCTGGGCAAAACCCTACAGGACCATACTCCTTGTCGCTGTGGCGAGGACTTAAGCCGACGACCTATAGCCCTCTCAGGCTCCGTCGCACGATCCTCCTGCCTCTCAGAGGGATGCCCACACATTGGCGTGGGCTAATTCACCGTACTAGCCTGGGCCCTCAGAACTAGGTAGCATCACAATTACTCGCCTCAATCGGCAAACCTCATTCTCCCAATAGTATGAGGGATACCATGGGTGGACTCTGGGCCTTACTACTGTCTCCGTCATCTGACTACACAAGCACAAGAACGGGGCAGTGTCAAGGTAGGGAAAAGTTCTACATGTACCTTAATTTAACCAAGATAATAATCCATTTACTACTCAACTAAACCATAGGACTAGAATCCATGTTACCTTCTTAAGAAAACAATCCTTTTCACAAAGATTTTAGCATTTCAACTTGAGATTGCGCGATAAGACATTCTTTATTCAGGCATATGCTGTTGTTTAAAAGAATACAAACTTTAACTAGTAAATCAATCAAATAGATTACTATTAATAATTAATAAAGAAGACAGGGCCATACCTCAACCCCTAAGAATGATATATAATTGAAAAACAATATATATATATATACCATATAGAAATTTGTGGTTTGTGGTTGTCTTTGCTCGTTAATAAGAGTTTCAGAACTTAATATATGAGAATAGCGAGTCTTCTAATACCTTCTCTTACGATTGAAATCATCCAATCATCCCCAAAATTTATCTCCTCTGAGTCCTACTCTGACTTTTCTCTCTTTCGAAGGTCTATGGCAAAATAGCCTTCTCTTGTTGCAGGGCTACGGCATACTATTCTTTCTTTAAAAGAAAAGCTATGGAGTTTTGGGTGGTCTCTTCCTCCGAAAGACCATAGCAATCTAACCTTCTCTTCTAAGATATTAGATCCCTGTGTACAGAACGTGTGACAGAATGAGCAAATTGTTTCGGCTATAAAACTCTCATAAAAACTCAGAATATGGTCATATAGTCACTCAAAAGAAGCGGAAGGCATCCGGTCTACAAGCACGCATAGTGGAAAAGGCAAAAACATCTGTATATAGCCGGAAACGCGCTATCTTCAGAAATGCGTTACTTTTTCACATTTTTAGTATGCATGGACTCTAAATATATAAAAGTATTCTAAATGCGACCTCGTATCATCTAAATTCTAATTTCTAATTTTGGAGATACTTATCTCTTAATAGAAACTATTCTTGTGTTCTTATTTCTTTTATAGTCTCTGGCTATAATTATGACTTCTGAAATAGAGGATGGTTTTGCATTCTTGACGAAGTTATTCAATGGTAGATTAAACTTCCAAATGAATCGATGGAGAAGAGTTACCTCATCCATCTCTGGAGCTAATCGCAGAAGTTTAGCAAGATTTTGGTGGCATTCTTCCAGGGTCTTTCCTTCTTGGGTTAGAAAACAATCCTTTTCACAAAGATTTTAGCATTTCAACTTGAGATTGCGCGATAAGACATTCTTTTTTAAGGCATATACTGTTGTTTAAAAGAATACAAACTTTAACTAGTAAATCAATCAAATAGATCACTATTAACAATTAATAGAGAAGCGAGGGCCATACCTCAACCCCTAAGAATGATATATAATTGAAAAGCAATATATATATATATATATATATATATATATATATATAGCTTATAGAAATTTATCATTTATGTTTGTCTTCGCTCGTTAGTTAATAAGAGTTTCAGAACTTGATATATGAGAATAGAGAGTCTTCTAATACCTTCTCTTATGATTGAAATCATCCGATCATCCCCAAGATTTATCTCCTCTTATCGTACTCTGACTTTTCTCTGATTCTTTTCCTTTATAGTGCCGATGATCTAGAATTCGGCCTTCCAGCCTCTACATGCTGGGCAAAACCCTACGGGACCATACTCCTCGTCGTCGGCCGCCGCTGTGGTGGCGACCGAGGAATTAAGCGGCCTGTTGCCCTCTTAGGCTGGGTCACTCAACCTCCTGCCTCTTAGAGGGATGTCCACGCACTAGGGTGGGCTAATTCACCGTACTAGCATGGGCTCTCAGAACTAGGCAGCATCACAATTACTCGCCTCAATTGGCCAACCTCATTCTCCCAATTGTATGATGGATACCATGGGTGGACTCTGGGCCTTACTATTCTGCCATTCGGCTACACAAGCACAAGAACAGGGCAGTGTTAAGATAGGAAGAAGTTCTACATGTACCTTAATTTAACCAAGATAATCATTCATTACTCAACTAAACCATAGGACTAGAATCCATGTTACCTTCTTAAGAAAACAATCCTTTTCACAAAGATTTTAGCATTTCAACTTGAGATTACGCGATAAGACATTCTTTATTAAGGCATATGCTGTTGTTTAAAAGAATACAAACTTTAACTAGTGAATCAATCAAATAGATCACTATTAACAATTCATAGAGAAGCCAGGGCCATACCTCAACCCGTAAGAATGATATATAATTAAAAAATAATATATATATATATACCATATAGAAATTTGTGGTTTGTGGTTGTCTTTGCTCGTTAATAAGAGTTTCAGAACTTGATATATGAGAAAAGCAAGTCTTCTAATACCTTCTCGTACGATTGAAATCATCCGATCATCCCCAAGATTTATCTCCTCTTACGCGTACTCTGACTTTTCTCTCTTTCGAAGGTCTATGGCAAAATAGCCCTCTTGTTGCAGGGCTACGGCATACTATTCTTTCTTTAAAAGAAAAGCTATGGAGTTTTGGTCTCTTCCTTCGAAAGACCATAGCAATCTAACCTTCTCTTCTAAGAGATTAGATCCCTGTGTAGAGATCGTGACAGAATCAGCAAATTGTTTCGGCTATAAATCTCTCATAAAAACTTAGAATATGGTCATATAGTCTCTCGTCGACACCTTGACCATGTAAAGATTCAAGGATACGATTTGTAAGAAAAACCTAGTTCTATCCCACAGGGGAGAGCGTGGTCTTCGAAAAGTCAAATTACCCATAGGGTAATTGATCATAGTTTGAGCAACTACTAATCTTGATTCCTAGAGATAACGCTTTTTTCCTTATCCATATGCAAGGCACAGCCCCGCTGGTCTAGTCTCCTAGAATAGAGTTGTTCGAGAACCTATTTATCTAGCATAGGGCAACTCTATTCTAGTCTCCTAGAATAGAGTTGCTCGAGAACCTATTTATCTAGCATAGGGCTTTCACTTAATCTGTTGGAAAGCTACCCGACTAATTGGGTCCACCCGTCTATAGGATGCTGTCGTGTTGGGGCATTCCACTCTCCCACTTTCCACGCTACTACTCTCAGGAGTCATTTGTTTTCTAATCAATTCTACCACAGTGTTTCACATAAATAAACATGTTCCTTAATTAAGGCCCTTTTCACAAGGTTTGTTTAAACAACCTTTTTTCAAAGTATAATAATGCCAAAGACAAGATTCATAAAAAAAGTTTATACATGAATCAATTCCATACAAGCCAAACCAGCTCTCTTATTCTTTTCCTTTATACTACCGATGATCTAGAATTTGGCCTTCCAGCCTCTACATGCTGGGCAAAACCCTACAGGACCATACTCCTTGTCGCTGTGGCGAGGACTTAAGCCGACGACCTATAGCCCTCTCAGGCTCCGTCGCACGATCCTCCTGCCTCTCAGAGGGATGCCCACACATTGGCGTGGGCTAATTCACCGTACTAGCCTGGGCCCTCAGAACTAGGTAGCATCACAATTACTCGCCTCAATCGGCAAACCTCATTCTCCCAATAGTATGAGGGATACCATGGGTGGACTCTGGGCCTTACTACTGTCTCCGTCATCTGACTACACAAGCACAAGAACGGGGCAGTGTCAAGGTAGGGAAAAGTTCTACATGTACCTTAATTTAACCAAGATAATAATCCATTTACTACTCAACTAAACCATAGGACTAGAATCCATGTTACCTTCTTAAGAAAACAATCCTTTTCACAAAGATTTTAGCATTTCAACTTGAGATTGCGCGATAAGACATTCTTTATTAAGGCATATGCTGTTGTTTAAAAGAATACAAACTTTAACTAGTAAATCAATCAAATAGATTACTATTAATAATTAATAAAGAAGACAGGGCCATACCTCAACCCCTAAGAATGATATATAATTGAAAAACAATATATATATATATACCATATAGAAATTTGTGGTTTGTGGTTGTCTTTGCTCGTTAATAAGAGTTTCAGAACTTGATATATGAGAATAGCGAGTCTTCTAATACCTTCTCTTACGATTGAAATCATCCGATCATCCCCAAAATTTATCTCCTCTGAGTCCTACTCTGACTTTTCTCTCTTTCGAAGGTCTATGGCAAAATAGCCTTCTCTTGTTGCAGGGCTACGGCATACTATTCTTTCTTTAAAAGAAAAGCTATGGAGTTTTGGGTGGTCTCTTCCTCCGAAAGACCATAGCAATCTAACCTTCTCTTCTAAGATATTAGATCCCTGTGTACAGAACGTGTGACAGAATGAGCAAATTGTTTCGGCTATAAAACTCTCATAAAAACTCAGAATATGGTCATATAGTCACTCAAAAGAAGCGGAAGGCATCCGGTCTACAAGCACGCATAGTGGAAAAGGCAAAAACATCTGTATATAGTCGGAAACGCGCTATCTTCAGAAATGCGTTACTTTTTCACATTTTTAGTATGCATGGACTCTAAATATATAAAAGTATTCTAAATGCGACCTCGTATCATCTAAATTCTAATTTCTAATTTTGGAGATACTTATCTCTTAATAGAAACTATTCTTGTGTTCTTATTTCTTTTATAGTCTCTGGCTATAATTATGACTTCTGAAATAGAGGATGGTTTTGCATTCTTGACGAAGTTATTCAATGGTAGATTAAACTTCCAAATGAATCGATGGAGAAGAGTTACCTCATCCATCTCTGGAGCTAATCGCAGAAGTTTAGCAAGATTTTGGTGGCATTCTTCCAGGGTCTTTCCTTCTTGGGTTAGAAAACAATCCTTTTCACAAAGATTTTAGCATTTCAACTTGAGATTGCGCGATAAGACATTCTTTTTTAAGGCATATACTGTTGTTTAAAAGAATACAAACTTTAACTAGTAAATCAATCAAATAGATCACTATTAACAATTAATAGAGAAGCGAGGGCCATACCTCAACCCCTAAGAATGATATATAATTGAAAAGCAATATATATATATATATATATACCTTATAGAAATTTATCATTTATGTTTGTCTTCGCTCGTTAGTTAATAAGAGTTTCAGAACTTGATATATGAGAATAGAGAGTCTTCTAATACCTTCTCTTATGATTGAAATCATCCGATCATCCCCAAGATTTATCTCCTCTTATCGTACTCTGACTTTTCTCTGATTCATTTCCTTTATAGTGCCGATGATCTAGAATTCGGCCTTCCAGCCTCTACATGCTGGGCAAAACCCTACGGGACCATACTCCTCGTCGTCGGCCGCCGCTGTGGTGGCGACCGAGGAATTAAGCGGCCTGTTGCCCTCTTAGGCTGGGTCACTCAACCTCCTGCCTCTTAGAGGGATGTCCACGCACTAGGGTGGGCTAATTCACCGTACTAGCATGGGCTCTCAGAACTAGGCAGCATCACAATTACTCGCCTCAATTGGCCAACCTCATTCTCCCAATTGTATGATGGATACCATGGGTGGACTCTGGGCCTTACTATTCTGCCATTCGGCTACACAAGCACAAGAACAGGGCAGTGTTAAGACAGGAAGAAGTTCTACATGTACCTTAATTTAACCAAGATAATCATTCATTACTCAACTAAACCATAGGACTAGAATCCATGTTACCTTCTTAAGAAAACAATTCTTTTCACAAAGATTTTAGCATTTCAACTTGAGATTACGCGATAAGACATTCTTTATTAAGGCATATGCTGTTGTTTAAAAGAATACAAACTTTAACTAGTGAATCAATCAAATAGATCACTATTAACAATTCATAGAGAAGCCAGGGCCATACCTCAACCCGTAAGAATGATATATAATTAAAAAATAATATATATATATATACCATATAGAAATTTGTGGTTTGTGGTTGTCTTTGCTCGTTAATAAGAGTTTCAGAACTTGATATATGAGAAAAGCAAGTCTTCTAATACCTTCTCGTACGATTGAAATCATCCGATCATCCCCAAGATTTATCTCCTCTTACGCGTACTCTGACTTTTCTCTCTTTCGAAGGTCTATGGCAAAATAGCCCTCTTGTTGCAGGGCTACGGCATACTATTCTTTCTTTAAAAGAAAAGCTATGGAGTTTTGGTCTCTTCCTTCGAAAGACCATAGCAATCTAACCTTCTCTTCTAAGAGATTAGATCCCTGTGTAGAGATCGTGACAGAATCAGCAAATTGTTTCGGCTATAAATCTCTCATAAAAACTTAGAATATGGTCATATAGTCTCTCGTCGACACCTTGACCATGTAAAGATTCAAGGATACGATTTGTAAGAAAAACCTAGTTCTATCCCACAGGGGAGAGCGTGGTCTTCGAAAAGTCAAATTACCCATAGGGTAATTGATCATAGTTTGAGCAACTACTAATCTTGATTCTTAGAGATAACGCTTTTTTCCTTATCCATATGCAAGGCACAGCCCCGCTGGTCTAGTCTCCTAGAATAGAGTTGTTCGAGAACCTATTTATCTAGCATAGGGCAACTCTATTCTAGTCTCCTAGAATAGAGTTGCTCGAGAACCTATTTATCTAGCATAGGGCTTTCACTTAATCTGTTGGAAAGCTACCCGACTAATTGGGTCCACCCGTCTATAGGATGCTGTCGTGTCGGGGCATTCCACTCTCCCACTTTCCACGCTACTACTCTCAGGAGTCAATTTGTTTTCTAATCAATTCTACCACAGTGTTTCACATAAATAAACATGTTCCTTAATTAAGGCCCTTTTCACAAGGTTTGTTTAAACAACCTTTTTTCAAAGTATAATAATGCCAAAGACAAGATTCATAAAAAAAGTTTATACATGAATCAATTCCATACAAGCCAAACCAGCTCTCTTATTCTTTTCCTTTATACTACCGATGATCTAGAATTTGGCCTTCCAGCCTCTACATGCTGGGCAAAACCCTACAGGACCATACTCCTTGTCGCTGTGGCGAGGACTTAAGCCGACGACCTATAGCCCTCTCAGGCTCCGTCGCTCGATCCTCCTGCCTCTCAGAGGGATGCCCACACACTGGCGTGGGCTAATTCACCGTACTAGCCTGGGCCCTCAGAACTAGGTAGCATCACAATTACTCGTCTCAATCGGCAAACCTCATTCTCCCAATAGTATGAGGGATACCATGGGTGGACTCTGGGCCTTACTACTGTCTCCGTCATCTGACTACACAAGCACAAGAACGGGGCAGTGTCAAGGTAGGGAAAAGTTCTACATGTACCTTAATTTAACCAAGATAATAATCCATTTACTACTCAACTAAACCATAGGACTAGAATCCATGTTACCTTCTTAAGAAAACAATCCTTTTCACAAAGATTTTAGCATTTCAACTTGAGATTGCGCGATAAGACATTCTTTATTAAGGCATATGCTGTTGTTTAAAAGAATACAAACTTTAACTAGTAAATCAATCAAATAGATTACTATTAATAATTAATAAAGAAGACAAGGCCATACCTCAACCCCTAAGAATGATATATAATTGAAAAACAATATATATATATATACCATATAGAAATTTGTGGTTTGTGGTTGTCTTTGCTCGTTAATAAGAGTTTCAGATGAGAATAGCGAGTCTTCTAATACCTTCTCTTACGATTGAAATCATCCGATCATCCCCAAAATTTATCTCCTCTGAGTCCTACTCTGACTTTTCTCTCTTTCGAAGGTCTATGGCAAAATAGCCTTCTCTTGTTGCAGGGCTACGGCATACTATTCTTTCTTTAAAAGAAAAGCTATGGAGTTTTGGGTGGTCTCTTCCTCCGAAAGACCATAGCAATCTAACCTTCTCTTCTAAGATATTAGATCCCTGTGTACAGAACGTGTGACAGAATGAGCAAATTGTTTAGGCTATAAAACTCTCATAAAAACTCAGAATATGGTCATATAGTCACTCAAAAGAAGCGGAAGGCATCCGGTCTACAAGCACGCATAGTGGAAAAGGCAAAAACATCTGTATATAGCCGAAAACGCGCTATCTTTAGAAATGCGTTACTTTTTCACATTTTTAGTATGCATGGACTCTAAATATATAAAAGTATTCTAAATGCGACCTCGTATCATCTAAATTCTAATTTCTAATTTTGGAGATACTTATCTCTTAATAGAAACTATTCTTGTGTTCTTATTTCTTTTATAGTCTCTGGCTATAATTATGACTTCTGAAATAGAGGATGGTTTTGCATTCTTGACGAAGTTATTCAATGGTAGATTAAGCTTCCAAATGAATCGATGGAGAAGAGTTACCTCATCCATCTCTGGAGCTAATCGCAGAAGTTTAGCAAGATTTTGGTGGCATTCTTCCAGGGTCTTTCCTTCTTGGGTTAGAAAACAATTCTTTTCACAAAGATTTTAGCATTTCAACTTGAGATTGCGCGATAAGACATTCTTTTTTAAGGCATATACTGTTGTTTAAAAGAATACAAACTTTAACTAGTAAATCAATCAAATAGATCACTATTAACAATTAATAGAGAAGCGAGGGCCATACCTCAACCCCTAAGAATGATATATAATTGAAAAGCAATATATATATATATATATATATATATATATATACACCTTATAGAAATTTATCATTTATGTTTGTCTTCGCTCGTTAGTTAATAAGAGTTTCAGAACTTGATATATGAGAATAGAGAGTCTTCTAATACCTTCTCTTATGATTGAAATCATCCGATGATCCCCAAGATTTATCTCCTCTTATCGTACTCTGACTTTTCTCTGATTCTTTTCCTTTATAGTGCCGATGATCTAGAATTCGGCCTTCCAGCCTCTACATGCTGGGCAAAACCCTACGGGACCATACTCCTCGTCGTCGGCCGCCGCTGTGGTGGCGATCGAGGAATTAAGCGGCCTGTTGCCCTCTTAGGCTGGGTCACTCAACCTCCTGCCTCTTAGAGGGATGTCCACGCACTAGGGTGGGCTAATTCACCGTACTAGCATGGGCTCTCAGAACTAGGCAGCATCACAATTACTCGCCTCAATTGGCCAACCTCATTCTCCCAATTGTATGATGGATACCATGGGTGGACTCTGGGCCTTACTATTCTGCCATTCGGCTACACAAGCACAAGAACAGGGCAGTGTTAAGGCAGGGAGAAGTTCTACATGTACCTTAATTTAACCAAGATAATCATTCATTACTCAACTAAACCATAGGACTAGAATCCATGTTACCTTCTTAAGAAAACAATCCTTTTCACAAAGATTTTAGCATTTCAACTTGAGATTACGCGATAAGACATTCTTTATTAAGGCATATGCTGTTGTTTAAAAGAATACAAACTTTAACTAGTGAATCAATCAAATAGATCACTATTAACAATTCATAGAGAAGCCAGGGCCATACCTCAACCCGTAAGAATGATATATAATTAAAAAATAATATATATATATATATACCATATAGAAATTTGTCGTTTGTGGTTGTCTTTGCTCGTTAATAAGAGTTTCAGAACTTGATATATGAGAAAAGCAAGTCTTCTAATACCTTCTCGTACGATTGAAATCATCCGATCATCCCCAAGATTTATCTCCTCTTACGCGTACTCTGACTTTTCTCTCTTTCGAAGGTCTATGGCAAAATAGCCCTCTTGTTGCAGGGCTACGGCATACTATTCTTTCTTTAAAAGAAAAGCTATGGAGTTTTGGTCTCTTCCTTCGAAAGACCATAGCAATCTAACCTTCTCTTCTAAGAGATTAGATCCCTGTGTAGAGATCGTGACAGAATCAGCAAATTGTTTCGGCTATAAATCTCTCATAAAAACTTAGAATATGGTCATATAGTCTCTCGTCGACACCTTGACCATGTAAAGATTCAAGGATACGATTTGTAAGAAAAACCTAGTTCTATCCCACAGGGGAGAGCGTGGTCTTCGAAAAGTCAAATTACCCATAGGGTAATTGATCATAGTTTGAGCAACTACTAATCTTGATTCCTAGAGATAACGCTTTTTTCCTTATCCATATGCAAGGCACAGCCCCGCTGGTCTAGTCTCCTAGAATAGAGTTGTTCGAGAACCTATTTATCTAGCATAGGGCAACTCTATTCTAGTCTCCTAGAATAGAGTTGCTCGAGAACCTATTTATCTAGCATAGGGCTTTCACTTAATCTGTTGGAAAGCTACCCGACTAATTGGGTCCACCCGTCTATAGGATGCTGTCGTGTCGGGGCATTCCACTCTCCCACTTTCCACGCTACTACTCTCAGGAGTCAATTTGTTTTCTAATCAATTCTACCACAGTGTTTCACATAAATAAACATGTTCCTTAATTAAGGCCCTTTTCACAAGGTTTGTTTAAACAACCTTTTTTCAAAGTATAATAATGCCAAAGACAAGATTCATAAAAAACGTTTATACATGAATCAATTCCATACAAGCCAAACCAGCTCTCTTATTCTTTTCCTTTATACTACCGATGATCTAGAATTTGGCCTTCCAGCCTCTACATGCTGGGCAAAACCCTACAGGACCATACTCCTTGTCGCTGTGGCGAGGACTTAAGCCGACGACCTATAGCCCTCTCAGGCTCCGTCGCTCGATCCTCCTGCCTCTCAGAGGGATGCCCACACACTGGCGTGGGCTAATTCACCGTACTAGCCTGGGCCCTCAGAACTAGGTAGCATCACAATTACTCGTCTCAATCGGCAAACCTCATTCTCCCAATAGTATGAGGGATACCATGGGTGGACTCTGGGCCTTACTACTGTCTCCGTCATCTGACTACACAAGCACAAGAACGGGGCAGTGTCAAGGTAGGGAGAAGTTCTACATGTACCTTAATTTAACCAAGATAATAATCCATTTACTACTCAACTAAACCATAGGACTAGAATCCATGTTACCTTCTTAAGAAAACAATCCTTTTCACAAAGATTTTAACATTTCAACTTGAGATTGCGCGATAAGACATTCTTTATTAAGGCATATGCTGTTGTTTAAAAGAATACAAACTTTAACTAGTAAATCAATCAAATAGATTACTATTAATAATTAATAAAGAAGACAGGGCCATACCTCAACCCCTAAGAATGATATATAATTGAAAAACAATATATATATATATACCATATAGAAATTTGTGGTTTGTGGTTGTCTTTGCTCGTTAATAAGAGTTTCAGATGAGAATAGCGAGTCTTCTAATACCTTCTCTTACGATTGAAATCATCCGATCATCCCCAAAATTTATCTCCTCTTAGTCCTACTCTGACTTTTCTCTCTTTCGAAGGTCTATGGCAAAATAGCCTTCTCTTGTTGCAGGGCTACGGCATACTATTCTTTCTTTAAAAGAAAAGCTATGGAGTTTTGGGTGGTCTCTTCCTCCGAAAGACCATAGCAATCTAACCTTCTCTTCTAAGATATTAGATCCCTGTGTACAGAACGTGTGACAGAATGAGCAAATTGTTTAGGCTATAAAACTCTCATAAAAACTCAGAATATGGTCATATAGTCACTCAAAAGAAGCGGAAGGCATCCGGTCTACAAGCACGCATAGTGGAAAAGGCAAAAACATCTGTATATAGCCGAAAACGCGCTATCTTCAGAAATGCGTTACTTTTTCACATTTTTAGTATGCATGGACTCTAAATATATAAAAGTATTCTAAATGCGACCTCGTATCATCTAAATTCTAATTTCTAATTTTGGAGATACTTATCTCTTAATAGAAACTATTCTTGTGTTCTTATTTCTTTTATAGTCTCTGGCTATAATTATGACTTCTGAAATAGAGGATGGTTTTGCATTCTTGACGAAGTTATTCAATGGTAGATTAAGCTTCCAAATGAATCGATGGAGAAGAGTTACCTCATCCATCTCTGGAGCTAATCGCAGAAGTTTAGCAAGATTTTGGTGGCATTCTTCCAGGGTCTTTCCTTCTTGGGTTAGAAAACAATTCTTTTCACAAAGATTTTAGCATTTCAACTTGAGATTGCGCGATAAGACATTCTTTTTTAAGGCATATACTGTTGTTTAAAAGAATACAAACTTTAACTAGTAAATCAATCAAATAGATCACTATTAACAATTAATAGAGAAGCGAGGGCCATACCTCAACCCCTAAGAATGATATATAATTGAAAAGCAATATATATATATATATATATATATATATATATATATATATATATACACCTTATAGAAATTTATCATTTATGTTTGTCTTCGCTCGTTAGTTAATAAGAGTTTCAGAACTTGATATATGAGAATAGAGAGTCTTCTAATACCTTCTCTTATGATTGAAATCATCCGATGATCCCCAAGATTTATCTCCTCTTATCGTACTCTGACTTTTCTCTGATTCTTTTCCTTTATAGTGCCGATGATCTAGAATTCGGCCTTCCAGCCTCTACATGCTGGGCAAAACCCTACGGGACCATACTCCTCGTCGTCGGCCGCCGCTGTGGTGGCGACCGAGGAATTAAGCGGCCTGTTGCCCTCTTAGGCTGGGTCACTCAACCTCCTGCCTCTTAGAGGGATGTCCACGCACTAGGGTGGGCAAATTCACCGTACTAGCATGGGCTCTCAGAACTAGGCAGCATCACAATTACTCGCCTCAATTGGCCAACCTCATTCTCCCAATTGTATGATGGATACCATGGGTGGACTCTGGGCCTTACTATTCTGCCATTCGGCTACACAAGCACAAGAACAGGGCAGTGTTAAGGCAGGGAGAAGTTCTACATGTACCTTAATTTAACCAAGATAATCATTCATTACTCAACTAAACCATAGGACTAGAATCCATGTTACCTTCTTAAGAAAACAATCCTTTTCACAAAGATTTTAGCATTTCAACTTGAGATTACGCGATAAGACATTCTTTATTAAGGCATATGCTGTTGTTTAAAAGAATACAAACTTTAACTAGTGAATCAATCAAATAGATCACTATTAACAATTCATAGAGAAGCCAGGGCCATACCTCAACCCGTAAGAATGATATATAATTAAAAAATAATATATATATATATATACCATATAGAAATTTGTCGTTTGTGGTTGTCTTTGCTCGTTAATAAGAGTTTCAGAACTTGATATATGAGAAAAGCAAGTCTTCTAATACCTTCTCGTACGATTGAAATCATCCGATCATCCCCAAGATTTATCTCCTCTTACGCGTACTCTGACTTTTCTCTCTTTCGAAGGTCTATGGCAAAATAGCCCTCTTGTTGCAGGGCTACGGCATACTATTCTTTCTTTAAAAGAAAAGCTATGGAGTTTTGGTCTCTTCCTTCGAAAGACCATAGCAATCTAACCTTCTCTTCTAAGAGATTAGATCCCTGTGTAGAGATCGTGACAGAATCAGCAAATTGTTTCGGCTATAAATCTCTCATAAAAACTTAGAATATGGTCATATAGTCTCTCGTCGACACCTTGACCATGTAAAGATTCAAGGATACGATTTGTAAGAAAAACCTAGTTCTATCCCACAGGGGAGAGCGTGGTCTTCGAAAAGTCAAATTACCCATAGGGTAATTGATCATAGTTTGAGCAACTACTAATCTTGATTCCTAGAGATAACGCTTTTTTCCTTATCCATATGCAAGGCACAGCCCCGCTGGTCTAGTCTCCTAGAATAGAGTTGTTCGAGAACCTATTTATCTAGCATAGGGCAACTCTATTCTAGTCTCCTAGAATAGAGTTGCTCGAGAACCTATTTATCTAGCATAGGGCTTTCACTTAATCTGTTGGAAAGCTACCCGACTAATTGGGTCCACCCGTCTATAGGATGCTGTCGTGTCGGGGCATTCCACTCTCCCACTTTCCACGCTACTACTCTCAGGAGTCAATTTGTTTTCTAATCAATTCTACCACAGTGTTTCACATAAATAAACATGTTCCTTAATTAAGGCCCTTTTCACAAGGTTTGTTTAAACAACCTTTTTTCAAAGTATAATAATGCCAAAGACAAGATTCATAAAAAAAGTTTATACATGAATCAATTCCATACAAGCCAAACCAGCTCTCTTATTCTTTTCCTTTATACTACCGATGATCTAGAATTTGGCCTTCCAGCCTCTACATGCTGGGCAAAACCCTACAGGACCATACTCCTTGTCGCTGTGGCGAGGACTTAAGCCGACGACCTATAGCCCTCTCAGGCTCCGTCGCTCGATCCTCCTGCCTCTCAGAGGGATGCCCACACACTGGCGTGGGCTAATTCACCGTACTAGCCTGGGCCCTCAGAACTAGGTAGCATCACAATTACTCGCCTCAATCGGCAAACCTCATTCTCCCAATAGTATGAGGGATACCATGGGTGGACTCTGGGCCTTACTACTGTCTCCGTCATCTGACTACACAAGCACAAGAACGGGGCAGTGTCAAGGTAGGGAGAAGTTCTACATGTACCTTAATTCAACCAAGATAATAATCCATTTACTACTCAACTAAACCATAGGACTAGAATCCATGTTACCTTCTTAAGAAAACAATCCTTTTCACAAAGATTTTAGCATTTCAACTTGAGATTGCGCGATAAGACATTCTTTATTAAGGCATATGCTGTTGTTTAAAAGAATACAAACTTTAACTAGTAAATCAATCAAATAGATTACTATTAATAATTAATAAAGAAGACAGGGCCATACCTCAACCCCTAAGAATGATATATAATTGAAAAACAATATATATATATATACCATATAGAAATTTGTGGTTTGTGGTTGTCTTTGCTCGTTAATAAGAGTTTCAGATGAGAATAGCGAGTCTTCTAATACCTTCTCTTACGATTGAAATCATCCGATCATCCCCAAAATTTATCTCCTCTTAGTCCTACTCTGACTTTTCTCTCTTTCGAAGGTCTATGGCAAAATAGCCTTCTCTTGTTGCAGGGCTACGGCATACTATTCTTTCTTTAAAAGAAAAGCTATGGAGTTTTGGGTGGTCTCTTCCTCCGAAAGACCATAGCAATCTAACCTTCTCTTCTAAGATATTAGATCCCTGTGTACAGAACGTGTGACAGAATGAGCAAATTGTTTAGGCTATAAAACTCTCATAAAAACTCAGAATATGGTCATATAGTCACTCAAAAGAAGCGGAAGGCATCCGGTCTACAAGCACGCATAGTGGAAAAGGCAAAAACATCTGTATATAGCCGAAAACGCGCTATCTTCAGAAATGCGTTACTTTTTCACATTTTTAGTATGCATGGACTCTAAATATATAAAAGTATTCTAAATGCGACCTCGTATCATCTAAATTCTAATTTCTAATTTTGGAGATACTTATCTCTTAATAGAAACTATTCTTGTGTTCTTATTTCTTTTATAGTCTCTGGCTATAATTATGACTTCTGAAATAGAGGATGGTTTTGCATTCTTGACGAAGTTATTCAATGGTAGATTAAGCTTCCAAATGAATCGATGGAGAAGAGTTACCTCATCCATCTCTGGAGCTAATCGCAGAAGTTTAGCAAGATTTTGGTGGCATTCTTCCAGGGTCTTTCCTTCTTGGGTTAGAAAACAATTCTTTTCACAAAGATTTTAGCATTTCAACTTGAGATTGCGCGATAAGACATTCTTTTTTAAGGCATATACTGTTGTTTAAAAGAATACAAACTTTAACTAGTAAATCAATCAAATAGATCACTATTAACAATTAATAGAGAAGCGAGGGCCATACCTCAACCCCTAAGAATGATATATAATTGAAAAGCAATATATATATATATATATATATATATATATATATATATATATACACCTTATAGAAATTTATCATTTATGTTTGTCTTCGCTCGTTAGTTAATAAGAGTTTCAGAACTTGATATATGAGAATAGAGAGTCTTCTAATACCTTCTCTTATGATTGAAATCATCCGATGATCCCCAAGATTTATCTCCTCTTATCGTACTCTGACTTTTCTCTGATTCTTTTCTTTTATAGTGCCGATGATCTAGAATTCGGCCTTCCAGCCTCTACATGCTGGGCAAAACCCTACGGGACCATACTCCTCGTCGTCGGCCGCCGCTGTGGTGGCGACCGAGGAATTAAGCGGCCTGTTGCCCTCTTAGGCTGGGTCACTCAACCTCCTGCCTCTTAGAGGGATGTCCACGCACTAGGGTGGGCTAATTCACCGTACTAGCATGGGCTCTCAGAACTAGGCAGCATCACAATTACTCGCCTCAATTGGCCAACCTCATTCTCCCAATTGTATGATGGATACCATGGGTGGACTCTGGGCCTTACTATTCTGCCATTCGGCTACACAAGCACAAGAACAGGGCAGTGTTAAGGCAGGGAGAAGTTCTACATGTACCTTAATTTAACCAAGATAATCATTCATTACTCAACTAAACCATAGGACTAGAATCCATGTTACCTTCTTAAGAAAACAATCCTTTTCACAAAGATTTTAGCATTTCAACTTGAGATTACGCGATAAGACATTCTTTATTAAGGCATATGCTGTTGTTTAAAAGAATACAAACTTTAACTAGTGAATCAATCAAATAGATCACTATTAACAATTCATAGAGAAGCCAGGGCCATACCTCAACCCGTAAGAATGATATATAATTAAAAAATAATATATATATATATATACCATATAGAAATTTGTCGTTTGTGGTTGTCTTTGCTCGTTAATAAGAGTTTCAGAACTTGATATATGAGAAAAGCAAGTCTTCTAATACCTTCTCGTACGATTGAAATCATCCGATCATCCCCAAGATTTATCTCCTCTTACGCGTACTCTGACTTTTCTCTCTTTCGAAGGTCTATGGCAAAATAGCCCTCTTGTTGCAGGGCTACGGCATACTATTCTTTCTTTAAAAGAAAAGCTATGGAGTTTTGGTCTCTTCCTTCGAAAGACCATAGCAATCTAACCTTCTCTTCTAAGAGATTAGATCCCTGTGTAGAGATCGTGACAGAATCAGCAAATTGTTTCGGCTATAAATCTCTCATAAAAACTTAGAATATGGTCATATAGTCTCTCGTCGACACCTTGACCATGTAAAGATTCAAGGATACGATTTGTAAGAAAAACCTAGTTTTATCCCACAGGGGAGAGCGTGGTCTTCGAAAAGTCAAATTACCCATAGGGTAATTGATCATAGTTTGAGCAACTACTAATCTTGATTCCTAGAGATAACGCTTTTTTCCTTATCCATATGCAAGGCACAGCCCCGCTGGTCTAGTCTCCTAGAATAGAGTTGTTCGAGAACCTATTTATCTAGCATAGGGCAACTCTATTCTAGTCTCCTAGAATAGAGTTGCTCGAGAACCTATTTATCTAGCATAGGGCTTTCACTTAATCTGTTGGAAAGCTACCCGACTAATTGGGTCCACCCGTCTATAGGATGCTGTCGTGTCGGGGCATTCCACTCTCCCACTTTCCACGCTACTACTCTCAGGAGTCAATTTGTTTTCTAATCAATTCTACCACAGTGTTTCACATAAATAAACATGTTCCTTAATTAAGGCCCTTTTCACAAGGTTTGTTTAAACAACCTTTTTTCAAAGTATAATAATGCCAAAGACAAGATTCATAAAAAAAGTTTATACATGAATCAATTCCATACAAGCCAAACCAGCTCTCTTATTCTTTTCCTTTATACTACCGATGATCTAGAATTTGGCCTTCCAGCCTCTACATGCTGGGCAAAACCCTACAGGACCATACTCCTTGTCGCTGTGGCGAGGACTTAAGCCGACGACCTATAGCCCTCTCAGGCTCCGTCGCACGATCCTCCTGCCTCTCAGAGGGATGCCCACACACTGGCGTGGGCTAATTCACCGTACTAGCCTGGGCCCTCAGAACTAGGTAGCATCACAATTACTCGCCTCAATCGGCAAACCTCATTCTCCCAATAGTATGAGGGATACCATGGGTGGACTCTGGGCCTTACTACTGTCTCCGTCATCTGACTACACAAGCACAAGAACGGGGCAGTGTCAAGGTAGGGAAAAGTTCTACATGTACCTTAATTTAACCAAGATAATAATCCATTTACTACTCAACTAAACCATAGGACTAGAATCCATGTTACCTTCTTAAGAAAACAATCCTTTTCACAAAGATTTTAGCATTTCAACTTGAGATTGCGCGATAAGACATTCTTTATTAAGGCATATGCTGTTGTTTAAAAGAATACAAACTTTAACTAGTAAATCAATCAAATAGATTACTATTAATAATTAATAAAGAAGACAGGGCCATACCTCAACCCCTAAGAATGATATATAATTGAAAAACAATATATATATATATACCATATAGAAATTTGTGGTTTGTGGTTGTCTTTGCTCGTTAATAAGAGTTTCAGAACTTGATATATGAGAATAGCGAGTCTTCTAATACCTTCTCTTACGATTGAAATCATCCGATCATCCCCAAAATTTATCTCCTCTGAGTCCTACTCTGACTTTTCTCTCTTTCGAAGGTCTATGGCAAAATAGCCTTCTCTTGTTGCAGGGCTACGGCATACTATTCTTTCTTTAAAAGAAAAGCTATGGAGTTTTGGGTGGTCTCTTGACCATAGCAATCTAACCTTCTCTTCTAAGATATTAGATCCCTGTGTACAGAACGTGTGACAGAATGAGCAAATTGTTTCGGCTATAAAACTCTCATAAAAACTCAGAATATGGTCATATAGTCACTCAAAAGAAGCGGAAGGCATCCGGTCTACAAGCACGCATAGTGGAAAAGGCAAAAACATCTGTATATAGCCGGAAACGCGCTATCTTCAGAAATGCGTTACTTTTTCACATTTTTAGTATGCATGGACTCTAAATATATAAAAGTATTCTAAATGCGACCTCGTATCATCTAAATTCTAATTTCTAATTTTGGAGATACTTATCTCTTAATAGAAACTATTCTTGTGTTCTTATTTCTTTTATAGTCTCTGGCTATAATTATGACTTCTGAAATAGAGGATGGTTTTGCATTCTTGACGAAGTTATTCAATGGTAGATTAAGCTTCCAAATGAATCGATGGAGAAGAGTTACCTCATCCATCTCTGGAGCTAATCGCAGAAGTTTAGCAAGATTTTGGTGGCATTCTTCCAGGGTCTTTCCTTCTTGGGTTAGAAAACAATCCTTTTCACAAAGATTTTAGCATTTCAACTTGAGATTGCGCGATAAGACATTCTTTTTTAAGGCATATACTGTTGTTTAAAAGAATACAAACTTTAACTAGTAAATCAATCAAATAGATCACTATTAACAATTAATAGAGAAGCGAGGGCCATACCTCAACCCCTAAGAATCATATATAATTGAAAAGCAATATATATATATATATATATATACACCTTATAGAAATTTATCATTTATGTTTGTCTTCGCTCGTTAGTTAATAAGAGTTTCAGAACTTGATATATGAGAATAGAGAGTCTTCTAATACCTTCTCTTATGATTGAAATCATCCGATCATCCCCAAGATTTATCTCCTCTTATCGTACTCTGACTTTTCTCTGATTCTTTTCCTTTATAGTGCCGATGATCTAGAATTCGGCCTTCCAGTCTCTACATGCTGGGCAAAACCCTACGGGACCATACTCCTCGTCGTCGGCCGCCGCTGTGGTGGCGACCGAGGAATTAAGCGGCCTGTTGCCCTCTTAGGCTGGGTCACTCAACCTCCTGCCTCTTAGAGGGATGTCCACGCACTAGGGTGGGCTAATTCACCGTACTAGCATGGGCTCTCAGAACTAGGCAGCATCACAATTACTCGCCTCAATTGGCCAACCTCATTCTCCCAATTGTATGATGGATACCATGGGTGGACTCTGGGCCTTACTATTCTGCCATTCGGGTACACAAGCACAAGAACAGGGCAGTGTTAAGGCAGGGAGAAGTTCTACATGTACCTTAATTTAACCAAGATAATCATTCATTACTCAACTAAACCATAGGACTAGAATCCATGTTACCTTCTTAAGAAAACAATCCTTTTCACAAAGATTTTAGCATTTCAACTTGAGATTACGCGATAAGACATTCTTTATTAAGGCATATGCTGTTGTTTAAAAGAATACAAACTTTAACTAGTGAATCAATCAAATAGATCACTATTAACAATTCATAGAGAAGCCAGGGCCATACCTCAACCTGTAAGAATGATATATAATTAAAAAATAATATATATATATATACCATATAGAAATTTGTCGTTTGTGGTTGTCTTTGCTCGTTAATAAGAGTTTCAGAACTTGATATATGAGAAAAGCAAGTCTTCTAATACCTTCTCGTACGATTGAAATCATCCGATCATCCCCAAGATTTATCTCCTCTTACGCGTACTCTGACTTTTCTCTCTTTCGAAGGTCTATGGCAAAATAGCCCTCTTGTTGCAGGGCTACGACATACTATTCTTTCTTTAAAAGAAAAGCTATGGAGTTTTGGTCTCTTCCTTTGAAAGACCATAGCAATCTAACCTTCTCTTCTAAGAGATTAGATCCCTGTGTAGAGATCGTGACAGAATCAGCAAATTGTTTCGGCTATAAATCTCTCATAAAAACTTAGAATATGGTCATATAGTCTCTCGTCGACACCTTGACCATGTAAAGATTCAAGGATACGATTTGTAAGAAAAACCTAGTTCTATCCCACAGGGGAGAGCGTGGTCTTCGAAAAGTCAAATTACCCATAGGGTAATTGATCATAGTTTGAGCAACTACTAATCTTGATTCCTAGAGATAACGCTTTTTTCCTTATCCATATGCAAGGCACAGCCCCGCTGGTCTAGTCTCCTAGAATAGAGTTGTTCGAGAACCTATTTATCTAGCATAGGGCAACTCTATTCTAGTCTCCTAGAATAGAGTTGCTCGAGAACCTATTTATCTAGCATAGGGCTTTCACTTAATCTGTTGGAAAGCTACCCGACTAATTGGGTCCACCCGTCTATAGGATGCTGTCGTGTCGGGGCATTCCACTCTCCCACTTTCCACGCTACTACTCTCAGGAGTCAATTTGTTTTCTAATCAATTCTACCACAGTGTTTCACATAAATAAACATGTTCCTTAATTAAGGCCCTTTTCACAAGGTTTGTTTAAACAACCTTTTTTCAAAGTATAATAATGCCAAAGACAAGATTCATAAAAAAAGTTTATACATGAATCAATTCCATACAAGCCAAACCAGCTCTCTTATTCTTTTCCTTTATACTACCGATGATCTAGAATTTGGCCTTCCAGCCTCTACATGCTGGGCAAAACCCTACAGGACCATACTCCTTGTCGCTGTGGCGAGGACTTAAGCCGACGACCTATAGCCCTCTCAGGCTCCGTCGCTCGATCCTCCTGCCTCTCAGATGGATGCCCACACACTGGCGTGGGCTAATTCACCGTACTAGCCTGGGCCCTCAGAACTAGGTAGCATCACAATTACTCGCCTCAATCGGCAAACCTCATTCTCCCAATAGTATGAGGGATACCATGGGTGGACTCTGGGCCTTACTACTGTCTCCGTCATCTGACTACACAAGCACAAGAACGGGGCAGTGTCAAGGTAGGGAAAAGTTCTACATGTACCTTAATTTAACCAAGATAATAATCCATTTACTACTCAACTAAACCATAGGACTAGAATCCATGTTACCTTCTTAAGAAAACAATCCTTTTCACAAAGATTTTAGCATTTCAACTTGAGATTGCGCGATAAGACATTCTTTATTAAGGCATATGCTGTTGTTTAAAAGAATACAAACTTTAACTAGTAAATCAATCAAATAGATTACTATTAATAATTAATAAAGAAGACAGGGCCATACCTCAACCCCTAAGAATGATATATAATTGAAAAACAATATATATATATATACCATATAGAAATTTGTGGTTTGTGGTTGTCTTTGCTCGTTAATAAGAGTTTCAGAACTTGATATATGAGAATAGCGAGTCTTCTAATACCTTCTCTTACGATTGAAATCATCCGATCATCCCCAAAATTTATCTCCTCTGAGTCCTACTCTGACTTTTCTCTCTTTCGAAGGTCTATGGCAAAATAGCCTTCTCTTGTTGCAGGGCTATGGCATACTATTCTTTCTTTAAAAGAAAAGCTATGGAGTTTTGGGTGGTCTCTTCCTCCGAAAGACCATAGCAATCTAACCTTCTCTTCTAAGATATTAGATCCCTGTGTACAGAACGTGTGACAGAATGAGCAAATTGTTTAGGCTATAAAACTCTCATAAAAACTCAGAATATGGTCATATAGTCACTCAAAAGAAGCGGAAGGCATCCGGTCTACAAGCACGCATAGTGGAAAAGGCAAAAACATCTGTATATAGCCGAAAACGCGCTATCTTCAGAAATGCGTTACTTTTTCACATTTTTAGTATGCATGGACTCTAAATATATAAAAGTATTCTAAATGCGACCTCGTATCATCTAAATTCTAATTTCTAATTTTGGAGATACTTATCTCTTAATAGAAACTATTCTTGTGTTCTTATTTCTTTTATAGTCTCTGGCTATAATTATGACTTCTGAAATAGAGGATGGTTTTGCATTCTTGACGAAGTTATTCAATGGTAGATTAAGCTTCCAAATGAATCGATGGAGAAGAGTTACCTCATCCATCTCTGGAGCTCATCGCAGAAGTTTAGCAAGATTTTGGTGGCATTCTTCCAGGGTCTTTCCTTCTTGGGTTAGAAAACAATCCTTTTCACAAAGATTTTAGCATTTCAACTTGAGATTGCGCGATAAGACATTCTTTTTTAAGGCATATACTGTTGTTTAAAAGAATACAAACTTTAACTAGTAAATCAATCAAATAGATCACTATTAACAATTAATAGAGAAGCGAGGGCCATACCTCAACCCCTAAGAATGATATATAATTGAAAAGCAATATATATATATATATATATATATATATATATATATATATATATATATATACCTTATAGAAATTTATCATTTATGTTTGTCTTTGCTCGTTAGTTAATAAGAGTTTCAGAACTTGATATATGAGAATAGAGAGTCTTCTAATACCTTCTCTTATGATTGAAATCATCCGATCATCCCCAAGATTTATCTCCTCTTATCGTACTCTGACTTTTCTCTGATTCTTTTCCTTTATAGTGCCGATGATCTAGAATTCGGCCTCTACATGCTGGGCAAAACCCTACGGGACCATACTCCTCGTCGTCGGCCGCCGCTGTGGTGGCGACCGAGGAATTAAGCGGCCTGTTGCCCTCTTAGGCTGGGTCACTCAACCTCCTGCCTCTTAGAGGGATGTCCACGCACTAGGGTGGGCTAATTCACCGTACTAGCATGGGCTCTCAGAACTAGGCAGCATCACAATTACTCGCCTCAATTGGCCAACCTCATTCTCCCAATTGTATGATGGATACCATGGGTGGACTCTGGGCCTTACTATTCTGCCATTCGGCTACACAAGCACAAGAACAGGGCAGTGTTAAGGCAGGGAGAAGTTCTACATGTACCTTAATTTAACCAAGATAATCATTCATTACTCAACTAAACCATAGGACTAGAATCCATGTTACCTTCTTAAGAAAACAATCCTTTTCACAAAGATTTTAGCATTTCAACTTGAGATTACGCGATAAGACATTCTTTATTAAGGCATATGCTGTTGTTTAAAAGAATACAAACTTTAACTAGTGAATCAATCAAATAGATCACTATTAATAATTCATAGAGAAGCCAGGGCCATACCTCAACCCGTAAGAATGATATATAATTAAAAAATAATATATATATATATATACCATATAGAAATTTGTCGTTTGTGGTTGTCTTTGCTCGTTAATAAGAGTTTCAGAACTTGATATATGAGAAAAGCAAGTCTTCTAATACCTTCTCGTACGATTGAAATCATCCGATCATCCCCAAGATTTATCTCCTCTTACGCGTACTCTGACTTTTCTCTCTTTCGAAGGTCTATGGCAAAATAGCCCTCTTGTTGCAGGGCTACGGCATACTATTCTTTCTTTAAAAGAAAAGCTATGGAGTTTTGGTCTCTTCCTTCGAAAGACCATAGCAATCTAACCTTCTCTTCTAAGAGATTAGATCCCTGTGTAGAGATCGTGACAGAATCAGCAAATTGTTTCGGCTATAAATCTCTCATAAAAACTTAGAATATGGTCATATAGTCTCTCGTCGACACCTTGACCATGTAAAGATTCAAGGATACGATTTGTAAGAAAAACCTAGTTCTATCCCACAGGGGAGAGCGTGGTCTTCGAAAAGTCAAATTACCCATAGGGTAATTGATCATAGTTTGAGCAACTACTAATCTTGATTCCTAGAGATAACGCTTTTTTCCTTATCCATATGCAAGGCACAGCCCCGCTGGTCTAGTCTCCTAGAATAGAGTTGTTCGAGAACCTATTTATCTAGCATAGGGCAACTCTATTCTAGTCTCCTAGAATAGAGTTGCTCGAGAACCTATTTATCTAGCATAGGGCTTTCACTTAATCTGTTGGAAAGCTACCCGACTAATTGGGTCCACCCGTCTATAGGATGCTGTTGTGTCGGGGCATTCCACTCTCCCACTTTCCACGCTACTACTCTCAGGAGTCAATTTGTTTTCTAATCAATTCTACCACAGTGTTTCACATAAATAAACATGTTCCTTAATTAAGGCCCTTTTCACAAGGTTTGTTTAAACAACCTTTTTTCAAAGTATAATAATGCCAAAGACAAGATTCATAAAAAAAGTTTATACATGAATCAATTCCATACAAGCCAAACCAGCTCTCTTATTCTTTTCCTTTATACTACCGATGATCTAGAATTTGGCCTTCCAGCCTCTACATGCTGGGCAAAACCCTACAGGACCATACTCCTTGTCGCTGTGGCGAGGACTTAAGCCGACGACCTATAGCCCTCTCAGGCTCCGTCGCTCGATCCTCCTACCTCTCAGAGGGATGCCCACACACTGGCGTGGGCTAATTCACCGTACTAGCCTGGGCCCTCAGAACTAGGTAGCATCACAATTACTCGCCTCAATCGGCAAACCTCATTCTCCCAATAGTATGAGGGATACCATGGGTGGACTCTGGGCCTTACTACTGTCTCCGTCATCTGACTACACAAGCACAAGAACGGGGCAGTGTCAAGGTAGGGAGAAGTTCTACATGTACCTTAATTTAACCAAGATAATAATCCATTTACTACTCAACTAAACCATAGGACTAGAATCCATGTTACCTTCTTAAGAAAACAATCCTTTTCACAAAGATTTTAGCATTTCAACTTGAGATTGCGCGATAAGACATTCTTTATTAAGGCATATGCTGTTGTTTAAAAGAATACAAACTTTAACTAGTAAATCAATCAAATAGATTACTATTAATAATTAATAAAGAAGACAGGGCCATACCTCAACCCCTAAGAATGATATATAATTGAAAAACAATATATATATATATACCATATAGAAATTTGTGGTTTGTGGTTGTCTTTGCTCGTTAATAAGAGTTTCAGATGAGAATAGCGAGTCTTCTAATACCTTCTCTTACGATTGAAATCATCCGATCATCCCCAAAATTTATCTCCTCTGAGTCCTACTCTGACTTTTCTCTCTTTCGAAGGTCTATGGCAAAATAGCCTTCTCTTGTTGCAGGGCTACGGCATACTATTCTTTCTTTAAAAGAAAAGCTATGGAGTTTTGGGTGGTCTCTTCCTCCGAAAGACCATAGCAATCTAACCTTCTCTTCTAAGATATTAGATCCCTGTGTACAGAACGTGTGACAGAATGAGCAAATTGTTTAGGCTATAAAACTCTCATAAAAACTCAGAATATGGTCATATAGTCACTCAAAAGAAGCGGAAGGCATCCGGTCTACAAGCACGCATAGTGGAAAAGGCAAAAACATCTGTATATAGCCGAAAACGCGCTATCTTCAGAAATGCGTTACTTTTTCACATTTTTAGTATGCATGGACTCTAAATATATAAAAGTATTCTAAATGCGACCTCGTATCATCTAAATTCTAATTTCTAATTTTGGAGATACTTATCTCTTAATAGAAACTATTCTTGTGTTCTTATTTCTTTTATAGTCTCTGGCTATAATTATGACTTCTGAAATAGAGGATGGTTTTGCATTCTTGACGAAGTTATTCAATGGTAGATTAACCTTCCAAATGAATCGATGGAGAAGAGTTACCTCATCCATCTCTGGAGCTAATCGCAGAAGTTTAGCAAGATTTTGGTGGCATTCTTCCAGGGTCTTTCCTTCTTGGGTTAGAAAACAATCCTTTTCACAAAGATTTTAGCATTTCAACTTGAGATTGCGCGATAAGACATTCTTTTTTAAGGCATATACTGTTGTTTAAAAGAATACAAACTTTAACTAGTAAATCAATCAAATAGATCACTATTAACAATTAATAGAGAAGCGAGGGCCATACCTCAACCCCTAAGAATGATATATAATTGAAAAGCAATATATATATATATATATATATATATATATATATATATATACACCTTATAGAAATTTATCATTTATGTTTGTCTTCGCTCGTTAGTTAATAAGAGTTTCAGAACTTGATATATGAGAATAGAGAGTCTTCTAATACCTTCTCTTATGATTGAAATCATCCGATCATCCCCAAGATTTATCTCCTCTTATCGTACTCTGACTTTTCTCTGATTCTTTTCCTTTATAGTGCCGATGATCTAGAATTCGGCCTCTACATGCTGGGCAAAACCCTACGGGACCATACTCCTCGTCGTCGGCCGCCGCTGTGGTGGCGACCGAGGAATTAAGCGGCCTGTTGCCCTCTTAGGCTGGGTCACTCAACCTCCTGCCTCTTAGAGGGATGTCCACGCACTAGGGTGGGCTAATTCACCGTACTAGCATGGGCTCTCAGAACTAGGCAGCATCACAATTACTCGCCTCAATTGGCCAACCTCATTCTCCCAATTGTATGATGGATACCATGGGTGGACTCTGGGCCTTACTATTCTGCCATTCGGCTACACAAGCACAAGAACAGGGCAGTGTTAAGGCAGAGAGAAGTTCTACATGTACCTTAATTTAACCAAGATAATCATTCATTACTCAACTAAACCATAGGACTAGAATCCATGTTACCTTCTTAAGAAAACAATCCTTTTCACAAAGATTTTAGCATTTCAACTTGAGATTACGCGATAAGACATTCTTTATTAAGGCATATGCTGTTGTTTAAAAGAATACAAACTTTAACTAGTGAATCAATCAAATAGATCACTATTAACAATTCATAGAGAAGCCAGGGCCATACCTCAACCCGTAAGAATGATATATAATTAAAAAATAATATATATATATATATACCATATAGAAATTTGTCGTTTGTGGTTGTCTTTGCTCGTTAATAAGAGTTTCAGAACTTGATATATGAGAAAAGCAAGTCTTCTAATACCTTCTCGTACGATTGAAATCATCCGATCATCCCCAAGATTTATCTCCTCTTACGCGTACTCTGACTTTTCTCTCTTTCGAAGGTCTATGGCAAAATAGCCCTCTTGTTGCAGGGCTACGGCATACTATTCTTTCTTTAAAAGAAAAGCTATGGAGTTTTGGTCTCTTCCTTCGAAAGACCATAGCAATCTAACCTTCTCTTCTAAGAGATTAGATCCCTGTGTAGAGATCGTGACAGAATCAGCAAATTGTTTCGGCTATAAATCTCTCATAAAAACTTAGAATATGGTCATATAGTCTCTCGTCGACACCTTGACCATGTAAAGATTCAAGGATACGATTTGTAAGAAAAACCTAGTTCTATCCCACAGGGGAGAGCGTGGTCTTCGAAAAGTCAAATTACCCATAGGGTAATTGATCATAGTTTGAGCAACTACTAATCTTGATTCCTAGAGATAACGCTTTTTTCCTTATCCATATGCAAGGCACAGCCCCGCTGGTCTAGTCTCCTAGAATAGAGTTGTTCGAGAACCTATTTATCTAGCATAGGGCAACTCTATTCTAGTCTCCTAGAATAGAGTTGCTCGAGAACCTATTTATCTAGCATAGGGCTTTCACTTAATCTGTTGGAAAGCTACCCGACTAATTGGGTCCACCCGTCTATAGGATGCTGTCGTGTCGGGGCATTCCACTCTCCCACTTTCCACGCTACTACTCTCAGGAGTCAATTTGTTTTCTAATCAATTCTACCACAGTGTTTCACATAAATAAACATGTTCCTTAATTAAGGCCCTTTTCACAAGGTTTGTTTAAACAACCTTTTTTCAAAGTATAATAATGCCAAAGACAAGATTCATAAAAAAAGTTTATACATGAATCAATTCCATACAAGCCAAACCAGCTCTCTTATTCTTTTCCTTTATACTACCGATGATCTAGAATTTGGCCTTCCAGCCTCTACATGCTGGGCAAAACCCTACAGGACCATACTCCTTGTCGCTGTGGCGAGGACTTAAGCCGACGACCTATAGCCCTCTCAGGCTCCGTCGCACGATCCTCCTGCCTCTCAGAGGGATGCCCACACACTGGCGTGGGCTAATTCACCGTACTAGCCTGGGCCCTCAGAACTAGGTAGCATCACAATTACTCGCCTCAATCGGCAAACCTCATTCTCCCAATAGTATGAGGGATACCATGGGTGGACTCTGGGCCTTACTACTGTCTCCGTCATCTGACTACACAAGCACAAGAACGGGGCAGTGTCAAGGTAGGGAAAAGTTCTACATGTACCTTAATTTAACCAAGATAATAATCCATTTACTACTCAACTAAACCATAGGACTAGAATCCATGTTACCTTCTTAAGAAAACAATCCTTTTCACAAAGATTTTAGCATTTCAACTTGAGATTGCGCGATAAGACATTCTTTATTAAGGCATATGCTGTTGTTTAAAAGAATACAAACTTTAACTAGTAAATCAATCAAATAGATTACTATTAATAATTAATAAAGAAGACAGGGCCATACCTCAACCCCTAAGAATGATATATAATTGAAAAACAATATATATATATATACCATATAGAAATTTGTGGTTTGTGGTTGTCTTTGCTCGTTAATAAGAGTTTCAGAACTTGATATATGAGAATAGCGAGTCTTCTAATACCTTCTCTTACGATTGAAATCATCCGATCATCCCCAAAATTTATCTCCTCTGAGTCCTACTCTGACTTTTCTCTCTTTCGAAGGTCTATGGCAAAATAGCCTTCTCTTGTTGCAGGGCTACGGCATACTATTCTTTCTTTAAAAGAAAAGCTATGGAGTTTTGGGTGGTCTCTTCCTCCGAAAGACCATAGCAATCTAACCTTCTCTTCTAAGATATTAGATCCCTGTGTACAGAACGTGTGACAGAATGAGCAAATTGTTTAGGCTATAAAACTCTCATAAAAACTCAGAACATGGTCATATAGTCACTCAAAAGAAGCGGAAGGCATCCGGTCTACAAGCACGCATAGTGGAAAAGGCAAAAACATCTGTATATAGCCGGAAACGCGCTATCTTCAGAAATGCGTTACTTTTTCACATTTTTAGTATGCATGGACTCTAAATATATAAAAGTATTCTAAATGCGACCTCGTATCATCTAAATTCTAATTTCTAATTTTGGAGATACTTATCTCTTAATAGAAACTATTCTTGTGTTCTTATTTCTTTTATAGTCTCTGGCTATAATTATGACTTCTGAAATAGAGGATGGTTTTGCATTCTTGACGAAGTTATTCAATGGTAGATTAACCTTCCAAATGAATCGATGGAGAAGAGTTACCTCATCCATCTCTGGAGCTAATCACAGAAGTTTAGCAAGATTTTGGTGGCATTCTTCTAGGGTCTTTCCTTCTTGGGTTAGAAAACAATCCTTTTCACAAAGATTTTAGCATTTCAACTTGAGATTGCGCGATAAGACATTCTTTTTTAAGGCATATACTGTTGTTTAAAAGAATACAAACTTTAACTAGTAAATCAATCAAATAGATCACTATTAACAATTAATAGAGAAGCGAGGGCCATACCTCAACCCCTAAGAATGATATATAATTGAAAAGCAATATATATATATATATATATATATATATATATATATATATATACACCTTATAGAAATTTATCATTTATGTTTGTCTTCGCTCGTTAGTTAATAAGAGTTTCAGAACTTGATATATGAGAATAGAGAGTCTTCTAATACCTTCTCTTATGATTGAAATCATCCGATCATCCCCAAGATTTATCTCCTCTTATCGTACTCTGACTTTTCTCTGATTCTTTTCCTTTATAGTGCCGATGATCTAGAATTCGGCCTTCCAGCCTCTACATGCTGGGCAAAACCCTACGGGACCATACTCCTCGTCGTCGGCCGCCGCTGTGGTGGCGACCGAGGAATTAAGCGGCCTGTTGCCCTCTTAGGCTGGGTCACTCAACCTCCTGCCTCTTAGAGGGATGTCCACGCACTAGGGTGGGCTAATTCACCGTACTAGCATGGGCTCTCAGAACTAGGCAGCATCACAATTACTCGCCTCAATTGGCCAACCTCATTCTCCCAATTGTATGATGGATACCATGGGTGGACTCTGGGCCTTACTATTCTGCCATTCGGCTACACAAGCACAAGAACAGGGCAGTGTTAAGGCAGGGAGAAGTTCTACATGTACCTTAATTTAACCAAGATAATCATTCATTACTCAACTAAACCATAGGACTAGAATCCATGTTACCTTCTTAAGAAAACAATCCTTTTCACAAAGATTTTAGCATTTCAACTTGAGATTACGCGATAAGACATTCTTTATTAAGGCATATGCTGTTGTTTAAAAGAATACAAACTTTAACTAGTGAATCAATCAAATAGATCACTATTAACAATTCATAGAGAAGCCAGGGCCATACCTCAACCTGTAAGAATGATATATAATTAAGAAATAATATATATATATATACCATATAGAAATTTGTCGTTTGTGGTTGTCTTTGCTCGTTAATAAGAGTTTCAGAACTTGATATATGAGAAAAGCAAGTCTTCTAATACCTTCTCGTATGATTGAAATCATCCGATCATCCCCAAGATTTATCTCCTCTTACGCGTACTCTGACTTTTCTCTCTTTCGAAGGTCTATGGCAAAATAGCCCTCTTGTTGTAGGGCTACGGCATACTATTCTTTCTTTAAAAGAAAAGCTATGGAGTTTTGGTCTCTTCCTTCGAAAGACCATAGCAATCTAACCTTCTCTTCTAAGAGATTAGATCCCTGTGTAGAGATCGTGACAGAATCAGCAAATTGTTTCGGCTATAAATCTCTCATAAAAACTTAGAATATGGTCATATAGTCTCTCGTCGACACCTTGACCATGTAAAGATTCAAGGATACGATTTGTAAGAAAAACCTAGTTCTATCCCACAGGGGAGAGCGTGGTCTTCGAACAGTCAAATTACCCATAGGGTAATTGATCATAGTTTGAGCAACTACTAATCTTGATTCCTAGAGATAACGCTTTTTTCCTTATCCATATGCAAGGCACAGCCCCGCTGGTCTAGTCTCCTAGAATAGAGTTGTTCGAGAACCTATTTATCTAGCATAGGGCAACTCTATTCTAGTCTCCTAGAATAGAGTTGCTCGAGAACCTATTTATCTAGCATAGGGCTTTCACTTAATCTGTTGGAAAGCTACCCGACTAATTGGGTCCACCCGTCTATAGGATGCTGTTGTGTTGGGGCATTCCACTCTCCCACTTTCCACGCTACTACTCTCAGGAGTCAATTTGTTTTCTAATCAATTCTACCACAGTGTTTCACATAAATAAACATGTTCCTTAATTAAGGCCCTTTTCACAAGGTTTGTTTAAACAACCTTTTTTCAAAGTATAATAATGCCAAAGACAAGATTCATAAAAAAAGTTTATACATGAATCAATTCCATACAAGCCAAACCAGCTCTCTTATTCTTTTCCTTTATACTACCGATGATCTAGAATTTGGCCTTCCAGCCTCTACATGCTGGGCAAAACCCTACAGGACCATACTCCTTGTCGCTGTGGCGAGGACTTAAGCCGACGACCTATAGCCCTCTCAGGCTCCGTCGCACGATCCTCCTGCCTCTCAGAGGGATGCCCACACATTGGCGTGGGCTAATTCACCGTACTAGCCTGGGCCCTCAGAACTAGGTAGCATCACAATTACTCGCCTCAATCGGCAAACCTCATTCTCCCAATAGTATGAGGGATACCATGGGTGGACTCTGGGCCTTACTACTGTCTCCGTCATCTGACTACACAAGCACAAGAACGGGGCAGTGTCAAGGTAGGGAAAAGTTCTACATGTACCTTAATTTAACCAAGATAATAATCCATTTACTACTCAACTAAACCATAGGACTAGAATCCATGTTACCTTCTTAAGAAAACAATCCTTTTCACAAAGATTTTAGCATTTCAACTTGAGATTGCGCGATAAGACATTCTTTATTAAGGCATATGCTGTTGTTTAAAAGAATACAAACTTTAACTAGTAAATCAATCAAATAGATTACTATTAATAATTAATAAAGAAGACAGGGCCATACCTCAACCCCTAAGAATGATATATAATTGAAAAACAATATATATATATATACCATATAGAAATTTGTGGTTTGTGGTTGTCTTTGCTCGTTAATAAGAGTTTCAGAACTTGATATATGAGAATAGCGAGTCTTCTAATACCTTCTCTTACGATTGAAATCATCCGATCATCCCCAAAATTTATCTCCTCTGAGTCCTACTCTGACTTTTCTCTCTTTCGAAGGTCTATGGCAAAATAGCCTTCTCTTGTTGCAGGGCTACGGCATACTATTCTTTCTTTAAAAGAAAAGCTATGGAGTTTTGGGTGGTCTCTTGACCATAGCAATCTAACCTTCTCTTCTAAGATATTAGATCCCTGTGTACAGAACGTGTGACAGAATGAGCAAATTGTTTCGGCTATAAAACTCTCATAAAAACTCAGAATATGGTCATATAGTCACTCAAAAGAAGCGGAAGGCATCCGGTCTACAAGCACGCATAGTGGAAAAGGCAAAAACATCTGTATATAGCCGGAAACGCGCTATCTTCAGAAATGCGTTACTTTTTCACATTTTTAGTATGCATGGACTCTAAATATATAAAAGTATTCTAAATGCGACCTCGTATCATCTAAATTCTAATTTCTAATTTTGGAGATACTTATCTCTTAATAGAAACTATTCTTGTGTTCTTATTTCTTTTATAGTCTCTGGCTATAATTATGACTTCTGAAATAGAGGATGGTTTTGCATTCTTGACGAAGTTATTCAATGGTAGATTAAGCTTCCAAATGAATCGATGGAGAAGAGTTACCTCATCCATCTCTGGAGCTAATCACAGAAGTTTAGCAAGATTTTGGTGGCATTCTTCCAGGGTCTTTCCTTCTTGGGTTAGAAAACAATCCTTTTCACAAAGATTTTAGCATTTCAACTTGAGATTGCGCGATAAGACATTCTTTTTTAAGGCATATACTGTTGTTTAAAAGAATACAAACTTTAACTAGTAAATCAATCAAATAGATCACTATTAACAATTAATAGAGAAGCGAGGGCCATACCTCAACCCCTAAGAATGATATATAATTGAAAAGCAATATATATATATATATATATATATATATATATATATACCTTATAGAAATTTATCATTTATGTTTGTCTTCGCTCGTTAGTTAATAAGAGTTTCAGAACTTGATATATGAGAATAGAGAGTCTTCTAATACCTTCTCTTATGATTGAAATCATCCGATCATCCCCAAGATTTATCTCCTCTTATCGTACTCTGACTTTTCTCTGATTCTTTTCCTTTATAGTGCCGATGATCTAGAATTCGGCCTTCCAGCCTCTACATGCTGGGCAAAACCCTACGGGACCATACTCCTCGTCGTCGGCCGCCGCTGTGGTGGCGACCGAGGAATTAAGCGGCCTGTTGCCCTCTTAGGCTGGGTCACTCAACCTCCTGCCTCTTAGAGGGATGTCCACGCACTAGGGTGGGCTAATTCACCGTACTAGCATGGGCTCTCAGAACTAGGCAGCATCACAATTACTCGCCTCAATTGGCCAACCTCATTCTCCCAATTGTATGATGGATACCATGGGTGGACTCTGGGCCTTACTATTCTACCATTCGGCTACACAAGCACAAGAACAGGGCAGTGTTAAGGCAGGGAGAAGTTCTACATGTACCTTAATTTAACCAAGATAATCATTCATTACTCAACTAAACCATAGGACTAGAATCCATGTTACCTTCTTAAGAAAACAATCCTTTTCACAAAGATTTTAGCATTTCAACTTGAGATTACGCGATAAGACATTCTTTATTAAGGCATATGCTGTTGTTTAAAAGAATACAAACTTTAACTAGTGAATCAATCAAATAGATCACTATTAACAATTCATAGAGAAGCCAGGGCCATACTGTAAGATTCCTCCCCCAACCCCTTTTTGATGTCTAGTATCTTCCCCTGTAATCAACCCTCTTCAGAAATATACAGACCCTGTTGCTAACTATTTTAGCCTAGAGAGAGAAAAATTATTCTAGAGAGAGAATATTCAGATTTTGAATATTTTTGGATAGAAAATTATCTCTTATAATTCAGATGAGTTCCCCTGAAACAGAAATTCAAAAAGAATTTTCCAATGTGCAATTGGAATTATATGGAAATAGGTATAAAGAACCTTAGTCTAAGGGTCTAGATTTTCAGAAATCTTTAGACTATGGTCCAATTAAGGTTCCTATGGGCCAATAGCATCAATCCATGTGTAGGGAAGAGATAAATCCATATTTGTAAAAAGAAGATACCCAAAAATGAGTAAATGCTCACATAAGGTGAAGAGTTAAAAATGTACAAGGTTTATTAGTAAAAAACTATGAGCAATATTAAAAATATGAGATATTTTGGGTATCCAAAAATGAGTAAATGCTCACATAAGATGAAGAGTTGAAAATGTACAAGGTTTATTAGTAAAAAACTATGAGCAATATTAAAATGATGCCATTATGACACATATGTAAGGAAGGGGAATTCTTTAAAGGAGGTGCATATTTCACATAAGATGAAGAGTTGAAAATGTACAAGGTTTATTAGTAAAAAACTATAAGCAATATTAAAATGATTCCATTATGACACATATGTAAGGAAGGGGAATTCTTTAAAGGAGGTGCATATTTCACATAAGATGAAGAGTTGAAAATGTACAAGGTTTATTAGTAAAAAAACTATGAGCAATATTAAAATGATTCCATTATGACACATATGTAAGGAAGGGGAGTTCTTTAAAGGAGGTGCATATTTCACATGCTTGAATGAGTTTTAAACTCATAAAAATTGAGATATTTCATCTCTCCTCTCTCCTCATTCAAGTCTAGTTCCAAAAAGTTAGCTTAACTGACCTAAAAATGGTTAAATATTGACCAAACTGATTTAGAAAATTCTAGAATCAGTTTGTTTGGTTAGAAGCTCAATTTTTCCTATAAATAGAAGCCTCCCCCTTGTTGAAAAATAGTTAGTGTTTATGCATCGTTACTCTACTCCACCTAAGCCAAGAACTGTGAATTCATTTAATAATTCACTAGTTTTTGGAGCTTCCCTCTTTCTTCAATCTCCATTAGTGGCTCCATCAACATACTTAACCAATTGATTGGTTGGGGGCCTCTACCGTGAACAAAGAATCAAGCAAGTTGTAAGGTAATTAGTGAATATTGATCTTTCTATAAATTCTCAATGTTTCTCTCTTCTCAACCCCTCTCAAGCTTGAGAAGTTTAATTGGTATGGTTTTTTTTAAATGCTATTGAAGTTTGAATAGTAGTGAAGAGTTACATAATGCTATTGAAGTTAATTTTCATTTATGTTTAAATTCTAATGATTTTTATGTAAATTCTCTCTCTCACTCAAGAAATGGTCATACTCATGACCCGTTCTCAATCCAAATCAAGCTTTTCATAAAGTTTTTCCTTAACCCAAGATTAAGCTATGCTTGAGGCCAAATTAATGGCTTTTTTCCATGCTTTTAGTTTATGTATATTAATGATTCAATCCATTATGGATTAATAATCCAATTAGAGATTATTTTAATTATTTCCTTAATGATAAGCATTATCCCTTAGAAAAATTGAGATTTATCAGTCATAGCAGCGGAGCTATGGCAAAATTTTTATAAAAATTATGCATAAAATAATCTCATTCAAAGCATAAAAAGAGGACTTCCTACCATATTCTAGGAATTATCATCCTCGATTAATTGAAAGAATCTTATTATAATCATAGAGAAATTGAATTTTTATCATGCATAAAGGATAAGTTTTTATATCAAAAGTGTTATTTTTACCATTTTTATTTCATGCATAGAAGTATGCATAATGCTTAAATTTTTATATCAAAAGTGTTACTTTTATTATTTTTATTTTCATGCATAGAAGTATGCATAATGGATAAATTTTTATATCAAAAGTGTTACTTTTATTATTTTTATTTTCATGCATAGAAGTATGCATAAAGGATAAATTTTTATATCAAAAGTGTTACTTTTATCATTTTTATTTCATGCATAGAAGTATGCATAATGCTTAAATTTTTATATCAAAAGTGTTACTTTTATTATTTTTATTTTCATGCATAGAAGTATGCATAATGGATAAATTTTTATATCAAAAGTGTTACTTTTATTATTTTTATTTTCATGCATAGAAGTATGCATAAAGGATAAATTTTTATATCAAAAGTGTTACTTTTATCATTTTTATTTCATGCATAGAAGTATACATAATGGATAAATTTTTATATCAAAAGTGTTACTTTTATCAAATTTGAATTTCATGCATAGAGGTATGCATAAAAAGTTGATTATTTTATTGTAAGGGTGTTACTTTTATCATATTGGATTTCATGCATAGAGGTATGCATAAAAGATATTCTTTTTATACTAAAAGTGTGATTTTCCTCATAAATGGATTTTATGCATAACTTAGATGCATAAGAGAAATTCTTTTATTCTAAAAGTGTAATTCCTACTAAATTGAATTTATGCATAAGAAGATGCATTAAAAAATTGATTTTTAATTCAAAAGTGTCATTCTCATCTAAATTGAATTTATGCATAGGAAGATGCATAAAAGATTGAATTTTAATTCAAAAGTGTCATTTTCATTTAAAATGAATTTATGCATAGGAAGATGCATAAAAGATTGATTTTACTTCGGAAGTATTAATCTCCTTAAATAGAATTTATGGATAAGTAAATGTGTAAAGAAATCTTATATCAAATATAAGAATTCTCTTGTATTCTATAAATAGATATGAGATGTGATAGGATGTGATAAGAGGTGTATAAGAGGTGATAAGATGAATTAAGATGTGATAGGATGTGATAAGAGGTGTATAAGAGGTGATAAGAGGTGATAAGATGAATTAAGATGTGATAAGATGTGTATGGGATGAGGTAAGAAGTGTATGTGATAGGATAAGATGTATATGGATTGTGATAGGGCAAGAATGGATGTGATGTAAAAGATTAGATGTGAAGGCATATGGGGTTATATGAATGGGAATGTGGAAATGGATGTATGTATATGGATGTGTGGATGTGGAGATGGGAGTATGGATGTATGAATGTGAAAATAGATGTGTATACATGAAGATGTATATGCAGAGATGTGAATGTGGATGTAGATGTGGATGTATAGATGTGAATGGGAATGTGGATGTGAATGTGGATGTAGATGTGGATGTATAGATGTGAATGGGAATGTGGATATGGATGTATGGATGTGAATATGGATGTATGGATGTGAATGTGGATATAGATGTGGATGTAGATGTGGATGTATAGATGTGAATGGGAATGTGGATGTGAATGTGGATGTAGATGTGGATGAATAGATGTGAATGGGAATGTGGATGTGGATGTATGTATGTATGTATGTGGATGTATGTATGTATGTGGATGTAGATGTGGATGTATAGATGTGAATGGGAATGTGGATGTGGATGTATGTGAATGTGGATGTAGATGTGGATGTATAGATGTGAATGGGAATGTGGATGTGGATATATGTATGTATGTGGATGTGGATGTATGAATGAGGACGTGATAATGAATGTATGCATGTAGATGTGGATATGGATGTGTATGTATGAATGCGGATATGGATGTGGATATGGATGTGTATGTATGAATGTGGATATGGGATGTGGATGTATAAATGAGGATGTGAAAATGGAGATAAGCATGTAGATGTGGATGTATGGATGTGAATGTGGATGTGGATGTGGATGTATGGATGTGGATATGAATGTGAATATATGATATGTGATGTGAAGGAATCTGAAGTGAAGAGATGGAAAAGGAGGTGATTGGATGAGTACACATATACATGGAATGTGGAATAAGTAATGTGGATTAATGAGGGATAATGTGGAAAAATGAGAGTTAATATAGAAATTGTATTTGTAAACTGTTTGTAAATGCTGTTTGTAAATGGCTGTTTTATGTCAAGAATGCTGGGGAAGCATTTTGACCGTCTTGTGATTAAGGTCGTGGAGACCTAACTGATAAAGTTGCAACTGCTGACGGAGAGTCAATGGAGGACGTCTCGCGTAGCAAGGTCGACCGAGGTCTTGACCAGCCTCGGTTCGATTAAAATGGTGAGCTTCCGGTACGGTGGATGAGGGACCAAGGAAGCGGCCTATGAGTGAAGCGCTAGGTCACCTGCGAAGGATCCTAGAGGGTGCTGACCATACGGTGCTCGGGCTCTGGGTCGCCTAGGATACCCACGCGTGCGTCGAGGAAGATATTGGAACAAGGAGTAAGAGTTGTTTTCTGGAACCGGGCATGGATCTGGTTGACTGACCTTGCTGGTCCTCAACGGATGAGTCCATGGCTCTTTTATATGGATCTGTTGGTTGATCTTGCTGATCTTCAACGAGAGTCCATCTTGATAAGTGATTATATTGTTGAGTATTATGGGCTAGGAACTATTGAAACGGCCCCTGTGTGGACAGGTGGTGAGCGTTCTAGTTGCCAATGATGCCATAGATACTCTGATGAAGGAATGATGGGAAATTATGAATCAACTGGATAAATTGGGAGATTGTGATCACTGGTACTATGGTTTCATTAAAGGATTGTTTTAAAGTTAGCTGATGCTAAGAGAAAGGCAATTTTCATATTGGGTGTGTAAGTGGTGTGGCTAGTTTTATGTTTGCATGAAATTCCGGCTAGGGGGCCTTGGAACTCTTTTCCTTGGTACCCGGGACAAAACCTAACCAAATTCCAAATTGGATCCCATCACTACAGTGGTTGGGCGGTTGGCTAACCCATGGGATCGGATGGGGTTAGGCTGGACTGATGGATCCGTAAATCGAGATTTAATTTCTATTATTACGATAGATGAAGTAAATCCCGGATAGAAATTGTTCTATGGATAGGAATCAACGGCTGTGCCTCTTGATGGGGAAAAAAGCGTTGATCCCAATGATCCAAGTGCAAGTTTCTTCCTTGATTTGACCAAGTACCGTTAAAGGTACAGTCAGATCAGTTGATCCGTAATGATCTTGACTACGTTAGAGTAAAGAGTTATCCTGGTGGAATCGCCCATGCTTTCCGGGTAAAGGAAGTTTTTCCAGTTTCGGTTTTGGACAAACCGACGGATTAGTCTCTTGTCCGGATATCCGTGGGCGAGGCCCCGAGTGTGGGACCCTGCCTCGCGCAAGAAGTGCTACTTCCGCTGCTAGTACCCCGAATCCGTTGCGCGGTGGGAACAGGGATCTCACACATACCTCAACCCGTAAGAATGATATATAATTAAAAAATAATATATATATATATATACCATATAGAAATTTGTCGTTTGTGGTTGTCTTTGCTCGTTAATAAGAGTTTCAGAACTTGATATATGAGAAAAGCAAGTCTTCTAATACCTTCTCGTACAATTGAAATCATCCGATCATCCCCAAGATTTATCTCCTCTTACGCGTACTCTGACTTTTCTCTCTTTCGAAGGTCTATGGCAAAATAGCCCTCTTGTTGCAGGGCTACGGCATACTATTCTTTCTTTAAAAGAAAAGCTATGGAGTTTTGGTCTCTTCCTTCGAAAGACCATAGCAATCTAACCTTCTCTTCTAAGAGATTAGATCCCTGTGTAGAGATCGTGACAGAATCAACAAATTGTTTCGGCTATAAATCTCTCATAAAAACTTAGAATATGGTCATATAGTCTCTCGTCGACACCTTGACCATGTAAAGATTCAAGGATACGATTTGTAAGAAAAACCTAGTTCTATCCCACAGGGGAGAGCGTGGTCTTCGAAAAGTCAAATTACCCATAGGGTAATTGATCATAGTTTGAGCAACTACTAATCTTGATTCCTAGAGATAACGCTTTTTTCCTTATCCATATGCAAGGCACAGCCCCGCTGGTCTAGTCTCCTAGAATAGAGTTGTTCGAGAACCTATTTATCTAGCATAGGGCAACTCTATTCTAGTCTCCTAGAATAGAGTTGCTCGAGAACCTATTTATCTAGCATAGGGCTTTCACTTAATCTGTTGGAAAGCTACCCGACTAATTGGGTCCACCCGTCTATAGGATGCTGTCGTGTCGGGGCATTCCACTCTCCCACTTTCCACGCTACTACTCTCAGGAGTCAATTTGTTTTCTAATCAATTCTACCACAGTGTTTCACATAAATAAACATGTTCCTTAATTAAGGCCCTTTTCACAAGGTTTGTTTAAACAACCTTTTTTCAAAGTATAATAATGCCAAAGACAAGATTCATAAAAAAAGTTTATACATGAATCAATTCCATACAAGCCAAACCAGCTCTCTTATTCTTTTCCTTTATACTACCGATGATCTAGAATTTGGCCTTCCAGCCTCTACATGCTGGGCAAAACCCTACAGGACCATACTCCTTGTCGCTGTGGCGAGGACTTAAGTCGACGACCTATAGCCCTCTCAGGCTCCGTCGCTCGATCCTCCTGCCTCTCAGAGGGATGCCCACACACTGGCGTGGGCTAATTCACCGTACTAGCCTGGGCCCTCAGAACTAGGTAGCATCACAATTACTCGCCTCAATCGGCAAACCTCATTCTCCCAATAGTATGAGGGATACCATGGGTGGACTCTGGGCCTTACTACTGTCTCCGTCATCTGACTACACAAGCACAAGAACGGGGCAGTGTCAAGGTAGGGAGAAGTTCTACATGTACCTTAATTTAACCAAGATAATAATCCATTTACTACTCAACTAAACCATAGGACTAGAATCCATGTTACCTTCTTAAGAAAACAATCCTTTTCACAAAGATTTTAGCATTTCAACTTGAGATTGCGCGATAAGACATTCTTTATTAAGGCATATGCTGTTGTTTAAAAGAATACAAACTTTAACTAGTAAATCAATCAAATAGATTACTATTAATAATTAATAAAGAAGACAGGGCCATACCTCAACCCCTAAGAATGATATATAATTGAAAAACAATATATATATATATACCATATAGAAATTTATGGTTTGTGGTTGTCTTTGCTCGTTAATAAGAGTTTCAGATGAGAATAGCGAGTCTTCTAATACCTTCTCTTACGATTGAAATCATCCGATCATCCCCAAAATTTATCTCCTCTGAGTCCTACTCTGACTTTTCTCTCTTTCGAAGGTCTATGGCAAAATAGCCTTCTCTTGTTGCAGGGCTACGGCATACTATTCTTTCTTTAAAAGAAAAGCTATGGAGTTTTGGGTGGTCTCTTCCTCCGAAAGACCATAGCAATCTAACCTTCTCTTCTAAGATATTAGATCCCTGTGTACAGAACGTGTGACAGAATGAGCAAATTGTTTAGGCTATAAAACTCTCATAAAAACTCAGAATATGGTCATATAGTCACTCAAAAGAAGCGGAAGGCATCCGGTCTACAAGCACGCATAGTGGAAAAGGCAATGTAAGATCCCTGTTCCCACCGAGCAACAGATTCGGGGTACTGGCAGCGGAAGTAGCGCTTCTCGCGCGGGACAGGGGTCCCACACTCGGGGCCTCGCCCACGGATATCCGGATAAGAGACTAATCCGTCGGTTGTTCCAAAACCGAACCCGGAAAAACTTCCTTTACCGGAAAGCACGGGCGATTCCACCAGGATAACTTTTTACTCTAACGTAGTCAAGATCATTTCTGATCGAGATGTTCCGATTACATCTATAAGATACTTAGTCAGTTCAAGGAAGAACTTGCACTTGGATCATTGGGATCAACGCTTTTTTCCCCATTCAAGAGGCACAGCCGTTGATTCCTATCCATAGAACAGTTTCTGTCCGGGATTTATTTTTATTTTTTTTTTTCTATCGTAGAAACAAAAGTTTGAGTCTCGATTTACGGATCCATCAGTCCAGCCTAACCCCATCCAATCCCATGGGTTAGCCAACCGCCCAACCACTGTAGTGATGGGATCCAATTAAAAATTTGGTTAGGTTTTGTCCCGGGTACCAAGGAAAAGAGTTCCAAGGCCCCCTAGCCGGATGTTCATGCAAAATAAAACTAGTCACACCACTCACACACCCAATATGAAATTGCCCTTTTTCAACCAGATTCAACCAGTTTAAAACAATCCTTTAATAAAACCATAGTATCATTGATCACCATCTTCCAATTTATCCAATTGATTCTTAATTTCCCATCATTCCTTCATCAGAGTATCTATGGCATCATCGGTAACTAGAACGCTCAGGAGCCGTTTCGATAGTTCCTAGCCCATAATACTTGGCAATATAATCACTTAACAAGATGGACTCTCGTTGAAGATCAGCAAGATCAACCAACAGATCCATATAAGGAGCCATGGACTCATCCATTGAAGACCAGCAAGGTCAATCAACCAGATCCATGCTCGATTTCAGAAAACAACTCCAACTCTGTTCCAATATCTTCCTCGACGCACGCGTGGGTATCCTAGGCAACCCAGAGCCCGAGCACCGTATGGTCAGCACCCTCTAGGATCCTTCGCAGGTAACCTAGCGCTTCACGCATAGGCCGCTTCCTTGGCCCCTCATCCACCGTACCGGAAGCTCACCATTTTAATCGCACCGAGGCTGGTCAAGACCTCGGCCGACCTTGCTACGCGAGACGTCCTTCATTGACTCCCCGTCAGCAGTTGCAACTTTACCATCACGACTTTAATCACAAGACGGTCAAAATGCTCCCCCCAGCATTCTTGACATAAAACAATCATTTACAAACAGCATTTACAAACAGTATTTACAAACAGTTTACAACACAATTTCTATTTTAACTTTCATTTTTCCACATTATCCTTCATCAATCTACATTACTTATTCCATATTCCATTTATATGTATACTCATCCCATCACATCATTTCTATCTCATCACTTCAGATTCCCTCACATCGCATATCGTATATTCACATCCATACATCCACATCTATATGCGTACATTCACATCTACATGCATACATCTACATCTCTATGCATACATCCACATCCACATTCACATTCACCTCCATACATCTACATCTACATGCATACATCCACATCTCCATTCACATCTACATCTATACATCTACATCTACATGCATCCATCCACCTCCACATCCACATCTACATCTATACATCTACATCTACATGCATACATCCATATCTCCATTCCCATCTACATCTATACATCTACATCTACATGCATCCATCTACCTCCACATCCACATCTACATCTATACATCTACATCTACATGCATACATCCATATCTCCATTCCCATCTACATCTATACATCTACATCTACATGTATCCATCTACCTCCACATCCACATCTACATCTATACATCTACATCTACATGTATACATCCACATCCACATCTATACATCTACATCTACATGCATACATCCACATCTCCATTCACATCTACATCTATACATCTACATCTACATGCATCCATCCACCTCCACATCCACATCTACATCTATACATCTACATCTACATGCAAACATCCACATCTCCATGCATAATAAAATTCTTTTAATTAATCTAGGATGATAGTTCCTAGAATATGGTAGGAAGTCCTCTTTTTATGCTTTGAATGAATTTATTTTATGCGTAATTTCTATAAAAATTTTGCCATAGCTCCGCTACTATGACTGATAAATCTCAATTTTTTTTCTAAGGGATAAAGCTCATTATTAAAGAATTAATTAGAATGGTCTCTAATTGGATCATCAATCCATAATGGTCTCTAATTGGATCATTAAGAAAACAATTAGAATGGTCTCTAATTGGATCATCAATCCATAATGGTCTCTAATTGGATCATTAAGAAAACAATTAGAATGGTCTCTAATTGGATCATCAATCCATAATGGTCTCTAATTGGATCATTAAGAAAACAATTAGAATGGTCTCTAATTGGGTCATCAATCCATAATGGTCTCTAATTGGATCATTAAGAAAACAATTAGAATGGTCTCTAATTGGGTCATCAATCCATAATGGTCTCTAATTGGATCATTAAGAAAACAATTAGAATGGTCTCTAATTGGGTCATCAATCCATAATGGTCTCTAATTGGATCATTAAGAAAACAATTAGAATGGTCTCTAATTGGGTCATTAATCCATAATGGATTGAATCATCAATGTGCATAAACTAAAAGCATAGCAAAAAGCCATTAATTTGGCCTCAAGCATAGCTTAATCTTGGATTAAGGAAAAGCTTTATGAAAAGCTTCATTTGGATTGAGAATGGGTCATGAGTATGACCATTTCTTGAGTGAGAGAGAGAAATTATAAAAACCATTAGAATTTAAATATAAGTGGAAATTAACTTCTATAGCATTTATTAAATTATGTAACTCTTCACTACTATTCACCAATTAACTTCAATAGCTTTTAAAAAAAACCATACCAATTAAACTTCTCAAGCTTGAGAGGGGTTGAGAAGAGAGAATCATTGAGAAATCATAAAAATTCAATATACTTACCTTATGATTTGCTTGATTCTTTATTCACGGTAGAGGCCCCCAACCAATCAATTGGTTTAGTATGTTGATGGAGCCACCAATGGGGATTGAAGAAAGAGAGAAGTGTCAAAAACTAGTGAATTATTAAAGAATTCACAGTTCTTGGCTTAGGTGGAGTAACATAGCATAAGACACTATATATTTTGGCTTAGATGGAGTAGAGTAACAAAGCATAAGACACTATCTAATTTGGCATTAGGTGGAGTAGAGTAACAAGGCATAAGACTCTATCTAATTTGGCTTAGGTGGAGTAGAGTAACAAGGCATAAGACACTATATATTTTAGCTTAGGTGGAGTAGAGTAACAAAGCATAAGAGACTATATTTTGGCTTAGGTGGAGTAGAGTAACAATGCATAAGACATTATATTTTTTTCAACAAGGGGAGGCTTCTATTTATAGGAAAATTTGAGCTCCTAACCAAACAAACTGATTCTAGAATTTTCCAAGTCAGTTTGGTTGAATTTGGACTAGATTTGGACCTAGTTTGGTTACTTTTTGATTTGTTTTGGTTCCATTTTGATTTGGTTTGGTTCAAGAGAGATGAGAGATAAAAATATCACATTATTTTTGAGTTTAAAACTCATTCAAGCATGTGAAATATGTACCTCCTTTAAAGAATTCCCCTTCCTTACATATGTGTCAAAATTTTATTGCTCATAGTTTTTTACTAATAAACCTTGTACATTTTCAACTCTTCATCTTATGTGAAATATGCACCTCCTTTAAAGAACTCCTCTTCCTTACATATGTGTCATAGTTTTTTTACTAATAAACCTTGTACATTTTCAACTCTTCATCTTATGTGAAATATGCACCTCCTTTAAAGAACTCCCCTTCCTTACATATGTGTTTATTTACTAATAAACCTTGTACATTTTCAACTCTTCATCTTATGTGAAATATGCACCTCCTTTAAAGAACTCCCCTTCCTTACATATGTGTTTATTTACTAATAAACCTTGTACATTTTCAACTCTTCATCTTATGTGAAATGTGCACCTCCTTTAAAGAACTCTCCTTCCTTACATATGAGTCATAATGGAATCATTTTAATATTGCTCATAGTTTTTTACTAATAAACCTTGTACATTTTCAACTCTTCACCTCATGTGAGCATTTACTCATTTTTGGGTATTTTCTTTTTACAATTTGGATTTATCTCCTCCCTACACATGGATTGATGCTATTGGCCCATAGGAACCTTAATTGGACCATAGTCTAAAGATTTCTGAAAATCTAGACCCTTAGGCTAAGGTTCTTTATATCTATTTCCAATTAATTTCAATTGCACATTGGAAAATTCTTTTTAAATTTTTGTTTCAGGGGAATTCATCTGAATTATAAGAGATATTTTTCTATCCAAAAATATTCAAAATCTGAATATTCTCTCTCTAGAATATTTTCTCTCTCTAGGTTAAAACAGCCACAAACAATATCTCTTATATTTTAGAAAAGGAATTGATTACAGGGGAATATACTAGACATCAAAAAGGGTTGGGGGAGGAATCTTACATTCTACCCCACTTAAAAAACGCGAGATGTCCTCATCTCGCAACTTGGGATAATTTCGCAAGGTGAACGAATATGAGACTTAGAGGAAAATTTTAATCAAGATTAACCACCAAGAAAAGTCTTAAAGAGAGCAAGATTCAAAATAAGAACAAGATTTAAACTTTATTCATTCTCGGAACTTATACAGTAAGATAGAAGAACTCTTTACACTTCCATAAGCCCGTCCATCATATGGTCACAAAAGCAGTCCTCACAAGCTGCACAAGTATAGGGTAACTCATCTATGGGAATGATTCTGATGGTTATTGCCGCACCTATCTCAGTGGTATGAGGTGATCTAACAAAAGGACCTCTGAGAGGCAAGCCAAAAACGGGATAAAGGCATATCTTCTCATGAGGAAGAAAACATGCCAATAAGAAGACCCGCTCAGAAAACCCAAGATGCCTTGATCTCATGACGCAGTAGTATCGGGGACCCAAACCCAAGGCTACGATAACCATGGCCAAGCGGACATTGTTACGAAAGTGCTGCTGACCCCAGGGTGTTACCCTAGTTATGTCTTGATAGGTCCGCCATTTGGTCTGCGCTACAGAAGTTCCTAGGTGAGGAAAAAGTGAGCGCTCATACTGTTCTATAAAGTCTTTCTTCACAGACTCTCTCGCGTCTTGAAGGTGAGAAATCATCATGGATAAAACTAGTTCTTGTTGCCAAGCCATGAAGGAGATTAAGAAAGAAAGGAGATTGATGGGAGTAAGATTACTGTGAGTGACAAGTAAAAGTTATGACTTATATAAAGGAAGGAGCTAGCGTAACCTAGAAGCCAACGGTAACTTGCCACTGAAGCTTTACCGTCTTTCCATGATTTGAGTTTGACACATTTTTCTATAGAAGGCATTAAGAATTTTGAGATGAGGAGATAAAAGAAGCTTGTAGGCTAAGTCACCTACTTTCATTGAATTCAGATATAAGGGTCACAATATCTGGGGGATAACTTCTTATACTCCCCAAGAGATAAAGAACTTCTTTTGGGCCGTACTCGAATGAAAACCAAAACCTTGGTATCCAAAACACCGATTCTCACTTCTGAACTCATTGTTCTAAATCCTTAAAACAGGTGGGACTCCTGAGAAGTATTCTAGGGAAGGGTCTTCTTTTTTTTTTTTTTTTAAACAGAAACTTTCTTTTAATTTAGAGAGGGAATAATTATAAGATCAGAAAGGGAGATTCTTACTCCAGTATACCTCGAAGGTTGGGGAGGAATCTTACATTCTACCCCACTTAAAAAGTGCGAGATGTCCTCATCTCGCAAGGTAGAGGACAGCTCTTTTTCTTAAGATCCAATTTTATTCTGGGGTTCCTTATATTCTAGTCAACCCAACAGAACACTGGGATAAATATCCCTTATATAGAACTCATCATTAAATAACAATTCATTCAGATTATATCATTCATATCTTTAACATGATAATGGTTCATTAGACCGAAAAGTTTCCTTCGGAACATTCCTCCACGGAAATTTCAGTCAAGTAAGTTCTCAATTTGACATCCCTAAACTCGATCTACCGGTTAAGTATTAACAGTAGCAATCTGACAGCACAACCCACTAATCTCATAGTGATTTGCTGAATTCGTTATCATCTTTCTAGTTATGAATATCATCACAGGGACTCGTCCCATTCCCCCTCATTGTGGTTTCATTATATTTCAACTAATTTTTAAAAATCAACATTTTTCAATCAGTATTTTCAATCAGAATCCAAATCAATTCATCCATTCTCAAACAGAATTAAAAATCATATCAATCACATTCGAAATCATCATCTAGATAGCATTAACGCTTACAATTTCAAGTCTTAGATTTACTCGTATATACTGTCAGTAAAGAGCTGCAGTATACTCTCGGTATATACGGGTAGTCACGGCCCTTGGAATTATAAGGTAAATACTATCATGTCTAGGCCTCAAGCAAGTCAGGGATTCTATATAATTGCGGTACTTCCATCTGGAAGACCCAATTACCAAATTACGAGTTTCAGTTTGAATATCAAATTGTATGAATTATATCACACAATTATAACCTTTTTGTGTTTCTTGATAAATTTTTGATATATTTGTCTTCTCAGTTGATCTTTATTAACCAAATGCTCTGATACCAACTGTAAGATCCCTGTTCCCACCGAGCAACAGATTCGGGGTACTGGCAGCGGAAGTAGCGCTTCTCGCGCGGGACAGGGGTCCCACACTCGGGGCCTCGCCCACGGATATCCGGATAAGAGACTAATCCGTCGGTTGTTCCAAAACCGAACCCGGAAAAACTTCCTTTACCGGAAAGCACGGGCGATTCCACCAGGATAACTTTTTACTCTAACGTAGTCAAGATCATTTCTGATCGAGATGTTCCGATTACATCTATAAGATACTTAGTCAGTTCAAGGAAGAACTTGCACTTGGATCATTGGGATCAACGCTTTTTCCCCATTCAAGAGGCACAGCCGTTGATTCCTATCCATAGAACAGTTTCTGTCCGGGATTTATTTTTATTTTTTTTTTTCTATCGTAGAAACAAAAGTTTGAGTCTCGATTTACGGATCCATCAGTCCAGCCTAACCCCATCCAATCCCATGGGTTAGCCAACCGCCCAACCACTGTAGTGATGGGATCCAATTAAAAATTTGGTTAGGTTTTGTCCCGGGTACCAAGGAAAAGAGTTCCAAGGCCCCCTAGCCGGATGTTCATGCAAAATAAAACTAGTCACACCACTCACACACCCAATATGAAATTGCCCTTTTTCAACCAGATTCAACCAGTTTAAAACAATCCTTTAATAAAACCATAGTATCATTGATCACCATCTTCCAATTTATCCAATTGATTCTTAATTTCCCATCATTCCTTCATCAGAGTATCTATGGCATCATCGGTAACTAGAACGCTCAGGAGCCGTTTCGATAGTTCCTAGCCCATAATACTTGGCAATATAATCACTTAACAAGATGGACTCTCGTTGAAGATCAGCAAGATCAACCAACAGATCCATATAAGGAGCCATGGACTCATCCATTGAAGACCAGCAAGGTCAATCAACCAGATCCATGCTCGATTTCAGAAAACAACTCCAACTCTGTTCCAATATCTTCCTCGACGCACGCGTGGGTATCCTAGGCAACCCAGAGCCCGAGCACCGTATGGTCAGCACCCTCTAGGATCCTTCGCAGGTAACCTAGCGCTTCACGCATAGGCCGCTTCCTTGGCCCCTCATCCACCGTACCGGAAGCTCACCATTTTAATCGCACCGAGGCTGGTCAAGACCTCGGCCGACCTTGCTACGCGAGACGTCCTTCATTGACTCCCCGTCAGCAGTTGCAACTTTACCATCACGACTTTAATCACAAGACGGTCAAAATGCTCCCCCCAGCATTCTTGACATAAAACAATCATTTACAAACAGCATTTACAAACAGTATTTACAAACAGTTTACAACACAATTTCTATTTTAACTTTCATTTTTCCACATTATCCTTCATCAATCTACATTACTTATTCCATATTCCATTTATATGTATACTCATCCCATCACATCATTTCTATCTCATCACTTCAGATTCCCTCACATCGCATATCGTATATTCACATCCATACATCCACATCTATATGCGTACATTCACATCTACATGCATACATCTACATCTCTATGCATACATCCACATCCACATTCACATTCACCTCCATACATCTACATCTACATGCATACATCCACATCTCCATTCACATCTACATCTATACATCTACATCTACATGCATCCATCCACCTCCACATCCACATCTACATCTATACATCTACATCTACATGCATACATCCATATCTCCATTCCCATCTACATCTATACATCTACATCTACATGCATCCATCTACCTCCACATCCACATCTACATCTATACATCTACATCTACATGCATACATCCATATCTCCATTCCCATCTACATCTATACATCTACATCTACATGTATCCATCTACCTCCACATCCACATCTACATCTATACATCTACATCTACATGTATACATCCACATCCACATCTATACATCTACATCTACATGCATACATCCACATCTCCATTCACATCTACATCTATACATCTACATCTACATGCATCCATCCACCTCCACATCCACATCTACATCTATACATCTACATCTACATGCAAACATCCACATCTCCATGCATAATAAAATTCTTTTAATTAATCTAGGATGATAGTTCCTAGAATATGGTAGGAAGTCCTCTTTTTATGCTTTGAATGAATTTATTTTATGCGTAATTTCTATAAAAATTTTGCCATAGCTCCGCTACTATGACTGATAAATCTCAATTTTTTTTCTAAGGGATAAAGCTCATTATTAAAGAATTAATTAGAATGGTCTCTAATTGGATCATCAATCCATAATGGTCTCTAATTGGATCATTAAGAAAACAATTAGAATGGTCTCTAATTGGATCATCAATCCATAATGGTCTCTAATTGGATCATTAAGAAAACAATTAGAATGGTCTCTAATTGGATCATCAATCCATAATGGTCTCTAATTGGATCATTAAGAAAACAATTAGAATGGTCTCTAATTGGGTCATCAATCCATAATGGTCTCTAATTGGATCATTAAGAAAACAATTAGAATGGTCTCTAATTGGGTCATCAATCCATAATGGTCTCTAATTGGATCATTAAGAAAACAATTAGAATGGTCTCTAATTGGGTCATCAATCCATAATGGTCTCTAATTGGATCATTAAGAAAACAATTAGAATGGTCTCTAATTGGGTCATTAATCCATAATGGATTGAATCATCAATGTGCATAAACTAAAAGCATAGCAAAAAGCCATTAATTTGGCCTCAAGCATAGCTTAATCTTGGATTAAGGAAAAGCTTTATGAAAAGCTTCATTTGGATTGAGAATGGGTCATGAGTATGACCATTTCTTGAGTGAGAGAGAGAAATTATAAAAACCATTAGAATTTAAATATAAGTGGAAATTAACTTCTATAGCATTTATTAAATTATGTAACTCTTCACTACTATTCACCAATTAACTTCAATAGCTTTTAAAAAAAACCATACCAATTAAACTTCTCAAGCTTGAGAGGGGTTGAGAAGAGAGAATCATTGAGAAATCATAAAAATTCAATATACTTACCTTATGATTTGCTTGATTCTTTATTCACGGTAGAGGCCCCCAACCAATCAATTGGTTTAGTATGTTGATGGAGCCACCAATGGGGATTGAAGAAAGAGAGAAGTGTCAAAAACTAGTGAATTATTAAAGAATTCACAGTTCTTGGCTTAGGTGGAGTAACATAGCATAAGACACTATATATTTTGGCTTAGATGGAGTAGAGTAACAAAGCATAAGACACTATCTAATTTGGCATTAGGTGGAGTAGAGTAACAAGGCATAAGACTCTATCTAATTTGGCTTAGGTGGAGTAGAGTAACAAGGCATAAGACACTATATATTTTAGCTTAGGTGGAGTAGAGTAACAAAGCATAAGAGACTATATTTTGGCTTAGGTGGAGTAGAGTAACAATGCATAAGACATTATATTTTTTTCAACAAGGGGAGGCTTCTATTTATAGGAAAATTTGAGCTCCTAACCAAACAAACTGATTCTAGAATTTTCCAAGTCAGTTTGGTTGAATTTGGACTAGATTTGGACCTAGTTTGGTTACTTTTTGATTTGTTTTGGTTCCATTTTGATTTGGTTTGGTTCAAGAGAGATGAGAGATAAAAATATCACATTATTTTTGAGTTTAAAACTCATTCAAGCATGTGAAATATGTACCTCCTTTAAAGAATTTCCCTTCCTTACATATGTGTCAAAATTTTATTGCTCATAGTTTTTTACTAATAAACCTTGTACATTTTCAACTCTTCATCTTATGTGAAATATGCACCTCCTTTAAAGAACTCCTCTTCCTTACATATGTGTCATAGTTTTTTTACTAATAAACCTTGTACATTTTCAACTCTTCATCTTATGTGAAATATGCACCTCCTTTAAAGAACTCCCCTTCCTTACATATGTGTTTATTTACTAATAAACCTTGTACATTTTCAACTCTTCATCTTATGTGAAATATGCACCTCCTTTAAAGAACTCCCCTTCCTTACATATGTGTTTATTTACTAATAAACCTTGTACATTTTCAACTCTTCATCTTATGTGAAATGTGCACCTCCTTTAAAGAACTCTCCTTCCTTACATATGAGTCATAATGGAATCATTTTAATATTGCTCATAGTTTTTTACTAATAAACCTTGTACATTTTCAACTCTTCACCTCATGTGAGCATTTACTCATTTTTGGGTATTTTCTTTTTACAATTTGGATTTATCTCCTCCCTACACATGGATTGATGCTATTGGCCCATAGGAACCTTAATTGGACCATAGTCTAAAGATTTCTGAAAATCTAGACCCTTAGGCTAAGGTTCTTTATATCTATTTCCAATTAATTTCAATTGCACATTGGAAAATTCTTTTTAAATTTTTGTTTCAGGGGAATTCATCTGAATTATAAGAGATATTTTTCTATCCAAAAATATTCAAAATCTGAATATTCTCTCTCTAGAATATTTTCTCTCTCTAGGTTAAAACAGCCACAAACAATATCTCTTATATTTTAGAAAAGGAATTGATTACAGGGGAATATACTAGACATCAAAAAGGGTTGGGGGAGGAATCTTACAGGCAAAAACATCTGTATATAGCCGAAAACGCGCTATCTTCAGAAATGCATTACTTTTTCACATTTTTAGTATGCATGGACTCTAAATATATAAAAGTATTCTAAATGCGACCTCGTATCATCTAAATTCTAATTTCTAATTTTGGAGATACTTATCTCTTAATAGAAACTATTCTTGTGTTCTTATTTCTTTTATAGTCTCTGGCTATAATTATGACTTCTGAAATAGAGGATGGTTTTGCATTCTTGACGAAGTTATTCAATGGTAGATTAAGCTTCCAAATGAATCGATGGAGAAGAGTTACCTCATCCATCTCTGGAGCTAATCGCAGAAGTTTAGCAAGATTTTGGTGGCATTCTTCCAGGGTCTTTCCTTCTTGGGTTAGAAAACAATCCTTTTCACAAAGATTTTAGCATTTCAACTTGAGATTGCGCAATAAGACATTCTTTTTTAAGGCATATACTGTTGTTTAAAAGAATACAAACTTTAACTAGTAAATCAATCAAATAGATCACTATTAACAATTAATAGAGAAGCGAGGGCCATACCTCAACCCCTAAGAATGATATATAATTGAAAAGCAATATATATATATATATATATATATATATATATATATATATACACCTTATAGAAATTTATCATTTATGTTTGTCTTCGCTCGTTAGTTAATAAGAGTTTCAGAACTTGATATATGAGAATAGAGAGTCTTCTAATACCTTCTCTTATGATTGAAATCATCCGATGATCCCCAAGATTTATCTCCTCTTATCGTACTCTGACTTTTCTCTGATTCTTTTCCTTTATAGTGCCGATGATCTAGAATTCGGCCTTCCAGCCTCTACATGCTGGGCAAAACCCTACGGGACCATACTCCTCGTCGTCGGCCGCCGCTGTGGTGGCGACCGAGGAATTAAGCGGCCTGTTGCCCTCTTAGGCTGGGTCACTCAACCTCCTGCCTCTTAGAGGGATGTCCACGCACTAGGGTGGGCTAATTCACCGTACTAGCATGGGCTCTCAGAACTAGGCAGCATCACAATTACTCGCCTCAATTGGCCAACCTCATTCTCCCAATTGTATGATGGATACCATGGGTGGACTCTGGGCCTTACTATTCTGCCATTCGGCTACACAAGCACAAGAACAGGGCAGTGTTAAGGCAGGGAGAAGTTCTACATGTACCTTAATTTAACCAAGATAATCATTCATTACTCAACTAAACCATAGGACTAGAATCCATGTTACCTTCTTAAGAAAACAATCCTTTTCACAAAGATTTTAGCATTTCAACTTGAGATTACGCGATAAGACATTCTTTATTAAGGCATATGCTGTTGTTTAAAAGAATACAAACTTTAACTAGTGAATCAATCAAATAGATCACTATTAACAATTCATAGAGAAGCCAGGGCCATACCTCAACCCGTAAGAATGATATATAATTAAAAAATAATATATATATATATATACCATATAGAAATTTGTCGTTTGTGGTTGTCTTTGCTCGTTAATAAGAGTTTCAGAACTTGATATATGAGAAAAGCAAGTCTTCTAATACCTTCTCATACGATTGAAATCATTCGATCATCCCCAAGATTTATCTCCTCTTACGCGTACTCTGACTTTTCTCTCTTTCGAAGGTCTATGGCAAAATAGCCCTCTTGTTGCAGGGCTACGGCATACTATTCTTTCTTTAAAAGAAAAGCTATGGAGTTTTGGTCTCTTCCTTCGAAAGACCATAGCAATCTAACCTTCTCTTCTAAGAGATTAGATCCCTGTGTAGAGATCGTGACAGAATCAGCAAATTGTTTCGGCTATAAATCTCTCATAAAAACTTAGAATATGGTCATATAGTCTCTCGTCGACACCTTGACCATGTAAAGATTCAAGGATACGATTTGTAAGAAAAACCTAGTTTTATCCCACAGGGGAGAGCGTGGTCTTCGAAAAGTCAAATTACCCATAGGGTAATTGATCATAGTTTGAGCAACTACTAATCTTGATTCCTAGAGATAACGCTTTTTTCCTTATCCATATGCAAGGCACAGCCCCGCTGGTCTAGTCTCCTAGAATAGAGTTGTTCGAGAACCTATTTATCTAGCATAGGGCAACTCTATTCTAGTCTCCTAGAATAGAGTTGCTCGAGAACCTATTTATCTAGCATAGGGCTTTCACTTAATCTGTTGGAAAGCTACCCGACTAATTGGGTCCACCCGTCTATAGGATGCTGTCGTGTCGGGGCATTCCACTCTCCCACTTTCTACGCTACTACTCTCAGGAGTCAATTTGTTTTCTAATCAATTCTACCACAGTGTTTCACATAAATAAACATGTTCCTTAATTAAGGCCCTTTTCACAAGGTTTGTTTAAACAACCTTTTTTCAAAGTATAATAATGCCAAAGACAAGATTCATAAAAAAAGTTTATACATGAATCAATTCCATACAAGCCAAACCAGCTCTCTTATTCTTTTCCTTTATACTACCGATGATCTAGAATTTGGCCTTCCAGCCTCTACATGCTGGGCAAAACCCTACAGGACCATACTCCTTGTCGCTGTGGCGAGGACTTAAGCCGACGACCTATAGCCCTCTCAGGCTCCGTCGCTCGATCCTCCTGCCTCTCAGAGGGATGCCCACACACTGGCGTGGGCTAATTCACCGTACTAGCCTGGGCCCTCAGAACTAGGTAGCATCACAATTACTCGCCTCAATCGGCAAACCTCATTCTCCCAATAGTATGAGGGATACCATGGGTGGACTCTGGATGGGCCTTACTACTGTCTCCGTCATCTGACTACACAAGCACAAGAACGGGGCAGTGTCAAGGTAGGGAAAAGTTCTACATGTACCTTAATTTAACCAAGATAATAATCCATTTACTACTCAACTAAACCATAGGACTAGAATCCATGTTACCTTCTTAAGAAAACAATCCTTTTCACAAAGATTTTAGCATTTCAACTTGAGATTGCGCGATAAGACATTCTTTATTAAGGCATATGCTGTTGTTTAAAAGAATACAAACTTTAACTAGTAAATCAATCAAATAGATTACTATTAATAATTAATAAAGAAGACAGGGCCATACCTCAACCCCTAAGAATGATATATAATTGAAAAACAATATATATATATATACCATATAGAAATTTGTGGTTTGTGGTTGTCTTTGCTCGTTAATAAGAGTTTCAGAACTTGATATATGAGAATAGCGAGTCTTCTAATACCTTCTCTTACGATTGAAATCATCCGATCATCCCCAAAATTTATCTCCTCTGAGTCCTACTCTGACTTTTCTCTCTTTCGAAGGTCTATGGCAAAATAGCCTTCTCTTGTTGCAGGGCTACGGCATACTATTCTTTCTTTAAAAGAAAAGCTATGGAGTTTTGGGTGGTCTCTTCCTCCGAAAGACCATAGCAATCTAACCTTCTCTTCTAAGATATTAGATCCCTGTGTACAGAACGTGTGACAGAATGAGCAAATTGTTTCGGCTATAAAACTCTCATAAAAACTCAGAATATGGTCATATAGTCACTCAAAAGAAGCGGAAGGCATCCGGTCTACAAGCACGCATAGTGGAAAAGGCAAAAACATCTGTATATAGCCGGAAACGCGCTATCTTCAGAAATGCGTTACTTTTTCACATTTTTAGTATGCATGGACTCTAAATATATAAAAGTATTCTAAATGCGACCTCGTATCATCTAAATTCTAATTTCTAATTTTGGAGATACTTATCTCTTAATAGAAACTATTCTTGTGTTCTTATTTCTTTTATAGTCTCTGGCTATAATTATGACTTCTGAAATAGAGGATGGTTTTGCATTCTTGACGAAGTTATTCAATGGTAGATTAAGCTTCCAAATGAATCGATGGAGAAGAGTTACCTCATCCATCTCTGGAGCTAATCGCAGAAGTTTAGCAAGATTTTGGTGGCATTCTTCCAGGGTCTTTCCTTCTTGGGTTAGAAAACAATCCTTTTCACAAAGATTTTAGCATTTCAACTTGAGATTGCGCGATAAGACATTCTTTATTAAGGCATATACTGTTGTTTAAAAGAATACAAACTTTAACTAGTAAATCAATCAAATAGATCACTATTAACAATTAATAGAGAAGCGAGGGCCATACCTCAACCCCTAAGAATCATATATAATTGAAAAGCAATATATATATATATATACCTTATAGAAATTTATCATTTATGTTTGTCTTCGCTCGTTAGTTAATAAGAGTTTCAGAACTTGATATATGAGAATAGAGAGTCTTCTAATACCTTCTCTTATGATTGAAATCATCCGATCATCCCCAAGATTTATCTCCTCTTATCGTACTCTGACTTTTCTCTGATTCTTTTCCTTTATAGTGCCGATGATCTAGAATTCGGCCTTCCAGCCTCTACATGCTGGGCAAAACCCTACGGGACCATACTCCTCGTCGTCGGCCGCCGCTGTGGTGGCGACCGAGGAATTAAGCGGCCTGTTGCCCTCTTAGGCTGGGTCACTCAACCTCCTGCCTCTTAGAGGGATGTCCACGCACTAGGGTGGGCTAATTCACCGTACTAGCATGGGCTCTCAGAACTAGGCAGCATCACAATTACTCGCCTCAATTGGCCAACCTCATTCTCCCAATTGTATGATGGATACCATGGGTGGACTCTGGGCCTTACTATTCTGCCATTCGGCTACACAAGCACAAGAACAGGGCAGTGTTAAGGCAGGGAGAAGTTCTACATGTACCTTAATTTAACCAAGATAATCATTCATTACTCAACTAAACCATAGGACTAGAATCCATGTTACCTTCTTAAGAAAACAATCCTTTTCACAAAGATTTTAGCATTTCAACTTGAGATTACGCGATAAGACATTCTTTATTAAGGCATATGCTGTTGTTTAAAAGAATACAAACTTTAACTAGTGAATCAATCAAATAGATCACTATTAACAATTCATAGAGAAGCCAGGGCCATACCTTAACCTGTAAGAATGATATATAATTAAAAAATAATATATATATATATACCATATAGAAATTTGTCGTTTGTGGTTGTCTTTGCTCGTTAATAAGAGTTTCAGAACTTGATATATGAGAAAAGCAAGTCTTCTAATACCTTCTCGTACGATTGAAATCATCCGATCATCCCCAAGATTTATCTCCTCTTACGCGTACTCTGACTTTTCTCTCTTTCGAAGGTCTATGGCAAAATAGCCCTCTTGTTGCAGGGCTACGGCATACTATTCTTTCTTTAAAAGAAAAGCTATGGAGTTTTGGTCTCTTCCTTCGAAAGACCATAGCAATCTAACCTTCTCTTCTAAGAGATTAGATCCCTGTGTAGAGATCGTGACAGAATCAGTAAATTGTTTCGGCTATAAATCTCTCATAAAAACTTAGAATATGGTCATATAGTCTCTCGTCGACACCTTGACCATGTAAAGATTCAAGGATACGATTTGTAAGAAAAACCTAGTTCTATCCCACAGGGGAGAGCGTGGTCTTCGAAAAGTCAAATTACCCATAGGGTAATTGATCATAGTTTGAGCAACTACTAATCTTGATTCCTAGAGATAACGCTTTTTTCCTTATCCATATGCAAGGCACAGCCCCGCTGGTCTAGTCTCCTAGAATAGAGTTGTTCGAGAACCTATTTATCTAGCATAGGGCAACTCTATTCTAGTCTCCTAGAATAGAGTTGCTCGAGAACCTATTTATCTAGCATAGGGCTTTCACTTAATCTGTTGGAAAGCTACCCGACTAATTGGGTCCACCCGTCTATAGGATGCTGTCGTGTCGGGGCATTCCACTCTCCCACTTTCCACGCTACTACTCTCAGGAGTCAATTTGTTTTCTAATCAATTCTACCACAGTGTTTCACATAAATAAACATGTTCCTTAATTAAGGCCCTTTTCACAAGGTTTGTTTAAACAACCTTTTTTCAAAGTATAATAATGCCAAAGACAAGATTCATAAAAAAAGTTTATACATGAATCAATTCCATACAAGCCAAACCAGCTCTCTTATTCTTTTCCTTTATACTACCGATGATCTAGAATTTGGCCTTCCAGCCTCTACATGCTGGGCAAAACCCTACAGGACCATACTCCTTGTCGCTGTGGCGAGGACTTAAGCCGACGACCTATAGCCCTCTCAGGCTCCGTCGCTCGATCCTCCTGCCTCTCAGAGGGATGCCCACACACTGGCGTGGGCTAATTCACCGTACTAGCCTGGGCCCTCAGAACTAGGTAGCATCACAATTACTCGCCTCAATCGGCAAACCTCATTCTCCCAATAGTATGAGGGATACCATGGGTGGACTCTGGGCCTTACTACTGTCTCCGTCATCTGACTACACAAGCACAAGAACGGGGCAGTGTCAAGGTAGGGAAAAGTTCTACATGTACCTTAATTTAACCAAGATAATAATCCATTTACTACTCAACTAAACCATAGGACTAGAATCCATGTTACCTTCTTAAGAAAACAATCCTTTTCACAAAGATTTTAGCATTTCAACTTGAGATTGCGCGATAAGACATTCTTTATTAAGGCATATGCTGTTGTTTAAAAGAATACAAACTTTAACTAGTAAATCAATCAAATAGATTACTATTAATAATTAATAAAGAAGACAGGGCCATACCTCAACCCCTAAGAATGATATATAATTGAAAAACAATATATATATATATACCATATAGAAATTTGTGGTTTGTGGTTGTCTTTGCTCGTTAATAAGAGTTTCAGAACTTGATATATGAGAATAGCGAGTCTTCTAATACCTTCTCTTACGATTGAAATCATCCGATCATCCCCAAAATTTATCTCCTCTGAGTCCTACTCTGACTTTTCTCTCTTTCGAAGGTCTATGGCAAAATAGCCTTCTCTTGTTGCAGGGCTACGGCATACTATTCTTTCTTTAAAAGAAAAGCTATGGAGTTTTGGGTGGTCTCTTCCTCCGAAAGACCATAGCAATCTAACCTTCTCTTCTAAGATATTAGATCCCTGTGTACAGAACGTGTGACAGAATGAGCAAATTGTTTCGGCTATAAAACTCTCATAAAAACTCAGAATATGGTCATATAGTCACTCAAAAGAAGCGGAAGGCATCCGGTCTACAAGCACGCATAGTGGAAAAGGCAAAAACATCTGTATATAGCCGGAAACGCGCTATCTTCAGAAATGCGTTACTTTTTCACATTTTTAGTATGCATGGACTCTAAATATATAAAAGTATTCTAAATGCGACCTCGTATCATCTAAATTCTAATTTCTAATTTTGGAGATACTTATCTCTTAATAGAAACTATTCTTGTGTTCTTATTTCTTTTATAGTCTCTGGCTATAATTATGACTTCTGAAATAGAGGATGGTTTTGCATTCTTGACGAAGTTATTCAATGGTAGATTAAGCTTCCAAATGAATCGATGGAGAAGAGTTACCTCATCCATCTCTGGAGCTAATCGCAGAAGTTTAGCAAGATTTTGGTGGCATTCTTCCAGGGTCTTTCCTTCTTGGGTTAGAAAACAATCCTTTTCACAAAGATTTTAGCATTTCAACTTGAGATTGCGCGATAAGACATTCTTTTTTAAGGCATATACTGTTGTTTAAAAGAATACAAACTTTAACTAGTAAATCAATCAAATAGATCACTATTAACAATTAATAGAGAAGCGAGGGCCATACCTCAACCCCTAAGAATCATATATAATTGAAAAGCAATATATATATATATATATATATATATATATATATATATATATATATATATATATATATATATATATATATATACACCTTATAGAAATTTATCATTTATGTTTGTCTTCGCTCGTTAGTTAATAAGAGTTTCAGAACTTGATATATGAGAATAGAGAGTCTTCTAATACCTTCTCTTATGATTGAAATCATCCGATCATCCCCAAGATTTATCTCCTCTTATCGTACTCTGACTTTTCTCTGATTCTTTTCCTTTATAGTGCCGATGATCTAGAATTCGGCCTTCCAGTCTCTACATGCTGGGCAAAACCCTACGGGACCATACTCCTCGTCGTCGGCCGCCGCTGTGGTGGCGACCGAGGAATTAAGCGGCCTGTTGCCCTCTTAGGCTGGGTAACTCAACCTCCTGCCTCTTAGAGGGATGTCCACGCACTAGGGTGGGCTAATTCACCGTACTAGCATGGGCTCTCAGAACTAGGCAGCATCACAATTACTCGCCTCAATTGGCCAACCTCATTCTCCCAATTGTATGATGGATACCATGGGTGGACTCTGGGCCTTACTATTCTGCCATTCGGGTACACAAGCACAAGAACAGGGCAGTGTTAAGGCAGGGAGAAGTTCTACATGTACCTTAATTTAACCAAGATAATCATTCATTACTCAACTAAACCATAGGACTAGAATCCATGTTACCTTCTTAAGAAAACAATCCTTTTCACAAAGATTTTAGCATTTCAACTTGAGATTATGCGATAAGACATTCTTTATTAAGGCATATGCTGTTGTTTAAAAGAATACAAACTTTAACTAGTGAATCAATCAAATAGATCACTATTAACAATTCATAGAGAAGCCAGGGCCATACCTCAACCTGTAAGAATGATATATAATTAAAAAATAATATATATATATATACCATATAGAAATTTGTCGTTTGTGGTTGTCTTTGCTCGTTAATAAGAGTTTTAGAACTTGATATATGAGAAAAGCAAGTCTTCTAATACCTTCTCGTACGATTGAAATCATCCGATCATCCCCAAGATTTATCTCCTCTTACGCGTACTCTGACTTTTCTCTCTTTCGAAGGTCTATGGCAAAATAGCCCTCTTGTTGCAGGGCTACGACATACTATTCTTTCTTTAAAAGAAAAGCTATGGAGTTTTGGTCTCTTCCTTTGAAAGACCATAGCAATCTAACCTTCTCTTCTAAGAGATTAGATCCCTGTGTAGAGATCGTGACAGAATCAGCAAATTGTTTCGGCTATAAATCTCTCATAAAAACTTAGAATATGGTCATATAGTCTCTCGTCGACACCTTGACCATGTAAAGATTCAAGGATACGATTTGTAAGAAAAACCTAGTTCTATCCCACAGGGGAGAGCGTGGTCTTCGAAAAGTCAAATTACCCATAGGGTAATTGATCATAGTTTGAGCAACTACTAATCTTGATTCCTAGAGATAACGCTTTTTTCCTTATCCATATGCAAGGCACAGCCCCGCTGGTCTAGTCTCCTAGAATAGAGTTGTTCGAGAACCTATTTATCTAGCATAGGGCAACTCTATTCTAGTCTCCTAGAATAGAGTTGCTCGAGAACCTATTTATCTAGCATAGGGCTTTCACTTAATCTGTTGGAAAGCTACCCGACTAATTGGGTCCACCCGTCTATAGGATGCTGTCGTGTCGGGGCATTCCACTCTCCCACTTTCCACGCTACTACTCTCAGGAGTCAATTTGTTTTCTAATCAATTCTACCACAGTGTTTCACATAAATAAACATGTTCCTTAATTAAGGCCCTTTTCACAAGGTTTGTTTAAACAACCTTTTTTCAAAGTATAATAATGCCAAAGACAAGATTCATAAAAAAAGTTTATACATGAATCAATTCCATACAAGCCAAACCAGCTCTCTTATTCTTTTCCTTTATACTACCGATGATCTAGAATTTGGCCTTCCAGCCTCTACATGCTGGGCAAAACCCTACAGGACCATACTCCTTGTCGCTGTGGCGAGGACTTAAGCCGACGACCTATAGCCCTCTCAGGCTCCGTCGCTCGATCCTCCTGCCTCTCAGAGGGATGCCCACACACTGGCGTGGGCTAATTCACCGTACTAGCCTGGGCCCTCAGAACTAGGTAGCATCACAATTACTCGCCTCAATCGGCAAACCTCATTCTCCCAATAGTATGAGGGATACCATGGGTGGACTCTGGGCCTTACTACTGTCTCCGTCATCTGACTACACAAGCACAAGAACGGGGCAGTGTCAAGGTAGGGAAAAGTTCTACATGTACCTTAATTTAACCAAGATAATAATCCATTTACTACTCAACTAAACCATAGGACTAGAATCCATGTTACCTTCTTAAGAAAACAATCCTTTTCACAAAGATTTTAGCATTTCAACTTGAGATTGCGCGATAAGACATTCTTTATTAAGGCATATGCTGTTGTTTAAAAGAATACAAACTTTAACTAGTAAATCAATCAAATAGATTACTATTAATAATTAATAAAGAAGACAGGGCCATACCTCAACCCCTAAGAATGATATATAATTGAAAAACAATATATATATATATACCATATAGAAATTTGTGGTTTGTGGTTGTCTTTGCTCGTTAATAAGAGTTTCAGAACTTGATATATGAGAATAGCGAGTCTTCTAATACCTTCTCTTACGATTGAAATCATCCGATCATCCCCAAAATTTATCTCCTCTGAGTCCTACTCTGACTTTTCTCTCTTTCGAAGGTCTATGGCAAAATAGCCTTCTCTTGTTGCAGGGCTATGGCATACTATTCTTTCTTTAAAAGAAAAGCTATGGAGTTTTGGGTGGTCTCTTCCTCCGAAAGACCATAGCAATCTAACCTTCTCTTCTAAGATATTAGATCCCTGTGTACAGAACGTGTGACAGAATGAGCAAATTGTTTAGGCTATAAAACTCTCATAAAAACTCAGAATATGGTCATATAGTCACTCAAAAGAAGCGGAAGGCATCCGGTCTACAAGCACGCATAGTGGAAAAGGCAAAAACATCTGTATATAGCCGAAAACGCGCTATCTTCAGAAATGCGTTACTTTTTCACATTTTTAGTATGCATGGACTCTAAATATATAAAAGTATTCTAAATGCGACCTCGTATCATCTAAATTCTAATTTCTAATTTTGGAGATACTTATCTCTTAATAGAAACTATTCTTGTGTTCTTATTTCTTTTATAGTCTCTGGCTATAATTATGACTTCTGAAATAGAGGATGGTTTTGCATTCTTGACGAAGTTATTCAATGGTAGATTAAGCTTCCAAATGAATCGATGGAGAAGAGTTACCTCATCCATCTCTGGAGCTAATCGCAGAAGTTTAGCAAGATTTTGGTGGCATTCTTCCAGGGTCTTTCCTTCTTGGGTTAGAAAACAATTCTTTTCACAAAGATTTTAGCATTTCAACTTGAGATTGCGCGATAAGACATTCTTTTTTAAGGCATATACTGTTGTTTAAAAGAATACAAACTTTAACTAGTAAATCAATCAAATAGATCACTATTAACAATTAATAGAGAAGCGAGGGCCATACCTCAACCCCTAAGAATGATATATAATTGAAAAGCAATATATATATATATATATATATTTATATTTATATATACACCTTACAGAAATTTATCATTTATGTTTGTCTTCGCTCGTTAGTTAATAAGAGTTTCAGAACTTGATATATGAGAATAGAGAGTCTTCTAATACCTTCTCTTATGATTGAAATCATCCGATGATCCCCAAGATTTATCTCCTCTTATCGTACTCTGACTTTTCTCTGATTCTTTTCCTTTATAGTGCCGATGATCTAGAATTCGGCCTTCCAGCCTCTACATGCTGGGCAAAACCCTACGGGACCATACTCCTCGTCGTCGGCCGCCGCTGTGGTGGCGACCGAGGAATTAAGCGGCCTGTTGCCCTCTTAGGCTGGGTCACTCAACCTCCTGCCTCTTAGAGGGATGTCCACGCACTAGGGTGGGCTAATTCACCGTACTAGCATGGGCTCTCAGAACTAGGCAGCATCACAATTACTCGCCTCAATTGGCCAACCTCATTCTCCCAATTGTATGATGGATACCATGGGTGGACTCTGGGCCTTACTATTCTGCCATTCGGCTACACAAGCACAAGAACAGGGCAGTGTTAAGGCAGGGAGAAGTTCTACATGTACCTTAATTTAACCAAGATAATCATTCATTACTCAACTAAACCATAGGACTAGAATCCATGTTACCTTCTTAAGAAAACAATCCTTTTCACAAAGATTTTAGCATTTCAACTTGAGATTACGCGATAAGACATTCTTTATTAAGGCATATGCTGTTGTTTAAAAGAATACAAACTTTAACTAGTGAATCAATCAAATAGATCACTATTAACAATTCATAGAGAAGCCAGGGCCATACCTCAACCCGTAAGAATGATATATAATTAAAAAATAATATATATATATATATACCATATAGAAATTTGTCGTTTGTGGTTGTCTTTGCTCGTTAATAAGAGTTTCAGAACTTGATATATGAGAAAAGCAAGTCTTCTAATACCTTCTCGTACGATTGAAATCATCCGATCATCCCCAAGATTTATCTCCTCTTACGCGTACTCTGACTTTTCTCTCTTTCGAAGGTCTATGGCAAAATAGCCCTCTTGTTGCAGGGCTACGGCATACTATTCTTTCTTTAAAAGAAAAGCTATGGAGTTTTGGTCTCTTCCTTCGAAAGACCATAGCAATCTAACCTTCTCTTCTAAGAGATTAGATCCCTGTGTAGAGATCGTGACAGAATCAGCAAATTGTTTCGGCTATAAATCTCTCATAAAAACTTAGAATATGGTCATATAGTCTCTCGTCGACACCTTGACCATGTAAAGATTCAAGGATACGATTTGTAAGAAAAACCTAGTTTTATCCCACAGGGGAGAGCGTGGTCTTCGAAAAGTCAAATTACCCATAGGGTAATTGATCATAGTTTGAGCAACTACTAATCTTGATTCCTAGAGATAACGCTTTTTTTCTTATCCATATGCAAGGCACAGCCCCGCTGGTCTAGTCTCCTAGAATAGAGTTGTTCGAGAACCTATTTATCTAGCATAGGGCAACTCTATTCTAGTCTCCTAGAATAGATTTGCTCGAGAACCTATTTATCTAGCATAGGGCTTTCACTTAATCTGTTGGAAAGCTACCCGACTAATTGGGTCCACCCGTCTATAGGATGCTGTCGTGTCGGGGCATTCCACTCTCCCACTTTCCACGCTACTACTCTCAGGAGTCAATTTGTTTTCTAATCAATTCTACCACAGTGTTTCACATAAATAAACATGTTCCTTAATTAAGGCCCTTTTCACAAGGTTTGTTTAAACAACCTTTTTTCAAAGTATAATAATGCCAAAGACAAGATTCATAAAAAAAGTTTATACATGAATCAATTCCATACAAGCCAAACCAGCTCTCTTATTCTTTTCCTTTATACTACCGATGATCTAGAATTTGGCCTTCCAGCCTCTACATGCTGGGCAAAACCCTACAGGACCATACTCCTTGTCGCTGTGGCGAGGACTTAAGCCGACGACCTATAGCCCTCTCAGGCTCCGTCGCTCGATCCTCCTGCCTCTCAGAGGGATGCCCACACACTGGCGTGGGCTAATTCACCGTACTAGCCTGGGCCCTCAGAACTAGGTAGCATCACAATTACTCGCCTCAATCGGCAAACCTCATTCTCCCAATAGTATGAGGGATACCATGGGTGGACTCTGGGCCTTACTACTGTCTCCGTCATCTGACTACACAAGCACAAGAACGGGGCAGTGTCAAGGTAGGGAGAAGTTCTACATGTACCTTAATTTAACCAAGATAATAATCCATTTACTACTCAACTAAACCATAGGACTAGAATCCATGTTACCTTCTTAAGAAAACAATCCTTTTCACAAAGATTTTAGCATTTCAACTTGAGATTGCGCGATAAGACATTCTTTATTAAGGCATATGCTGTTGTTTAAAAGAATACAAACTTTAACTAGTAAATCAATCAAATAGATTACTATTAATAATTAATAAAGAAGACAGGGCCATACCTCAACCCCTAAGAATGATATATAATTGAAAAACAATATATATATATATACCATATAGAAATTTGTGGTTTGTGGTTGTCTTTGCTCGTTAATAAGAGTTTCAGAACTTGATATATGAGAATAGCGAGTCTTCTAATACCTTCTCTTACGATTGAAATCATCCGATCATCCCCAAAATTTATCTCCTCTGAGTCCTACTCTGACTTTTCTCTCTTTCGAAGGTCTATGGCAAAATAGCCTTCTCTTGTTGCAGGGCTACGGCATACTATTCTTTCTTTAAAAGAAAAGCTATGGAGTTTTGGGTGGTCTCTTCCTCCGAAAGACCATAGCAATCTAACCTTCTCTTCTAAGATATTAGATCCCTGTGTACAGAACGTGTGACAGAATGAGCAAATTGTTTCGGCTATAAAACTCTCATAAAAACTCAGAATATGGTCATATAGTCACTCAAAAGAAGCGGAAGGCATCCGGTCTACAAGCACGCATAGTGGAAAAGGCAAAAACATCTGTATATAGCCGGAAATGCGCTATCTTCAGAAATGCGTTACTTTTTCACATTTTTAGTATGCATGGACTCTAAATATATAAAAGTATTCTAAATGCGACCTCGTATCATCTAAATTCTAATTTCTAATTTTGGAGATACTTATCTCTTAATAGAAACTATTCTTGTGTTCTTATTTCTTTTATAGTCTCTGGCTATAATTATGACTTCTGAAATAGAGGATGGTTTTGCATTCTTGACGAAGTTATTCAATGGTAGATTAAGCTTCCAAATGAATCGATGGAGAAGAGTTACCTCATCCATCTCTGGAGCTAATCGCAGAAGTTTAGCAAGATTTTGGTGGCATTCTTCCAGGGTCTTTCCTTCTTGGGTTAGAAAACAATCCTTTTCACAAAGATTTTAGCATTTCAACTTGAGATTGCGCGATAAGACATTCTTTTTTAAGGCATATACTGTTGTTTAAAAGAATACAAACTTTAACTAGTAAATCAATCAAATAGATCACTATTAACAATTAATAGAGAAGCGAGGGCCATACCTCAACCCCTAAGAATCATATATAATTGAAAAGCAATATATATATATATATATATATATATATACACCTTATAGAAATTTATCATTTATGTTTGTCTTTGCTCGTTAGTTAATAAGAGTTTCAGAACTTGATATATGAGAATAGAGAGTCTTCTAATACCTTCTCTTATGATTGAAATCATCCGATCATCCCCAAGATTTATCTCCTCTTATCGTACTCTGACTTTTCTCTGATTCTTTTCCTTTATAGTGCCGATGATCTAGAATTCGGCCTTCCAGTCTCTACATGCTGGGCAAAACCCTACGGGACCATACTCCTCGTCGTCGGCCGCCGCTGTGGTGGCGACCGAGGAATTAAGCGGCCTGTTGCCCTCTTAGGCTGGGTAACTCAACCTCCTGCCTCTTAGAGGGATGTCCACGCACTAGGGTGGGCTAATTCACCGTACTAGCATGGGCTCTCAGAACTAGGCAGCATCACAATTACTCGCCTCAATTGGCCAACCTCATTCTCCCAATTGTATGATGGATACCATGGGTGGACTCTGGGCCTTACTATTCTGCCATTCGGGTACACAAGCACAAGAACAGGGCAGTGTTAAGGCAGGGAGAAGTTCTACATGTACCTTAATTTAACCAAGATAATCATTCATTACTCAACTAAACCATAGGACTAGAATCCATGTTACCTTCTTAAGAAAACAATCCTTTTCACAAAGATTTTAGCATTTCAACTTGAGATTACGCGATAAGACATTCTTTATTAAGGCATATGCTGTTGTTTAAAAGAATACAAACTTTAACTAGTGAATCAATCAAATAGATCACTATTAACAATTCATAGAGAAGCCAGGGCCATACCTCAACCTGTAAGAATGATATATAATTAAAAAATAATATATATATATATACCATATAGAAATTTGTCGTTTGTGGTTGTCTTTGCTCGTTAATAAGAGTTTTAGAACTTGATATATGAGAAAAGCAAGTCTTCTAATACCTTCTCGTACGATTGAAATCATCCGATCATCCCCAAGATTTATCTCCTCTTACGCGTACTCTGACTTTTCTCTCTTTCGAAGGTCTATGGCAAAATAGCCCTCTTGTTGCAGGGCTACGACATACTATTCTTTCTTTAAAAGAAAAGCTATGGAGTTTTGGTCTCTTCCTTTGAAAGACCATAGCAATCTAACCTTCTCTTCTAAGAGATTAGATCCCTGTGTAGAGATCGTGACAGAATCAGCAAATTGTTTCGGCTATAAATCTCTCATAAAAACTTAGAATATGGTCATATAGTCTCTCGTCGACACCTTGACCATGTAAAGATTCAAGGATACGATTTGTAAGAAAAACCTAGTTCTATCCCACAGGGGAGAGCGTGGTCTTCGAAAAGTCAAATTACCCATAGGGTAATTGATCATAGTTTGAGCAACTACTAATCTTGATTCCTAGAGATAACGCTTTTTTCCTTATCCATATGCAAGGCACAGCCCCGCTGGTCTAGTCTCCTAGAATAGAGTTGTTCGAGAACCTATTTATCTAGCATAGGGCAACTCTATTCTAGTCTCCTAGAATAGAGTTGCTCGAGAACCTATTTATCTAGCATAGGGCTTTCACTTAATCTGTTGGAAAGCTACCCGACTAATTGGGTCCACCCGTCTATAGGATGCTGTCGTGTCGGGGCATTCCACTCTCCCACTTTCCACGCTACTACTCTCAGGAGTCAATTTGTTTTCTAATCAATTCTACCACAGTGTTTCACATAAATAAACATGTTCCTTAATTAAGGCCCTTTTCACAAGGTTTGTTTAAACAACCTTTTTTCAAAGTATAATAATGCCAAAGACAAGATTCATAAAAAAAGTTTATACATGAATCAATTCCATACAAGCCAAACCAGCTCTCTTATTCTTTTCCTTTATACTACCGATGATCTAGAATTTGGCCTTCCAGCCTCTACATGCTGGGCAAAACCCTACAGGACCATACTCCTTGTCGCTGTGGCGAGGACTTAAGCCGACGACCTATAGCCCTCTCAGGCTCCGTCGCTCGATCCTCCTGCCTCTCAGAGGGATGCCCACACACTGGCGTGGGCTAATTCACCGTACTAGCCTGGGCCCTCAGAACTAGGTAGCATCACAATTACTCGCCTCAATCGGCAAACCTCATTCTCCCAATAGTATGAGGGATACCATGGGTGGACTCTGGGCCTTACTACTGTCTCCGTCATCTGACTACACAAGCACAAGAACGGGGCAGTGTCAAGGTAGGGAAAAGTTCTACATGTACCTTAATTTAACCAAGATAATAATCCATTTACTACTCAACTAAACCATAGGACTAGAATCCATGTTACCTTCTTAAGAAAACAATCCTTTTCACAAAGATTTTAGCATTTCAACTTGAGATTGCGCGATAAGACATTCTTTATTAAGGCATATGCTGTTGTTTAAAAGAATACAAACTTTAACTAGTAAATCAATCAAATAGATTACTATTAATAATTAATAAAGAAGACAGGGCCATACCTCAACCCCTAAGAATGATATATAATTGAAAAACAATATATATATATATACCATATAGAAATTTGTGGTTTGTGGTTGTCTTTGCTCGTTAATAAGAGTTTCAGAACTTGATATATGAGAATAGCGAGTCTTCTAATACCTTCTCTTACGATTGAAATCATCCGATCATCCCCAAAATTTATCTCCTCTGAGTCCTACTCTGACTTTTCTCTCTTTCGAAGGTCTATGGCAAAATAGCCTTCTCTTGTTGCAGGGCTACGGCATACTATTCTTTCTTTAAAAGAAAAGCTATGGAGTTTTGGGTGGTCTCTTCCTCCGAAAGACCATAGCAATCTAACCTTCTCTTCTAAGATATTAGATCCCTGTGTACAGAACGTGTGACAGAATGAGCAAATTGTTTCGGCTATAAAACTCTCATAAAAACTCAGAATATGGTCATATAGTCACTCAAAAGAAGCGGAAGGCATCCGGTCTACAAGCACGCATAGTGAAAAAGGCAAAAACATCTGTATATAGCCGGAAACGCGCTATCTTCAGAAATGCGTTACTTTTTCACATTTTTAGTATGCATGGACTCTAAATATATAAAAGTATTCTAAATGCGACCTCGTATCATCTAAATTCTAATTTCTAATTTTGGAGATACTTATCTCTTAATAGAAACTATTCTTGTGTTCTTATTTCTTTTATAGTCTCTGGCTATAATTATGACTTCTGAAATAGAGGATGGTTTTGCATTCTTGACGAAGTTATTCAATGGTAGATTAAGCTTCCAAATGAATCGATGGAGAAGAGTTACCTCATCCATCTCTGGAGCTAATCGCAGAAGTTTAGCAAGATTTTGGTGGCATTCTTCCAGGGTCTTTCCTTCTTGGGTTAGAAAACAATCCTTTTCACAAAGATTTTAGCATTTCAACTTGAGATTGCGCGATAAGACATTCTTTTTTAAGGCATATACTGTTGTTTAAAAGAATACAAACTTTAACTAGTAAATCAATCAAATAGATCACTATTAACAATTAATAGAGAAGCGAGGGCCATACCTCAACCCCTAAGAATCATATATAATTGAAAAGCAATATATATATATATATATATATATATACACCTTATAGAAATTTATCATTTATGTTTGTCTTCGCTCGTTAGTTAATAAGAGTTTCAGAACTTGATATATGAGAATAGAGAGTCTTCTAATACCTTCTCTTATGATTGAAATCATCCGATCATCCCCAAGATTTATCTCCTCTTATCGTACTCTGACTTTTCTCTGATTCTTTTCCTTTATAGTGCCGATGATCTAGAATTCGGCCTTCCAGTCTCTACATGCTGGGCAAAACCCTACGGGACCATACTCCTCGTCGTCGGCCGCCGCTGTGGTGGCGACCGAGGAATTAAGCGGCCTGTTGCCCTCTTAGGCTGGGTAACTCAACCTCCTGCCTCTTAGAGGGATGTCCACGCACTAGGGTGGGCTAATTCACCGTACTAGCATGGGCTCTCAGAACTAGGCAGCATCACAATTACTCGCCTCAATTGGCCAACCTCATTCTCCCAATTGTATGATGGATACCATGGGTGGACTCTGGGCCTTACTATTCTGCCATTCGGGTACACAAGCACAAGAACAGGGCAGTGTTAAGGCAGGGAGAAGTTCTACATGTACCTTAATTTAACCAAGATAATCATTCATTACTCAACTAAACCATAGGACTAGAATCCATGTTACCTTCTTAAGAAAACAATCCTTTTCACAAAGATTTTAGCATTTCAACTTGAGATTACGCGATAAGACATTCTTTATTAAGGCATATGCTGTTGTTTAAAAGAATACAAACTTTAACTAGTGAATCAATCAAATAGATCACTATTAACAATTCATAGAGAAGCCAGGGCCATACCTCAACCTGTAAGAATGATATATAATTAAAAAATAATATATATATATATACCATATAGAAATTTGTCGTTTGTGGTTGTCTTTGCTCGTTAATAAGAGTTTCAGAACTTGATATATGAGAAAAGCAAGTCTTCTAATACCTTCTCGTACGATTGAAATCATCCGATCATCCCCAAGATTTATCTCCTCTTACGCGTACTCTGACTTTTCTCTCTTTCGAAGGTCTATGGCAAAATAGCCCTCTTGTTGCAGGGCTACGACATACTATTCTTTCTTTAAAAGAAAAGCTATGGAGTTTTGGTCTCTTCCTTTGAAAGACCATAGCAATCTAACCTTCTCTTCTAAGAGATTAGATCCCTGTGTAGAGATCGTGACAGAATCAGCAAATTGTTTCGGCTATAAATCTCTCATAAAAACTTAGAATATGGTCATATAGTCTCTCGTCGACACCTTGACCATGTAAAGATTCAAGGATACGATTTGTAAGAAAAACCTAGTTCTATCCCACAGGGGAGAGCGTGGTCTTCGAAAAGTCAAATTACCCATAGGGTAATTGATCATAGTTTGAGCAACTACTAATCTTGATTCCTAGAGATAACGCTTTTTTCCTTATCCATATGCAAGGCACAGCCCCGCTGGTCTAGTCTCCTAGAATAGAGTTGTTCGAGAACCTATTTATCTAGCATAGGGCAACTCTATTCTAGTCTCCTAGAATAGAGTTGCTCGAGAACCTATTTATCTAGCATAGGGCTTTCACTTAATCTGTTGGAAAGCTACCCGACTAATTGGGTCCACCCGTCTATAGGATGCTGTCGTGTCGGGGCATTCCACTCTCCCACTTTCCACGCTACTACTCTCAGGAGTCAATTTGTTTTCTAATCAATTCTACCACAGTGTTTCACATAAATAAACATGTTCCTTAATTAAGGCCCTTTTCACAAGGTTTGTTTAAACAACCTTTTTTCAAAGTATAATAATGCCAAAGACAAGATTCATAAAAAAAGTTTATACATGAATCAATTCCATACAAGCCAAACCAGCTCTCTTATTCTTTTCCTTTATACTACCGATGATCTAGAATTTGGCCTTCCAGCCTCTACATGCTGGGCAAAACCCTACAGGACCATACTCCTTGTCGCTGTGGCGAGGACTTAAGCCGACGACCTATAGCCCTCTCAGGCTCCGTCGCTCGATCCTCCTGCCTCTCAGAGGGATGCCCACACACTGGCGTGGGCTAATTCACCGTACTAGCCTGGGCCCTCAGAACTAGGTAGCATCACAATTACTCGCCTCAATCGGCAAACCTCATTCTCCCAATAGTATGAGGGATACCATGGGTGGACTCTGGGCCTTACTACTGTCTCCGTCATCTGACTACACAAGCACAAGAACGGGGCAGTGTCAAGGTAGGGAAAAGTTCTACATGTACCTTAATTTAACCAAGATAATAATCCATTTACTACTCAACTAAACCATAGGACTAGAATCCATGTTACCTTCTTAAGAAAACAATCCTTTTCACAAAGATTTTAGCATTTCAACTTGAGATTGCGCGATAAGACATTCTTTATTAAGGCATATGCTGTTGTTTAAAAGAATACAAACTTTAACTAGTAAATCAATCAAATAGATTACTATTAATAATTAATAAAGAAGACAGGGCCATACCTCAACCCTTAAGAATGATATATAATTGAAAAACAATATATATATATATACCATATAGAAATTTGTGGTTTGTGGTTGTCTTTGCTCGTTAATAAGAGTTTCAGAACTTGATATATGAGAATAGCGAGTCTTCTAATACCTTCTCTTACGATTGAAATCATCCGATCATCCCCAAAATTTATCTCCTCTGAGTCCTACTCTGACTTTTCTCTCTTTCGAAGGTCTATGGCAAAATAGCCTTCTCTTGTTGCAGGGCTATGGCATACTATTCTTTCTTTAAAAGAAAAGCTATGGAGTTTTGGGTGGTCTCTTCCTCCGAAAGACCATAGCAATCTAACCTTCTCTTCTAAGATATTAGATCCCTGTGTACAGAACGTGTGACAGAATGAGCAAATTGTTTCGGCTATAAAACTCTCATAAAAACTCAGAATATGGTCATATAGTCACTCAAAAGAAGCGGAAGGCATCCGGTCTACAAGTACGCATAGTGGAAAAGGCAAAAACATCTGTATATAGCCGAAAACGCGCTATCTTCAGAAATGCGTTACTTTTTCACATTTTTAGTATGCATGGACTCTAAATATATAAAAGTATTCTAAATGCGACCTCGTATCATCTAAATTCTAATTTCTAATTTTGGAGATACTTATCTCTTAATAGAAACTATTCTTGTGTTCTTATTTCTTTTATAGTCTCTGGCTATAATTATGACTTCTGAAATAGAGGATGGTTTTGCATTCTTGACGAAGTTATTCAATGGTAGATTAAGCTTCCAAATGAATCGATGGAGAAGAGTTACCTCATCCATCTCTGGAGCTAATCGCAGAAGTTTAGCAAGATTTTGGTGGCATTCTTCCAGGGTCTTTCCTTCTTGGGTTAGAAAACAATCCTTTTCACAAAGATTTTAGCATTTCAACTTGAGATTACGCGATAAGACATTCTTTTTTAAGGCATATACTGTTGTTTAAAAGAATACAAACTTTAACTAGTAAATCAATCAAATAGATCACTATTAACAATTAATAGAGAAGCGAGGGCCATACCTCAACCCCTAAGAATGATATATAATTGAAAAGCAATATATATATATATATATATATATATATATATATATATATATATATATATATATATATATATACACCTTATAGAAATTTATCATTTATGTTTGTCTTTGCTCGTTAGTTAATAAGAGTTTCAGAACTTGATATATGAGAATAGAGAGTCTTCTAATACCTTCTCTTATGATTGAAATCATTCGATCATCCCCAAGATTTATCTCCTCTTATCGTACTCTGACTTTTCTCTGATTCTTTTCCTTTATAGTGCCGATGATCTAGAATTCGGCCTTCCAGCCTCTACATGCTGGGCAAAACCCTACGGGACCATAGTCCTCGTCGTCGGCCGCCGCTGTGGTGGCGACCGAGGAATTAAGCGGCCTGTTGCCCTCTTAGGCTGGGTCACTCAACCTCCTGCCTCTTAGAGGGATGTCCACGCACTAGGGTGGGCTAATTCACCGTACTAGCATGGGCTCTCAGAACTAGGCAGCATCACAATTACTCGCCTCAATTGGCCAACCTCATTCTCCCAATTGTATGATGGATACCATGGGTGGACTCTGGGCCTTACTATTCTGCCATTCGGCTACACAAGCACAAGAACAGGGCAGTGTTAAGGCAGGGAGAAGTTCTACATGTACCTTAATTTAACCAAGATAATCATTCATTACTCAACTAAACCATAGGACTAGAATCCATGTTACCTTCTTAAGAAAACAATCCTTTTCACAAAGATTTTAGCATTTCAACTTGAGATTACGCGATAAGACATTCTTTATTAAGGCATATGCTGTTGTTTAAAAGAATACAAACTTTAACTAGTGAATCAATCAAATAGATCACTATTAACAATTCATAGAGAAGCCAGGGCCATACCTCAACCCGTAAGAATGATATATAATTAAAAAATAATATATATATATATATATACCATATAGAAATTTGTCGTTTGTGGTTGTCTTTGCTCGTTAATAAGAGTTTCAGAACTTGATATATGAGAAAAGCAAGTCTTCTAATACCTTCTCGTACGATTGAAATCATCCGATCATCCCCAAGATTTATCTCCTCTTACGCGTACTCTGACTTTTCTCTCTTTCGAAGGTCTATGGCAAAATAGCCCTCTTGTTGCAGGGCTACGGCATACTATTCTTTCTTTAAAAGAAAAGCTATGGAGTTTTGGTCTCTTCCTTCGAAAGACCATAGCAATCTAACCTTCTCTTCTAAGAGATTAGATCCCTGTGTAGAGATCGTGACAGAATCAGCAAATTGTTTCGGCTATAAATCTCTCATAAAAACTTAGAATATGGTCATATAGTCTCTCGTCGACACCTTGACCATGTAAAGATTCAAGGATACGATTTGTAAGAAAAACCTAGTTCTATCCCACAGGGGAGAGCGTGGTCTTCGAAAAGTCATATTACCCATAGGGTAATTGATCATAGTTTGAGCAACTACTAATCTTGATTCCTAGAGATAACGCTTTTTTCCTTATCCATATGCAAGGCACAGCCCCGCTGGTCTAGTCTCCTAGAATAGAGTTGTTCGAGAACCTATTTATCTAGCATAGGGCAACTCTATTCTAGTCTCCTAGAATAGATTTGCTCGAGAACCTATTTATCTAGCATAGGGCTTTCACTTAATCTGTTGGAAAGCTACCCGACTAATTGGGTCCACCCGTCTATAGGATGCTGTCGTGTCGGGGCATTCCACTCTCCCACTTTCCACGCTACTACTCTCAGGAGTCAATTTGTTTTCTAATCAATTCTACCACAGTGTTTCACATAAATAAACATGTTCCTTAATTAAGGCCCTTTTCACAAGGTTTGTTTAAACAACCTTTTTTCAAAGTATAATAATGCCAAAGACAAGATTCATAAAAAAAGTTTATACATGAATCAATTCCATACAAGCCAAACCAGCTCTCTTATTCTTTTCCTTTATACTACCGATGATCTAGAATTTGGCCTTCCAGCCTCTACATGCTGGGCAAAACCCTACAGGACCATACTCCTTGTCGCTGTGGCGAGGACTTAAAAGCCGACGACCTATAGCCCTCTCAGGCTCCGTCGCTCGATCCTCCTGCCTCTCAGAGGGATGCCCACACACTGGCGTGGGCTAATTCACCGTACTAGCCTGGGCCCTTAGAACTAGGTAGCATCACAATTACTCGCCTCAATCGGCAAACCTCATTCTCCCAATAGTATGAGGGATACCATGGGTGGACTCTGGGCCTTACTACTGTCTCCGTCATCTGACTACACAAGCACAAGAACGGGGCAGTGTCAAGGTAGGGAGAAGTTCTACATGTACCTTAATTTAACCAAGATAATAATCCATTTACTACTCAACTAAACCATAGGACTAGAATCCATGTTACCTTCTTAAGAAAACAATCCTTTTCACAAAGATTTTAGCATTTCAACTTGAGATTGCGCGATAAGACATTCTTTATTAAGGCATATGCTGTTGTTTAAAAGAATACAAACTTTAACTAGTAAATCAATCAAATAGATTACTATTAATAATTAATAAAGAAGACAGGGCCATACCTCAACCCCTAAGAATGATATATAATTGAAAAACAATATATATATATATACCATATAGAAATTTGTGGTTTGTGGTTGTCTTTGCTCGTTAATAAGAGTTTCAGATGAGAATAGCGAGTCTTCTAATACCTTCTCTTACGATTGAAATCATCCGATCATCCCCAAAATTTATCTCCTCTGAGTCCTACTCTGACTTTTCTCTCTTTCGAAGGTCTATGGCAAAATAGCCTTCTCTTGTTGCAGGGCTACGGCATACTATTCTTTCTTTAAAAGAAAAGCTATGGAGTTTTGGGTGGTCTCTTCCTCCGAAAGACCATAGCAATCTAACCTTCTCTTCTAAGATATTAGATCCCTGTGTACAGAACATGTGACAGAATGAGCAAATTGTTTAGGCTATAAAACTCTCATAAAAACTCAGAATATGGTCATATAGTCACTCAAAAGAAGCGGAAGGCATCCGGTCTACAAGCACGCATAGTGGAAAAGGCAAAAACATCTGTATATAGCCGAAAACGCGCTATCTTCAGAAATGCGTTACTTTTTCACATTTTTAGTATGCATGGACTCTAAATATATAAAAGTATTCTAAATGCGACCTCGTATCATCTAAATTCTAATTTCTAATTTTGGAGATACTTATCTCTTAATAGAAACTATTCTTGTGTTCTTATTTCTTTTATAGTCTCTGGCTATAATTATGACTTCTGAAATAGAGGATGGTTTTGCATTCTTGACGAAGTTATTCAATGGTAGATTAAGCTTCCAAATGAATCGATGGAGAAGAGTTACCTCATCCATCTCTGGAGCTAATCGCAGAAGTTTAGCAAGATTTTGGTGGCATTCTTCCAGGGTCTTTCCTTCTTGGGTTAGAAAACAATCCTTTTCACAAAGATTTTAGCATTTCAACTTGAGATTGCGCGATAAGACATTCTTTTTTAAGGCATATACTGTTGTTTAAAAGAATACAAACTTTAACTAGTAAATCAATCAAATAGATCACTATTAACAATTAATAGAGAAGCGAGGGCCATACCTCAACCCCTAAGAATGATATATAATTGAAAAGCAATATATATATATATATATATATATATATATATATATATATACACCTTATAGAAATTTATCATTTATGTTTGTCTTCGCTCGTTAGTTAATAAGAGTTTCAGAACTTGATATATGAGAATAGAGAGTCTTCTAATACCTTCTCTTATGATTGAAATCATCCGATCATCCCCAAGATTTATCTCCTCTTATCGTACTCTGACTTTTCTCTGATTCTTTTCCTTTATAGTGCCGATGATCTAGAATTCGGCCTTCCAGCCTCTACATGCTGGGCAAAACCCTACGGGACCATACTCCTCGTCGTCGGCCGCCGCTGTGGTGGCGACCGAGGAATTAAGCGGCCTATTGCCCTCTTAGGCTGGGTCACTCAACCTCCTGCCTCTTAGAGGGATGTCCACGCACTAGGGTGGGCTAATTCACCGTACTAGCATGGGCTCTCAGAACTAGGCAGCATCACAATTACTCGCCTCAATTGGCCAACCTCATTCTCCCAATTGTATGATGGATACCATGGGTGGACTCTGGGCCTTACTATTCTGCCATTCGGCTACACAAGCACAAGAACAGGGCAGTGTTAAGGCAGGGAGAAGTTCTACATGTACCTTAATTTAACCAAGATAATCATTCATTACTCAACTAAACCATAGGACTAGAATCCATGTTACCTTCTTAAGAAAACAATCCTTTTCACAAAGATTTTAGCATTTCAACTTGAGATTACGCGATAAGACATTCTTTATTAAGGCATATGCTGTTGTTTAAAAGAATACAAACTTTAACTAGTGAATCAATCAAATAGATCACTATTAACAATTCATAGAGAAGCCAGGGCCATACCTCAACCTGTAAGAATGATATATAATTAAAAAATAATATATATATATATACCATATAGAAATTTGTCGTTTGTGGTTGTCTTTGCTCGTTAATAAGAGTTTCAGAACTTGATATATGAGAAAAGCAAGTCTTCTAATACCTTCTCGTACGATTGAAATCATCCGATCATCCCCAAGATTTATCTCCTCTTACGCGTACTCTGACTTTTCTCTCTTTCGAAGGTCTATGGCAAAATAGCCCTCTTGTTGCAGGGCTACGGCATACTATTCTTTCTTTAAAAGAAAAGCTATGGAGTTTTGGTCTCTTCCTTCGAAAGACCATAGCAATCTAACCTTCTCTTCTAAGAGATTAGATCCCTGTGTAGAGATCGTGACAGAATCAGCAAATTGTTTCGGCTATAAATCTCTCATAAAAACTTAGAATATGGTCATATAGTCTCTCGTCGACACCTTGACCATGTAAAGATTCAAGGATACGATTTGTAAGAAAAACCTAGTTCTATCCCACAGGGGAGAGCGTGGTCTTCGAAAAGTCAAATTACCCATAGGGTAATTGATCATAGTTTGAGCAACTACTAATCTTGATTCCTAGAGATAACGCTTTTTTCCTTATCCATATGCAAGGCACAGCCCCGCTGGTCTAGTCTCCTAGAATAGAGTTGTTCGAGAACCTATTTATCTAGCATAGGGCAACTCTATTCTAGTCTCCTAGAATAGAGTTGCTCGAGAACCTATTTATCTAGCATAGGGCTTTCACTTAATCTATTGGAAAGCTACCCGACTAATTGGGTCCACCCGTCTATAGGATGCTGTCGTGTCGGGGCATTCCACTCTCCCACTTTCCACGCTACTACTCTCAGGAGTCAATTTGTTTTCTAATCAATTCTACCACAGTGTTTCACATAAATAAACATGTTCCTTAATTAAGGCCCTTTTCACAAGGTTTGTTTAAACAACCTTTTTTCAAAGTATAATAATGCCAAAGACAAGATTCATAAAAAAAAGTTTATACATGAATCAATTCCATACAAGCCAAACCAGCTCTCTTATTCTTTTCCTTTATACTACCGATGATCTAGAATTTGGCCTTCCAGCCTCTACATGCTGGGCAAAACCCTACAGGACCATACTCCTTGTCGCTGTGGCGAGGACTTAAGCCGACGACCTATAGCCCTCTCAGGCTCCGTCGCTCGATCCTCCTGCCTCTCAGAGGGATGCCCACACACTGGCGTGGGCTAATTCACCGTACTAGCCTGGGCCCTCAGAACTAGGTAGCATCACAATTACTCGCCTCAATCGGCAAACCTCATTCTCCCAATAGTATGAGGGATACCATGGGTGGACTCTGGGCCTTACTACTGTCTCCGTCATCTGACTACACAAGCACAAGAACGGGGCAGTGTCAAGGTAGGGAAAAGTTCTACATGTACCTTAATTTAACCAAGATAATAATCCATTTACTACTCAACTAAACCATAGGACTAGAATCCATGTTACCTTCTTAAGAAAACAATCCTTTTCACAAAGATTTTAGAATTTCAACTTGAGATTGCGCGATAAGACATTCTTTATTAAGGCATATGCTGTTGTTTAAAAGAATACAAACTTTAACTAGTAAATCAATCAAATAGATTACTATTAATAATTAATAAAGAAGACAGGGCCATACCTCAACCCCTAAGAATGATATATAATTGAAAAACAATATATATATATATACCATATAGAAATTTGTGGTTTGTGGTTGTCTTTGCTTGTTAATAAGAGTTTCAGATGAGAATAGCGAGTCTTCTAATACCTTCTCTTACGATTGAAATCATCCGATCATCCCCAAAATTTATCTCCTCTGAGTCCTACTCTGACTTTTCTCTCTTTCGAAGGTCTATGGCAAAATAGCCTTCTCTTGTTGCAGGGCTACGGCATACTATTCTTTCTTTAAAAGAAAAGCTATGGAGTTTTGGGTGGTCTCTTCCTCCGAAAGACCATAGCAATCTAACCTTCTCTTCTAAGATATTAGATCCCTGTGTACAGAACGTGTGACAGAATGAGCAAATTGTTTCGGCTATAAAACTCTCATAAAAACTCAGAATATGGTCATATAGTCACTCAAAAGAAGCGGAAGGCATCCGGTCTACAAGCACGCATAGTGGAAAAGGCAAAAACATCTGTATATAGCCGGAAACGCGCTATCTTCAGAAATGCGTTACTTTTTCACATTTTTAGTATGCATGGACTCTAAATATATAAAAGTATTCTAAATGCGACCTCGTATCATCTAAATTCTAATTTCTAATTTTGGAGATACTTATCTCTTAATAGAAACTATTCTTGTGTTCTTATTTCTTTTATAGTCTCTGGCTATAATTATGACTTCTGAAATAGAGGATGGTTTTGCATTCTTGACGAAGTTATTCAATGGTAGATTAAGCTTCCAAATGAATCGATGGAGAAGAGTTACCTCATCCATCTCTGGAGCTAATCGCAGAAGTTTAGCAAGATTTTGGTGGCATTCTTCCAGGGTCTTTCCTTCTTGGGTTAGAAAACAATCCTTTTCACAAAGATTTTAGCATTTCAACTTGAGATTGCGCGATAAGACATTCTTTTTTAAGGCATATACTGTTGTTTAAAAGAATACAAACTTTAACTAGTAAATCAATCAAATAGATCACTATTAACAATTAATAGAGAAGCGAGGGCCATACCTCAACCCCTAAGAATCATATATAATTGAAAAGCAATATATATATATATATATATATACCTTATAGAAATTTATCATTTATGTTTGTCTTCGCTCGTTAGTTAATAAGAGTTTCAGAACTTGATATATGAGAATAGAGAGTCTTCTAATACCTTCTCTTATGATTGAAATCATCCGATCATCCCCAAGATTTATCTCCTCTTATCGTACTCTGACTTTTCTCTGATTCTTTTCCTTTATAGTGCCGATGATCTAGAATTCGGACTTCCAGCCTCTACATGCTGGGCAAAACCCTACGGGACCATACTCCTCGTCGTCGGCCGTCGCCGTGGTGGCGACCGAGGAATTAAGCGGCCTGTTGCCCTCTTAGGCTGGGTCACTCAACCTCCTGCCTCTTAGAGGGATGTCCACGCACTAGGGTGGGCTAATTCACTGTACTAGCATGGGCTCTCAGAACTAGGCAGCATCACAATTACTCGCCTCAATTGGCCAACCTCATTCTCCCAATTGTATGATGGATACCATGGGTGGACTCTGGGCCTTACTATTCTGCCATTCGGCTACACAAGCACAAGAACAGGGCAGTGTTAAGGCAGGGAGAAGTTCTACATGTACCTTAATTTAACCAAGATAATCATTCATTACTCAACTAAACCATAGAACTAGAATCCATGTTACCTTCTTAAGAAAACAATCCTTTTCACAAAGATTTTAGCATTTCAACTTGAGATTACGCGATAAGACATTCTTTATTAAGGCATATGCTGTTGTTTAAAAGAATACAAACTTTAACTAGTGAATCAATCAAATAGATCACTATTAACAATTCATAGAGAAGCCAGGGCCATACCTCAACCTGTAAGAATGATATATAATTAAAAAATAATATATATATATATACCATATAGAAATTTGTCGTTTGTGGTTGTCTTTGCTCGTTAATAAGAGTTTCAGAACTTGATATATGAGAAAAGCAAGTCTTCTAATACCTTCTCGTACGATTGAAATCATCCGATCATCCCCAAGATTTATCTCCTCTTACGCGTACTCTGACTTTTCTCTCTTTCGAAGGTCTATGGCAAAATAGCCCTCTTGTTGCAGGGCTACGGCATACTATTCTTTCTTTAAAAGAAAAGCTATGGAGTTTTGGTCTCTTCCTTCGAAAGACCATAGCAATCTAACCTTCTCTTCTAAGAGATTAGATCCCTGTGTAGAGATCGTGACAGAATCAGCAAATTGTTTCGGCTATAAATCTCTCATAAAAACTTAGAATATGGTCATATAGTCTCTCGTCGACACCTTGACCATGTAAAGATTCAAGGATACGATTTGTAAGAAAAACCTAGTTCTATCCCACACGGGAGAGCGTGGTCTTCGAAAAGTCAAATTACCCATAGGGTAATTGATCATAATTTGAGCAACTACTAATCTTGATTCCTAGAGATAACGCTTTTTTCCTTATCCATATGCAAGGCACAGCCCCGCTGGTCTAGTCTCCTAGAATAGAGTTGTTCGAGAACCTATTTATCTAGCATAGGGCAACTCTATTCTAGTCTCCTAGAATAGAGTTGCTCGAGAACCTATTTATCTAGCATAGGGCTTTCACTTAATCTGTTGGAAAGCTACCCGACTAATTGGGTCCACCCGTCTATAGGATGCTGTCGTGTCGGGGCATTCCACTCTCCCACTTTCCACGCTACTACTCTCAGGAGTCAATTTGTTTTCTAATCAATTCTACCACAGTGTTTCACATAAATAAACATGTTCCTTAATTAAGGCCCTTTTCACAAGGTTTGTTTAAACAACCTTTTTTCAAAGTATAATAATGCCAAAGACAAGATTCATAAAAAAAGTTTATACATGAATCAATTCCATACAAGCCAAACCAGCTCTCTTATTCTTTTCCTTTATACTACCGATGATCTAGAATTTGGCCTTCCAGCCTCTACATGCTGGGCAAAACCCTACAGGACCATACTCCTTGTCGCTGTGGCGAGGACTTAAGCCGACGACCTATAGCCCTCTCAGGCTCCGTCGCTCGATCCTCCTGCCTCTCAGAGGGATGCCCACACACTGGCGTGGGCTAATTCACCGTACTAGCCTGGGCCCTCAGAACTAGGTAGCATCACAATTACTCGCCTCAATCGGCAAACCTCATTCTCCCAATAGTATGAGGGATACCATGGGTGGACTCTGGGCCTTACTACTGTCTCCGTCATCTGACTACACAAGCACAAGAACGGGGCAGTGTCAAGGTAGGGAAAAGTTCTACATGTACTTTAATTTAACCAAGATAATAATCCATTTACTACTCAACTAAACCATAGGACTAGAATCCATGTTACCTTCTTAAGAAAACAATCCTTTTCACAAATATTTTAGCATTTCAACTTGAGATTGCGCGATAAGACATTCTTTATTAAGGCATATGCTGTTGTTTAAAAGAATACAAACTTTAACTAGTAAATCAATCAAATAGATTACTATTAATAATTAATAAAGAAGACAGGGCCATACCTCAACCCCTAAGAATGATATATAATTGAAAAACAATATATATATATATACCATATAGAAATTTGTGGTTTGTGGTTGTCTTTGCTCGTTAATAAGAGTTTCAGAACTTGATATATGAGAATAGAGAGTCTTCTAATACCTTCTCTTACGATTGAAATCATCCGATCATCCCCAAAATTTATCTCCTCTGAGTCCTACCCTGACTTTTCTCTCTTTCGAAGGTCTATGGCAAAATAGCCTTCTCTTGTTGCAGGGCTACGGCATACTATTCTTTCTTTAAAAGAAAAGCTATGGAGTTTTGGGTGGTCTCTTCCTCCGAAAGACCATAGCAATCTAACCTTCTCTTCTAAGATATTAGATCCCTGTGTACAGAACGTGTGACAGAATGAGCAAATTGTTTCGGCTATAAAACTCTCATAAAAACTCAGAATATGGTCATATAGTCACTCAAAAGAAGCGGAAGGCATCCGGTCTACAAGCACGCATAGTGGAAAAGGCAAAAACATCTGTATATAGCCGAAAACGCGCTATCTTCAGAAATGCGTTACTTTTTCACATTTTTAGTATGCATGGACTCTAAATATATAAAAGTATTCTAAATGCGACCTCGTATCATCTAAATTCTAATTTCTAATTTTGGAGATACTTATCTCTTAATAGAAACTATTCTTGTGTTCTTATTTCTTTTATAGTCTCTGGCTATAATTATGACTTCTGAAATAGAGGATGGTTTTGCATTCTTGACGAAGTTATTCAATGGTAGATTAAGCTTCCAAATGAATCGATGGAGAAGAGTTACCTCATCCATCTCTGGAGCTAATCGCAGAAGTTTAGCAAGATTTTGGTGGCATTCTTCCAGGGTCTTTCCTTCTTGGGTTAGAAAACAATCCTTTTCACAAAGATTTTAGCATTTCAACTTGAGATTGCGCGATAAGACATTCTTTTTTAAGGCATATACTGTTGTTTAAAAGAATACAAACTTTAACTAGTAAATCAATCAAATAGATCACTATTAACAATTAATAGAGAAGCGAGGGCCATACCTCAATCCCTAAGAATGATATATAATTGAAAAGCAATATATATATATATATATATATATATATATATATATATATATATATATATACCTTATAGAAATTTATCATTTATGTTTGTCTTTGCTCGTTAGTTAATAAGAGTTTCAGAACTTGATATATGAGAATAGAGAGTCTTCTAATACCTTCTCTTATGATTGAAATCATCCGATCATCCCCAAGATTTATCTCCTCTTATCGTACTCTGACTTTTCTCTGATTCTTTTCCTTTATAGTGCCGATGATCTAGAATTCGGCCTTCCAGCCTCTACATGCTGGGCAAAACCCTACGGGACCATACTCCTCGTCGTCGGCCGCCGCTGTGGTGGCGACCGAGGAATTAAGCGGCCTGTTGCCCTCTTAGGCTGGGTCACTCAACCTCCTGCCTCTTAGAGGGATGTCCACGCACTAGGGTGGGCTAATTCACCGTACTAGCATGGGCTCTCAGAACTAGGCAGCATCACAATTACTCGCCTCAATTGGCCAACCTCATTCTCCCAATTGTATGATGGATACCATGGGTGGACTCTAGGCCTTACTATTCTGCCATTCGGCTACACAAGCACAAGAACAGAGCAGTGTTAAGGCAAGGAGAAGTTCTACATGTACCTTAATTTAACCAAGATAATCATTCATTACTCAACTAAACCATAGGACTAGAATCCATGTTACCTTCTTAAGAAAACAATCCTTTTCACAAAGATTTTAGCATTTCAACTTGAGATTACGCGATAAGACATTCTTTATTAAGGCATATGCTGTTGTTTAAAAGAATACAAACTTTAACTAGTGAATCAATCAAATAGATCACTATTAACAATTCATAGAGAAGCCAGGGCCATACCTCAACCCGTAAGAATGATATATAATTAAAAAATAATATATATATATATATACCATATAGAAATTTATCGTTTGTGGTTATCTTTGCTCGTTAATAAGAGTTTCAGAACTTGATATATGAGAAAAGCAAGTCTTCTAATACCTTCTCGTACGATTGAAATCATCCGATCATCCCCAAGATTTATCTCCTCTTACGCGTACTCTGACTTTTCTCTCTTTCGAAGGTCTATGGCAAAATAGCCCTCTTGTTGCAGGGCTACGGCATACTATTCTTTCTTTAAAAGAAAAGCTATGGAGTTTTGGTCTCTTCCTTCGAAAGACCATAGCAATCTAACCTTCTCTTCTAAGAGATTAGATCCCTGTGTAGAGATCGTGACAGAATCAGCAAATTGTTTCGGCTATAAATCTCTCATAAAAACTTAGAATATGGTCATATAGTCTCTCGTCGACACCTTGACCATGTAAAGATTCAAGGATACGATTTGTAAGAAAAACCTAGTTCTATCCCACAGGGGAGAGCGTGGTCTTCGAAAAGTCAAATTACCCATAGGGTAATTGATCATAGTTTGAGCAACTACTAATCTTGATTCCTAGAGATAACGCTTTTTTCCTTATCCATATGCAAGGCACAGCCCCGCTGGTCTAGTCTCCTAGAATAGAGTTGTTCGAGAACCTATTTATCTAGCATAGGGCAACTCTATTCTAGTCTCCTAGAATAGAGTTGCTCGAGAACCTATTTATCTAGCATAGGGCTTTCACTTAATCTGTTGGAAAGCTACCCGACTAATTGGGTCCACCCGTCTATAGGATGCTGTCGTGTCGGGGCATTCCACTCTCCCACTTTCCACGCTACTACTCTCAGGAGTCAATTTCTTTTCTAATCAATTCTACCACAGTGTTTCACATAAATAAACATGTTCCTTAATTAAGGCCCTTTTCACAAGGTTTGTTTAAACAACCTTTTTTCAAAGTATAATAATGCCAAAGACAAGATTCATAAAAAAAGTTTATACATGAATCAATTCCATACAAGCCAAACCAGCTCTCTTATTCTTTTCCTTTATACTACCGATGATCTAGAATTTGGCCTTCCAGCCTCTACATGCTGGGCAAAACCCTACAGGACCATACTCCTTGTCGCTGTGGCGAGGACTTAAGCCGACGACCTATAGCCCTCTCAGGCTCCGTCGCTCGATCCTCCTGCCTCCCAGAGGGATGCCCACACACTGGCGTGGGCTAATTCACCGTACTAGCCTGGGCCCTCAGATCTAGGTAGCATCACAATTACTCGCCTCAATCGGCAAACCTCATTCTCCCAATAGTATGAGGGATACCATGGGTGGACTCTGGGCCTTACTACTGTCTCCGTCATCTGACTACACAAGCACAAGAACGGGGCAGTGTCAAGGTAGGGAAAAGTTCTACATGTACCTTAATTTAACCAAGATAATAATCCATTTACTACTCAACTAAACCATAGGACTAGAATCCATGTTACCTTCTTAAGAAAACAATCCTTTTCACAAAGATTTTAGCATTTCAACTTGAGATTGCGCGATAAGACATTCTTTATTAAGGCATATGCTGTTGTTTAAAAGAATACAAACTTTAACTAGTAAATCAATCAAATAGATTACTATTAATAATTAATAAAGAAGACAGGGCCATACCTCAACCCCTAAGAATGATATATAATTGAAAAACAATATATATATATATACCATATAGAAATTTGTGGTTTGTGGTTGTCTTTGCTCGTTAATAAGAGTTTCAGATGAGAATAGCGAGTCTTCTAATACCTTCTCTTACGATTGAAATCATCTGATCATCCCCAAAATTTATCTCCTCTGAGTCCTACTCTGACTTTTCTCTCTTTCGAAGGTCTATGGCAAAATAGCCTTCTCTTGTTGCAGGGCTACGGCATACTATTCTTTCTTTAAAAGAAAAGCTATGGAGTTTTGGGTGGTCTCTTCCTCCGAAAGACCATAGCAATCTAACCTTCTCTTCTAAGATATTAGATCCCTGTGTACAGAACGTGTGACAGAATGAGCAAATTGTTTCGGCTATAAAACTCTCATAAAAACTCAGAATATGGTCATATAGTCACTCAAAAGAAGCGGAAGGCATCCGGTCTACAAGCACGCATAGTGGAAAAGGCAAAAACATCTGTATATAGCCGGAAACGCGCTATCTTCAGAAATGCGTTACTTTTTCACATTTTTAGTATGCATGGACTCTAAATATATAAAAGTATTCTAAATGCGACCTCGTATCATCTAAATTCTAATTTCTAATTTTGGAGATACTTATCTCTTAATAGAAACTATTCTTGTGTTCTTATTTCTTTTATAGTCTCTGGCTATAATTATGACTTCTGAAATAGAGGATGGTTTTGCATTCTTGACGAAGTTATTCAATGGTAGATTAAGCTTCCAAATGAATCGATGGAGAAGAGTTACCTCATCCATCTCTGGAGCTAATCGCAGAAGTTTAGCAAGATTTTGGTGGCATTCTTCCAGGGTCTTTCCTTCTTGGGTTAGAAAACAATCCTTTTCACAAAGATTTTAGCATTTCAACTTGAGATTGCGCGATAAGACATTCTTTATTAAGGCATATACTGTTGTTTAAAAGAATACAAACTTTAACTAGTAAATCAATCAAATAGATCACTATTAACAATTAATAGAGAAGCGAGGGCCATACCTCAACCCCTAAGAATGATATATAATTGAAAAGCAATATATATATATATATACCTTATAGAAATTTATCATTTATGTTTGTCTTCGCTCGTTAGTTAATAAGAGTTTCAGAACTTGATATATGAGAATAGAGAGTCTTCTAATACCTTCTCTTATGATTGAAATCATCCGATCATCCCCAAGATTTATCTCCTCTTATCGTACTCTGACTTTTCTCTGATTCTTTTCCTTTATAGTGCCGATGATCTAGAATTCGGCCTTCCAGCCTCTACATGCTGGGCAAAACCCTACGGGACCATACTCCTCGTCGTCGGCCGCCGCTGTGGTGGCGACCGAGGAATTAAGCGGCCTGTTGCCCTCTTAGGCTGGGTCACTCAACCTCCTGCCTCTTAGAGGGATGTCCACGCACTAGGGTGGGCTAATTCACCGTACTAGCATGGGCTCTCAGAACTAGGCAGCATCACAATTACTCGCCTCAATTGGCCAACCTCATTCTCCCAATTGTATGATGGATACCATGGGTGGACTCTGGGCCTTACTATTCTGCCATTCGGCTACACAAGCACAAGAACAGGGCAGTGTTAAGGCAGGGAGAAGTTCTACATGTACCTTAATTTAACCAAGATAATCATTCATTACTCAACTAAACCATAGGACTAGAATCCATGTTACCTTCTTAAGAAAACAATCCTTTTCACAAAGATTTTAGCATTTCAACTTGAGATTACGCGATAAGACATTCTTTATTAAGGCATATGCTGTTGTTTAAAAGAATACAAACTTTAACTAGTGAATCAATCAAATAGATCACTATTAACAATTCATAGAGAAGCCAGGGCCATACCTCAACCTGTAAGAATGATATATAATTAAAAAATAATATATATATATATACCATATAGAAATTTGTCGTTTGTGGTTGTCTTTGCTCGTTAATAAGAGTTTCAGAACTTGATATATGAGAAAAGCAAGTCTTCTAATACCTTCTCGTACGATTGAAATCATCCGATCATCCCCAAGATTTATCTCCTCTTACGCGTACTCTGACTTTTCTCTCTTTCGAAGGTCTATGGCAAAATAGCCCTCTTGTTGCAGGGCTACGGCATACTATTCTTTCTTTAAAAGAAAAGCTATGGAGTTTTGGTCTCTTCCTTCGAAAGACCATAGCAATCTAACCTTCTCTTCTAAGAGATTAGATCCCTGTGTAGAGATCGTGACAGAATCAGCAAATTGTTTCGGCTATAAATCTCTCATAAAAACTTAGAATATGGTCATATAGTCTCTCGTCGACACCTTGACCATGTAAAGATTCAAGGATACGATTTGTAAGAAAAACCTAGTTCTATCCCACACGGGAGAGCGTGGTCTTCGAAAAGTCAAATTACCCATAGGGTAATTGATCATAGTTTGAGCAACTACTAATCTTGATACCTAGAGATAACGCTTTTTTCCTTATCCATATGCAAGGCACAGCCCCGCTGGTCTAGTCTCCTAGAATAGAGTTGTTCGAGAACCTATTTATCTAGCATAGGGCAACTCTATTCTAGTCTCCTAGAATAGAGTTGCTCGAGAACCTATTTATCTAGCATAGGGCTTTCACTTAATCTGTTGGAAAGCTACCCGACTAATTGGGTCCACCCGTCTATAGGATGCTGTCGTGTCGGGGCATTCCACTCTCCCACTTTCCACGCTACTACTCTCAGGAGTCAATTTGTTTTCTAATCAATTCTACCACAGTGTTTCACATAAATAAACATGTTCCTTAATTAAGGCCCTTTTCACAAGGTTTGTTTAAACAACCTTTTTTCAAAGTATAATAATGCCAAAGACAAGATTCATAAAAAAAGTTTATACATGAATCAATTCCATACAAGCCAAACCAGCTCTCTTATTCTTTTCCTTTATACTACCGATGATCTAGAATTTGGCCTTCCAGCCTCTACATGCTGGGCAAAACCCTACAGGACCATACTCCTTGTCGTTGTGGCGAGGACTTAAGCCGACGACCTATAGCCCTCTCAGGCTCCGTCGCTTGATCCTCCTGCCTCTCAGAGGGATGCCCACACACTGGCGTGGGCTAATTCACCGTACTAGCCTGGGCCCTCAGAACTAGGTAGCATCATAATTACTCGCCTCAATCGGCAAACCTCATTCTCCCAATAGTATGAGGGATACCATGGGTGGACTCTGGGCCTTACTACTGTCTCCGTCATCTGACTACACAAGCACAAGAACGGGGCAGTGTCAAGGTAGGGAAAAGTTCTACATGTACTTTAATTTAACCAAGATAATAATCCATTTACTACTCAACTAAACCATAGGACTAGAATCCATGTTACCTTCTTAAGAAAACAATCCTTTTCACAAAGATTTTAGCATTTCAACTTGAGATTGCGCGATAAGACATTCTTTATTAAGGCATATGCTGTTGTTTAAAAGAATACAAACTTTAACTAGTAAATCAATCAAATAGATTACTATTAATAATTAATAAAGAAGACAGGGCCATACCTCAACCCCTAAGAATGATATATAATTGAAAAACAATATATATATATATACCATATAGAAATTTGTGGTTTGTGGTTGTCTTTGCTCGTTAATAAGAGTTTCAGAACTTGATATATGAGAATAGCGAGTCTTCTAATACCTTCTCTTACGATTGAAATCATCCGATCATCCCCAAAATTTATCTCCTCTGAGTCCTACTCTGACTTTTCTCTCTTTCGAAGGTCTATGGCAAAATAGCCTTCTCTTGTTGCAGAGCTACGGCATACTATTCTTTCTTTAAAAGAAAAGCTATGGAGTTTTGGGTGGTCTCTTCCTCCGAAAGACCATAGCAATCTAACCTTCTCTTCTAAGATATTAGATCCCTGTGTACAGAACGTGTGACAGAATGAGCAAATTGTTTCGGCTATAAAACTCTCATAAAAACTCAGAATATGGTCATATAGTCACTCAAAAGAAGCGGAAGGCATCCGGTCTACAAGCACGCATAGTGGAAAAGGCAAAAACATCTGTATATAGCCGGAAACGCGCTATCTTCAGAAATGCGTTACTTTTTCACATTTTTAGTATGCATGGACTCTAAATATATAAAAGTATTCTAAATGCGACCTCGTATCATCTAAATTCTAATTTCTAATTTTGGAGATACTTATCTCTTAATAGAAACTATTCTTGTGTTCTTATTTCTTTTATAGTCTCTGGCTATAATTATGACTTCTGAAATAGAGGATGGTTTTGCATTCTTGACGAAGTTATTCAATGGTAGATTAAGCTTCCAAATGAATCGATGGAGAAGAGTTACCTCATCCATCTCTGGAGCTAATCGCAGAAGTTTAGCAAGATTTTGGTGGCATTCTTCTAGGGTCTTTCCTTCTTGGGTTAGAAAACAATCCTTTTCACAAAGATTTTAGCATTTCAACTTGAGATTGCGCGATAAGACATTCTTTTTTAAGGCATATACTGTTGTTTAAAAGAATACAAACTTTAACTAGTAAATCAATCAAATAGATCACTATTAACAATTAATAGAGAAGCGAGGGCCATACCTCAACCCCTAAGAATGATATATAATTGAAAAGCAATATATATATATATATATATATACCTTATAGAAATTTATCATTTATGTTTGTCTTCGCTCGTTAGTTAATAAGAGTTTCAGAACTTGATATATGAGAATAGAGAGTCTTCTAATACCTTCTCTTATGATTGAAATCATCCGATCATCCCCAAGATTTATCTCCTCTTATCGTACTCTGACTTTTCTCTGATTCTTTTCCTTTATAGTGCCGATGATCTAGAATTCGGCCTTCCAGCCTCTACATGCTGGGCAAAACCCTACGGGACCATACTCCTCGTCGTCGGCCGCCGCTGTGGTGGCGACCGAGGAATTAAGCGGCCTGTTGCCCTCTTAGGCTGGGTCACTCAACCTCCTGCCTCTTAGAGGGATGTCCACGCACTAGGGTGGGCTAATTCACCGTACTAGCATGGGCTCTCAGAACTAGGCAGCATCACAATTACTCGCCTCAATTGGCCAACCTCATTCTCCCAATTGTATGATGGATACCATGGGTGGACTCTGGGCCTTACTATTCTGCCATTCGGCTACACAAGCACAAGAACAGGGCAGTGTTAAGGCAGGGAGAAGTTCTACATGTACCTTAATTTAACCAAGATAATCATTCATTACTCAACTAAACCATAGGACTAGAATCCATGTTACCTTCTTAAGAAAACAATCCTTTTCACAAAGATTTTAGCATTTCAACTTGAGATTACGCGATAAGACATTCTTTATTAAGGCATATGCTGTTGTTTAAAAGAATACAAACTTTAACTAGTGAATCAATCAAATAGATCACTATTAACAATTCATAGAGAAGCCAGGGCCATACCTCAACCTGTAAGAATGATATATAATTAAAAAATAATATATATATATATACCATATAGAAATTTGTCGTTTGTGGTTGTCTTTGCTCGTTAATAAGAGTTTCAGAACTTGATATATGAGAAAAGCAAGTCTTCTAATACCTTCTCGTACGATTGAAATCATCCGATCATCCCCAAGATTTATCTCCTCTTACGCGTACTCTGACTTTTCTCTCTTTCGAAGGTCTATGGCAAAATAGCCCTCTTGTTGCAGGGCTACGGCATACTATTCTTTCTTTAAAAGAAAAGCTATGGAGTTTTGGTCTCTTCCTTCGAAAGACCATAGCAATCTAACCTTCTCTTCTAAGAGATTAGATCCCTGTGTAGAGATCGTGACAGAATCAGCAAATTGTTTTGGCTATAAATCTCTCATAAAAACTTAGAATATGGTCATATAGTCTCTCGTCGACACCTTGACCATGTAAAGATTCAAGGATACGATTTGTAAGAAAAACCTAGTTCTATCCCACAGGGGAGAGCGTGGTCTTCGAAAAGTCAAATTACCCATAGGGTAATTGATCATAGTTTGAGCAACTACTAATCTTGATTCCTAGAGATAACGCTTTTTTCCTTATCCATATGCAAGGCACAGCCCCGCTGGTCTAGTCTCCTAGAATAGAGTTGTTCGAGAACCTATTTATCTAGCATAGGGCAACTCTATTCTAGTCTCCTAGAATAGAGTTGCTCGAGAACCTATTTATCTAGCATAGGGCTTTCACTTAATCTGTTGGAAAGCTACCCGACTAATTGGGTCCACCCGTCTATAGGATGCTGTCGTGTCGGGGCATTCCACTCTCGCACTTTCCACGCTACTACTCTCAGGAGTCAATTTGTTTTCTAATCAATTCTACCACAGTGTTTCACATAAATAAACATGTTCCTTAATTAAGGCCCTTTTCACAAGGTTTGTTTAAACAACCTTTTTTCAAAGTATAATAATGCCAAAGACAAGATTCATAAAAAAAGTTTATACATGAATCAATTCCATACAAGCCAAACCAGCTCTCTTATTCTTTTCCTTTATACTACCGATGATCTAGAATTTGGCCTTCCAGCCTCTACATGCTGGGCAAAACCCTACAGGACCATACTCCTTGTCGCTGTGGCGAGGACTTAAGCTGACGACCTATAGCCCTCTCAGGCTCCATCGCTCGATCCTCCTGCCTCTCAGAGGGATGCCCACACACTGGCGTGGGCTAATTCACCGTACTAGCCTGGGCCCTCAGAACTAGGTAGCATCACAATTACTCGCCTCAATCGGCAAACCTCATTCTCCCAATAGTATGAGGGATACCATGGGTGGACTCTGGGCCTTACTACTGTCTCCGTCATCTGACTACACAAGCACAAGAACGGGGCAGTGTCAAGGTAGGGAAAAGTTCTACATGTACCTTAATTTAACCACGATAATAATCCATTTACTACTCAACTAAACCATAGGACTAGAATCCATGTTACCTTCTTAAGAAAACAATCCTTTTCACAAAGATTTTAGCATTTCAACTTGAGATTGCGCGATAAGACATTCTTTATTAAGGCATATGCTGTTGTTTAAAAGAATACAAACTTTAACTAGTAAATCAATCAAATAGATTACTATTAATAATTAATAAAGAAGACAGGGCCATACCTCAACCCCTAAGAATGATATATAATTGAAAAACAATATATATATATATACCATATAGAAATTTGTGGTTTGTGGTTGTCTTTGCTCGTTAATAAGAGTTTCAGAACTTGATATATGAGAATAGCGAGTCTTCTAATACCTTCTCTTACGATTGAAATCATCCGATCATCCCCAAAATTTATCTCCTCTGAGTCCTACTCTGACTTTTCTCTCTTTCGAAGGTCTATGGCAAAATAGCCTTCTCTTGTTGCAGGGCTACGGCATACTATTCTTTCTTTAAAAGAAAAGCTATGGAGTTTTGGGTGGTCTCTTCCTCCGAAAGACCATAGCAATCTAACCTTCTCTTCTAAGATATTAGATCCCTGTGTACAGAACGTGTGACAGAATGAGCAAATTGTTTCGGCTATAAAACTCTCATAAAAACTCAGAATATGGTCATATAGTCACTCAAAAGAAGCGGAAGGCATCCGGTCTACAAGCACGCATAGTGGAAAAGGCAAAAACATCTGTATATAGCCGGAAACGCGCTATCTTCAGAAATGTGTTACTTTTTCACATTTTTAGTATGCATGGACTCTAAATATATAAAAGTATTCTAAATGCGACCTCGTATCATCTAAATTCTAATTTCTAATTTTGGAGATACTTATCTCTTAATAGAAACTATTCTTGTGTTCTTATTTCTTTTATAGTCTCTGGCTATAATTATGACTTCTGAAATAGAGGATGGTTTTGCATTCTTGACGAAGTTATTCAATGGTAGATTAAGCTTCCAAATGAATCGATGGAGAAGAGTTACCTCATCCATCTCTGGAGCTAATCGCAAAAGTTTAGCAAGATTTTGGTGGCATTCTTCCAGGGTCTTTCCTTCTTGGGTTAGAAAACAATCCTTTTCACAAAGATTTTAGCATTTCAACTTGAGATTGCGCGATAAGACATTCTTTTTTAAGGCATATACTGTTGTTTAAAAGAATACAAACTTTAACTAGTAAATCAATCAAATAGATCACTATTAACAATTAATAGAGAAGCGAGGGCCATACCTCAACCCCTAAGAATCATATATAATTGAAAAGCAATATATATATATAGATATATATATACCTTATAGAAATTTATCATTTATGTTTGTCTTCGCTCGTTAGTTAATAAGAGTTTCAGAACTTGATATATGAGAATAGAGAGTCTTCTAATACCTTCTCTTATGATTGAAATCATCCGATCATCCCCAAGATTTATCTCCTCTTATCGTACTCTGACTTTTCTCTGATTCTTTTCCTTTATAGTGCCGATGATCTAGAATTCGGACTTCCAGCCTCTACATGCTGGGCAAAACCCTACGGGACCATACTCCTCGTCGTCGGCCGCCGCTGTGGTGGCGACCGAGGAATTAAGCGGCCTGTTGCCCTCTTAGGCTGGGTCACTCAACCTCCTGCCTCTTAGAGGGATGTCCACGCACTAGGGTGGGCTAATTCACCGTACTAGCATGGGCTCTCAGAACTAGGCAGCATCACAATTACTCGCCTCAATTGGCCAACCTCATTCTCCCAATTGTATGATGGATACCATGGGTGGACTCTGGGCCTTACTATTCTGCCATTCGGCTACACAAGCACAAGAACAGGGCAGTGTTAAGGCAGGGAGAAGTTCTACATGTACCTTAATTTAACCAAGATAATCATTCATTACTCAACTAAACCATAGGACTAGAATCCATGTTACCTTCTTAAGAAAACAATCCTTTTCACAAAGATTTTAGCATTTCAACTTGAGATTACGCGATAAGACATTCTTTATTAAGGCATATGCTGTTGTTTAAAAGAATACAAACTTTAACTAGTGAATCAATCAAATAGATCACTATTAACAATTCATAGAGAAGCCAGGGCCATACCTCAACCTGTAAGAATGATATATAATTAAAAAATAATATATATATATATACCATATAGAAATTTATCGTTTGTGGTTGTCTTTGCTCGTTAATAAGAGTTTCAGAACTTGATATATGAGAAAAGCAAGTCTTCTAATACCTTCTCGTACGATTGAAATCATCCGATCATCCCCAAGATTTATCTCCTCTTACGCGTACTCTGACTTTTCTCTCTTTCGAAGGTCTATGGCAAAATAGCCCTCTTGTTGCAGGGCTACGGCATACTATTCTTTCTTTAAAAGAAAAGCTATGGAGTTTTGGTCTCTTCCTTCGAAAGACCATAGCAATCTAACCTTCTCTTCTAAGAGATTAGATCCCTGTGTAGAGATCGTGACAGAATCAGCAAATTGTTTCGGCTATAAATCTCTCATAAAAACTTAGAATATGGTCATATAGTCTCTCGTCGACACCTTGACCATGTAAAGATTCAAGGATACGATTTGTAAGAAAAACCTAGTTCTATCCCACAGGGGAGAGCGTGGTCTTCGAAAAGTCAAATTACCCATAGGGTAATTGATCATAGTTTGAGCAACTACTAATCTTGATTCCTAGAGATAACGCTTTTTTCCTTATCCATATGCAAGGCACAGCCCCGCTGGTCTAGTCTCCTAGAATAGAGTTGTTCGAGAACCTATTTATCTAGCATAGGGCAACTCTATTCTAGTCTCCTAGAATAGAGTTGCTCGAGAACCTATTTATCTAGCATAGGGCTTTCACTTAATCTGTTGGAAAGCTACCCGACTAATTGGGTCCACCCGTCTATAGGATGCTGTCGTGTCGGGGCATTCCACTCTCCCACTTTCCACGCTACTACTCTCAGGAGTCAATTTGTTTTCTAATCAATTCTACCACAGTGTTTCACATAAATAAACATGTTCCTTAATTAAGGCCCTTTTCACAAGGTTTGTTTAAACAACCTTTTTTCAAAGTATAATAATGCCAAAGACAAGATTCATAAAAAAAGTTTATACATGAATCAATTCCATACAAGCCAAACCAGCTCTCTTATTCTTTTCCTTTATACTACCGATGATCTAGAATTTGGCCTTCCAGCCTCTACATGCTGGGCAAAACCCTACAGGACCATACTCCTTGTCGCTATGGCGAGGACTTAAGCCGACGACCTATAGCCCTCTCAGGCTCCGTCGCTCGATCCTCCTGCCTCTCAGAGGGATGCCCACACACTGGCGTGGGCTAATTCACCGTACTAGCCTGGGCCCTCAGAACTAGGTAGCATCACAATTACTCGCCTCAATCGGCAAACCTCATTCTCCCAATAGTATGAGGGATACCATGGGTGGACTCTGGATGGGCCTTACTACTGTCTCCGTCATCTGACTACACAAGCACAAGAACGGGGCAGTGTCAAGGTAGGGAAAAGTTCTACATGTACCTTAATTTAACCAAGATAATAATCCATTTACTACTCAACTAAACCATAGGACTAGAATCCATGTTACCTTCTTAAGAAAACAATCCTTTTCACAAAGATTTTAGCATTTCAACTTGAGATTGCGCGATAAGACATTCTTTATTAAGGCATATGCTGTTGTTTAAAAGAATACAAACTTTAACTAGTAAATCAATCAAATAGATTACTATTAATAATTAATAAAGAAGACAGGGCCATACCTCAACCCCTAAGAATGATATATAATTGAAAAACAATATATATATATATACCATATAGAAATTTGTGGTTTGTGGTTGTCTTTGCTCGTTAATAAGAGTTTCAGATGAGAATAGCGAGTCTTCTAATACCTTCTCTTACGATTGAAATCATCCGATCATCCCCAAAATTTATCTCCTCTGAGTCCTACTCTGACTTTTCTCTCTTTCGAAGGTCTATGGCAAAATAGCCTTCTCCAGGGCTACGGCATACTATTCTTTCTTTAAAAGAAAAGCTATGGAGTTTTGGGTGGTCTCTTCCTCCGAAAGACCATAGCAATCTAACCTTCTCTTCTAAGATATTAGATCCCTGTGTACAGAACGTGTGACAGAATGAGCAAATTGTTTCGGCTATAAAACTCTCATAAAAACTCAGAATATGGTCATATAGTCACTCAAAAGAAGCGGAAGGCATCCGGTCTACAAGCACGCATAGTGGAAAAGGCAAAAACATCTGTATATAGCCGGAAACGCGCTATCTTCAGAAATGCGTTACTTTTTCACATTTTTAGTATGCATGGACTCTAAATATATAAAAGTATTCTAAATGCGACCTCGTATCATCTAAATTCTAATTTCTAATTTTGGAGATACTTATCTCTTAATAGAAACTATTCTTGTGTTCTTATTTCTTTTATAGTCTCTGGCTATAATTATGACTTCTGAAATAGAGGATGGTTTTGCATTCTTGACGAAGTTATTCAATGGTAGATTAAGCTTCCAAATGAATCGATGGAGAAGAGTTACCTCATCCATCTCTGGAGCTAATCGCAGAAGTTTAGCAAGATTTTGGTGGCATTCTTCCAGGGTCTTTCCTTCTTGGGTTAGAAAACAATCCTTTTCACAAAGATTTTAGCATTTCAACTTGAGATTGCGCGATAAGACATTCTTTTTTAAGGCATATACTGTTGTTTAAAAGAATACAAACTTTAACTAGTAAATCAATCAAATAGATCACTATTAACAATTAATAGAGAAGCGAGGGCCATACCTCAACCCCTAAGAATGATATATAATTGAAAAGCAATATATATATATATATACCTTATAGAAATTTATCATTTATGTTTGTCTTCGCTCGTTAGTTAATAAGAGTTTCAGAACTTGATATATGAGAATAGAGAGTCTTCTAATACCTTCTCTTATGATTGAAATCATCCGATCATCCCCAAGATTTATCTCCTCTTATCGTACTCTGACTTTTCTCTGATTCTTTTCCTTTATAGTGCCGATGATCTAGAATTCGGCCTTCCAGCCTCTACATGCTGGGCAAAACCCTACGGGACCATACTCCTCGTCGTCGGCCGCCGCTGTGGTGGCGACCGAGGAATTAAGCGGCCTGTTGCCCTCTTAGGCTGGGTCACTCAACCTCCTGCCTCTTAGAGGGATGTCCACGCACTAGGGTGGGCTAATTCACCGTACTAGCATGGGCTCTCAGAACTAGGCAGCATCACAATTACTCGCCTCAATTGGCCAACCTCATTCTCCCAATTGTATGATGGATACCATGGGTGGACTCTGGGCCTTACTATTCTGCCATTCGGCTACACAAGCACAAGAACAGGGCAGTGTTAAGGCAGGGAGAAGTTCTACATGTACCTTAATTTAACCAAGATAATCATTCATTACTCAACTAAACCATAGGACTAGAATCCATGTTACCTTCTTAAGAAAACAATCCTTTTCACAAAGATTTTAGCATTTCAACTTGAGATTACGCGATAAGACATTCTTTATTAAGGCATATGCTGTTGTTTAAAAGAATACAAACTTTAACTAGTGAATCAATCAAATAGATCACTATTAACAATTCATAGAGAAGCCAGGGCCATACCTCAACCTGTAAGAATGATATATAATTAAAAAATAATATATATATATATACCATATAGAAATTTGTCGTTTGTGGTTGTCTTTGCTCGTTAATAAGAGTTTCAGAACTTGATATATGAGAAAAGCAAGTCTTCTAATACCTTCTCGTACGATTGAAATCATCCGATCATCCCCAAGATTTATCTCCTCTTACGCGTACTCTGACTTTTCTCTCTTTCGAAGGTCTATGGCAAAATAGCCCTCTTGTTGCAGGGCTACGGCATACTATTCTTTCTTTAAAAGAAAAGCTATGGAGTTTTGGTCTCTTCCTTCGAAAGACCATAGCAATCTAACCTTCTCTTCTAAGAGATTAGATCCCTGTGTAGAGATCGTGACAGAATCAGTAAATTGTTTCGGCTATAAATCTCTCATAAAAACTTAGAATATGGTCATATAGTCTCTCGTCGACACCTTGACCATGTAAAGATTCAAGGATACGATTTGTAAGAAAAACCTAGTTCTATCCCACAGGGGAGAGCGTGGTCTTCGAAAAGTCAAATTACCCATAGGGTAATTGATCATAGTTTGAGCAACTACTAATCTTGATTCCTAGAGATAACGCTTTTTTCCTTATCCATATGCAAGGCACAGCCCCGCTGGTCTAGTCTCCTAGAATAGAGTTGTTCGAGAACCTATTTATCTAGCATAGGGCAACTCTATTCTAGTCTCCTAGAATAGAGTTGCTCGAGAACCTATTTATCTAGCATAGGGCTTTCACTTAATCTGTTGGAAAGCTACCCGACTAATTGGGTCCACCCGTCTATAGGATGCTGTCGTGTCGGGGCATTCCACTCTCCCACTTTCCACGCTACTACTCTCAGGAGTCAATTTGTTTTCTAATCAATTCTACCACAGTGTTTCACATAAATAAACATGTTCCTTAATTAAGGCCCTTTTCACAAGGTTTGTTTAAACAACCTTTTTTCAAAGTATAATAATGCCAAAGACAAGATTCATAAAAAAAGTTTATACATGAATCAATTCCATACAAGCCAAACCAGCTCTCTTATTCTTTTCCTTTATACTACCGATGATCTAGAATTTGGCCTTCCAGCCTCTACATGCTGGGCAAAACCCTACAGGACCATACTCCTTGTCGCTGTGGCGAGGACTTAAGCCGACGACCTATAGCCCTCTCAGGCTCCGTCGCTCGATCCTCCTGCCTCTCAGAGGGATGCCCACACACTGGCGTGGGCTAATTCACCGTACTAGCCTGGGCCCTCAGAACTAGGTAGCATCACAATTACTCGCCTCAATCGGCAAACCTCATTCTCCCAATAGTATGAGGGATACCATGGGTGGACTCTGGGCCTTACTACTGTCTCCGTCATCTGACTACACAAGCACAAGAACGGGGCAGTGTCAAGGTAGGCAAAAGTTCTACATGTACCTTAATTTAACCAAGATAATAATCCATTTACTACTCAACTAAACCATAGGACTAGAATCCATGTTACCTTCTTAAGAAAACAATCCTTTTCACAAAGATTTTAGCATTTCAACTTGAGATTGCGCGATAAGACATTCTTTATTAAGGCATATGCTGTTGTTTAAAAGAATACAAACTTTAACTAGTAAATCAATCAAATAGATTACTATTAATAATTAATAAAGAAGACAGGGCCATACCTCAACCCCTAAGAATGATATATAATTGAAAAACAATATATATATATATACCATATAGAAATTTGTGGTTTGTGGTTGTCTTTGCTCGTTAATAAGAGTTTCAGATGAGAATAGCGAGTCTTCTAATACCTTCTCTTACGATTGAAATCATCCGATCATCCCCAAAATTTATCTCCTCTGAGTCCTACTCTGACTTTTCTCTCTTTCGAAGGTCTATGGCAAAATAGCCTTCTCTTGTTGCAGGGCTACGGCATACTATTCTTTCTTTAAAAGAAAAGCTATGGAGTTTTGGGTGGTCTCTTCCTCCGAAAGACCATAGCAATCTAACCTTCTCTTCTAAGATATTAGATCCCTGTGTACAGAACGTGTGACAGGATGAGCAAATTGTTTCGGCTATAAAACTCTCATAAAAACTCAGAATATGGTCATATAGTCACTCAAAAGAAGCGGAAGGCATCCGGTCTACAAGCACGCATAGTGGAAAAGGCAAAAACATCTGTATATAGCCGGAAACGCGCTATCTTCAGAAATGCGTTACTTTTTCACATTTTTAGTATGCATGGACTCTAAATATATAAAAGTATTCTAAATGCGACCTCGTATCATCTAAATTCTAATTTCTAATTTTGGAGATACTTATCTCTTAATAGAAACTATTCTTGTGTTCTTATTTCTTTTATAGTCTCTGGCTATAATTATGACTTCTGAAATAGAGGATGGTTTTGCATTCTTGACGAAGTTATTCAATGGTAGATTAAGCTTCCAAATGAATCGATGGAGAAGAGTTACCTCATCCATCTCTGGAGCTAATCGCAGAAGTTTAGCAAGATTTTGGTGGCATTCTTCCAGGGTCTTTCCTTCTTGAGTTAGAAAACAATCCTTTTCACAAAGATTTTAGCATTTCAACTTGAGATTGCGCGATAAGACATTCTTTTTTAAGGCATATACTGTTGTTTAAAAGAATACAAACTTTAACTAGTAAATCAATCAAATAGATCACTATTAACAATTAATAGAGAAGCGAGGGCCATACCTCAACCCCTAAGAATGATATATAATTGAAAAGCAATATATATATATATATACCTTATAGAAATTTATCATTTATGTTTGTCTTCGCTCGTTAGTTAATAAGAGTTTCAGAACTTGATATATGAGAATAGAGAGTCTTCTAATACCTTCTCTTATGATTGAAATCATCCGATCATCCCCAAGATTTATCTCCTCTTATCGTACTCTGACTTTTCTCTGATTCTTTTCCTTTATAGTGCCGATGATCTAGAATTCGGCCTTCCAGCCTCTACATGCTGGGCAAAACCCTACGGGACCATACTCCTCGTCGTCGGCCGCCGCTGTGGTGGCGACCGAGGAATTAAGCGGCCTGTTGCCCTCTTAGGCTGGGTCACTCAACCTCCTGCCTCTTAGAGGGATGTCCACGCACTAGGGTGGGCTAATTCACCGTACTAGCATGGGCTCTCAGAACTAGGCAGCATCACAATTACTCGCCTCAATTGGCCAACCTCATTCTCCCAATTGTATGATGGATACCATGGGTGGACTCTGGGCCTTACTATTCTGCCATTCGGCTACACAAGCACAAGAACAGGGCAGTGTTAAGGCAGGGAGAAGTTCTACATGTACCTTAATTTAACCAAGATAATCATTCATTACTCAACTAAACCATAGGACTAGAATCCATGTTACCTTCTTAAGAAAACAATCCTTTTCACAAAGATTTTAGCATTTCAACTTGAGATTACGCGATAAGACATTCTTTATTAAGGCATATGCTGTTGTTTAAAAGAATACAAACTTTAACTAGTGAATCAATCAAATAGATCACTATTAACAATTCATAGAGAAGCCAGGGCCATACCTCAACCTGTAAGAATGATATATAATTAAAAAATTATATATATATATATACCATATAGAAATTTGTCGTTTGTGGTTGTCTTTGCTCGTTAATAAGAGTTTCAGAACTTGATATATGAGAAAAGCAAGTCTTCTAATACCTTCTCGTACGATTGAAATCATCCGATCATCCCCAAGATTTATCTCCTCTTACGCGTACTCTGACTTTTCTCTCTTTCGAAGGTCTATGGCAAAATAGCCCTCTTGTTGCAGGGCTACGGCATACTATTCTTTCTTTAAAAGAAAAGCTATGGAGTTTTGGTCTCTTCCTTCGAAAGACCATAGCAATCTAACCTTCTCTTCTAAGAGATTAGATCCCTGTGTAGAGATTGTGACAGAATCAGCAAATTGTTTCGGCTATAAATCTCTCATAAAAACTTAGAATATGGTCATATAGTCTCTCGTCGACACCTTGACCATGTAAAGATTCAAGGATACGATTTGTAAGAAAAACCTAGTTCTATCCCACAGGGGAGAGCGTGGTCTTCGAAAAGTCAAATTACCCATAGGGTAATTGATCATAGTTTGAGCAACTACTAATCTTGATTCCTAGAGATAACGCTTTTTTCCTTATCCATATGCAAGGCACAGCCCCTGTAAGATTCCTCCCCCAACCCCCTTTTTGATGTCTAGTATCTTCCCCTGTAATCAACCCTCTTCAGAAATATAAAGACCTTGTTTCTATCTGTTTTAGCCTAGAGAGAGAAAAATATTCTAGAGAGAGAATATTCAGATTTTGAATATTTTTGGATAGAAAAATATCTCTTATAATTCAGATGAGTTCCCCTGAAATAGAAATTCAAAAAGAATTTTCCAATGTGCAATTGGAATTAATTGGAAATAGGTATAAAGAACCTTAGTCTAAGGGTCTAGATTTTCAGAAATCTTTAGACTATGGTCCAATTAAGGTTCCTATGGGCCAATAGCATCAATCCATGTGTAGGGAAGAGATAAATCCAAATTTGTAAAAAAGAAGATACCCAAAAATGAGTAAATGCTCACATAAGGTGAAGAGTTGAAAATGTACAAGGTTTATTAGTAAAAAACTATGAGCAATATTAAAAATATGAGATATTTTGGGTATCCAAAAATGAGTAAATGCTCACATAAGATGAAGAGTTGAAAATGTACAAGGTTTATTAGTAAAAAACTATGAGCAATATTAAAATGATGCCATTATGACACATATGTAAGGAAGGGGAATTCTTTAAAGGAGGTGCATATTTCACATAAGATGAAGAGTTGAAAATGTACAAGGTTTATTAGTAAAAAACTATGAGCAATATTAAAATGATTCCATTATGACACATATGTAAGGAAGGGGAATTCTTTAAAGGAGGTGCATATTTCACATAAGATGAAGAGTTGAAAATGTACAAGGTTTATTAGTAAAAAAAACTATGAGCAATATTAAAATGATTCCATTATGACACATATGTAAGGAAGGGGAGTTCTTTAAAGGAGGTGCATATTTCACATGCTTGAATGAGTTTTAAACTCATAAAAATTGAGATATTTCATCTCTCCTCTCTCCTCATTCAAGTCTAGTTCCAAAAAGTTAGCTTAACTGACCTAAAAATGGTCAAATATTGACCAAACTGATTTAGAAAATTCTAGAATCAGTTTGTTTGGTTAGGAGCTCAATTTTTCCTATAAATAGAAGCCTCCCCCTTGTTGAAAAATAGATAGTGTTTATGCATCGTTACTCTACTCCACCTAAGCCAAGAACTGTGAATTCATTTAATAATTCACTAGTTTTTGGAGCTTCCTTCTTTCTTCAATCCCCATTAGTGGCTCCATCAACATACTTAACCAATTGATTGGTTGGGGGCCTCTACCGTGAACAAAGAATCAAGCAAGTTGTAAGGTAATTAGTGAATATTGATCTTTCTATAATTTCTCAATGTTTCTCTCTTCTCAACCCCTCTCAAGCTTGAGAAGTTTAATTGATATGGTTTTTTTTTAAATGCTATTGAAGTTTGAATAGTAGTGAAGAGTTACATAATTTAATAAATGCTATTGAAGTTAATTTTTCATTTATGTTTAAATTCTAATGATTCTTATGTAAATTCTCTCTCTCACGCAAGAAATGGTCATACTCATGACCCATTCTCAATCCAAATCAAGCTTTTCATAAAGCTTTTCCTTAACCCAAGATTAAGTTATGCTTGAGGCCAAATTAATGGCTTTTTCTTATGCTTTTAGTTTATGTATATTGATGATTCAATCCATTATGGATTAAGGATCCAATTAGAGAATCATTTTAATTATTTCCTTAATGATAAGCTTTATCCCTTAGAAAAATTGAGATTTATCAGTCATAGCAGCGGAGCTATGGCAAAATTTTTATAAAAATTATGCATAAAAAAATTTTCATTCAAAGCATAAAAAGAGGACTTCCTACCATATTCTAGGAATCATCATCCTAGATTAATTGAAAGAATTTCATTATAATCATGGAGAAATTGAATTTTAATGTTATGCATAAAGGATAAATTTTTATATCAAAAGTGTTATTTTTACCATTTTTATTTTCATGCATAGAAGTATGCATAATGGATAAATTTTTATATCAAAAGTGTTACTTTTATCATTTTTACTTTCATGCATAGAAGTATGCATAAAGGATAAATTTTTATATCAAAAGTGTTATTTTTACCATTTTTATTTTCATGCATAGAAGTATGCATAATGGATAAATTTTTATATCAAAAGTGTTACTTTTATCATTTTTATTTCATACATAAAAGTATGCATAAAAGAAAATTTTTATATCAAAAGTGTTACTTTTATCATTTTTAATTTTCATGCATAGAAGTATGCATAAAGGAAAAATTTTTATATCAAAAGTGTTATTTTTATCATATTGGATTTCATGCATATAGGTATGCATAAAAGATATTCTTTTTATACTAAAAGTATGATTTTCCTCATAAATGGATTTTATGCTTAACTTAGATGCATAAGAGAAATTCTTTTATTCTAAAAGTATAATTCCCTACCAAATTGAAATCATGCATAAGAAGATGCATAAAAGATTGATTTTAAATTCGAAAGTGTTAGTCTCCTTAAATGGAATTTATGTATAAATAAATGTGTAGAGAAATCTTATATCAAATAAAAGAATTCTCTTTTAAAAAAAAAAAGATATGAAATGTGATAAGATGTGATAAGAGGTGTATGAGATGTGATAAGAATTGATAAGATGCGTATGGAAAGTGATAGGATGTGATAAGAGGTGTGATAAGAGGTGATAAGATGCTTATGAAATAAGTTAGGATGTGATAAGATGGATTAAGATGTGTATGGGGGGATGAGGTAAGAAGTGTATGTGATAGGATAAGATGTATATGGGTTGTGATAGGGCGAGAATGGATGTGATGTAAAAGATTAGATGTGAAGGTATATGGGGTTATATAAATGGGAATGTATGTGGATGTAGATGTGGATGTATGGATGTGTATGTATGAATGTGGATATGGGATGTGGATGTATAAATGAGGATGTGAAAATGGAGGTAAGCATGTAGATGTGGATGCATGTATGTGAATGTGAATGTAGATGTGAATGTGGAATGTGGATGTATAGATGTGGATGTATGGGAATGTGGATGTGGATGTATGTGAATGTGAATGTAGATGTGGATGTATAGATGTGAATGTGGAATGTGGATGTGGATGTATGTATGTATGTGGATGTAGATGTGGATGTATGGATGTGTATGTATGAATGTGGATATGGGATATGGATGTATAAATGAGGATGTGAAAATGGAGGTAAGCATGTAGATGTGGATGCATGTATGTGAATGTGAATGTAGATGTGAATGTGGAATGTGGATGTATAGATGTGGATGTATGGGAATGTGGATGTGGATGTATGTGAATGTGAATGTAGATGTGGATGTATAGATGTGAATGTGGAATGTGGATGTGGATGTATGTATGTATGTGGATGTAGATGTGGATGTATGGATGTGTATGTATGAATGTGGATATGGGATGTGGATGTATAAATGAGGATGTGAAAATGGAGGTAAGCATGTAGATGTGGATGCATGGATGTGAATGTGGATGTGGATGTGGATGTGGATATGGATGTGTATGTATGAATGTGGATATGGGATGTGGATGTATAAATGAGGATGTGAAAATGGAGATAAGCATGTAGATGTGGATGTATGGATGTGAATGTGGATGTGGATGTGGATGTATGGATGTGGATATGGATGTGAATATATGATATGTGATGTGAAGGAATCTGAAGTGAAGAGATGGAAAAGGAGGTGATTGGATGAGTACACATATACATGGAATGTGGAATAAGTAATGTGGATTAATGAGGGATAATGTGGAAAAATGAGAGTTAATATAGAAACTGTATTTGTAAACTGTTTGTAAATGCTGTTTGTAAATGGCTATTTTATGTCAAGAATGCTGGGGAAGCATTTTGACCGTCTTGTGATTAAGGTCGTGGAGACCTAACTGATAAAGTTGCAACTGCTGACGGAGAGTCAATGGAGGACGTCTCGCGTAGCAAGGTCGACCGAGGTCTTGACCAGCCTCGGTTCGATTAAAATGGTGAGCTTCCGGTACGGTGGATGAGGGACCAAGGAAGCGGCCTATGAGTGAAGCGCTAGGTCACCTGCGAAGGATCCTAGAGGGTGCTGACCATACGGTGCTCGGGCTCTGGGTCGCCTAGGATACCCACGCGTGCGTCGAGGAAGATATTGGAACAAGGAGTAAGAGTTGTTTTGTGAAACCGGGCATGGATCTGGTTGACTGACCTTGCTGGTCCTCAACGGATGAGTCCATGGCTCTTTTATATGGATCTGTTGGTTGATCTTGCTGATCTTCAACGAGAGTCCATCTTGATAAGTGATTATATTGCCGGGTATTATGGGCTAGGAACTATGGAAACGGCCTCTGTGTGGACAGGTGGTGAGCGTTCTAGTTGCCAATGATGCCATAGATACTCTGATGAAGGAATGATGGGAAATTATGAATCAACTGGATAAATTGGGAGATTGTGATCAGTGGTACTATGGTTTCATTAAAGGATTGTTTTAAAGTTAGCTGATGCTAAGAAAAAGGCAATTTTCATATTGGGTGTGTAAGTGGTGTGGCTAGTTTTATGTTTGCATGAAATTCCGGCTAGGGGGCCTTGGAACTCTTTTCCTTGGTACCCGGGACAAAACCTAACCAAATTCCAAATTGGATCCCATCACTACAGTGGTTGGGCGGTTGGCTAACCCATGGGATCGGATGGGGTTAGGCTGGACTGATGGATCCGTAAACCGAGACTCAATTTCTGTTATTACGATAGATAAAGTAAGTCCCGGATAGTAATTGTTCTATGGATAGGAATCAACGGCTGTGCCTCTTGATGGGGAAAAAAGCGTTGATCCCAATGATCCAAGTGCAAGTTTCTTCCTTGATCCGACCGAGTATCTTTATAGGTGCAGTTGGATCAGCGTGATCAGTAATGATCTTGACTACGTTAGAGTAAAAAATTATCCTGGTGGAATCGCCCGTGCTTTCCGGGTAAGGGAAGTTTTTTTTCCGGGTTCGGTTTTGGAAAAACCGACGGATTAGTCTCTTGTCCGGATATCCGTGGACGAGGCCCCGAATGTGGGACCCCTATCCCGTGCGAGAAGTGCTACTTCCGCTGCTAGTACCTCGAATCCGTTGCTCGGTGGGAACAGGGATCTCACAGCCCCGCTGGTCTAGTCTCCTAGAATAGAGTTGTTCGAGAACCTATTTATCTAGCATAGGGCAACTCTATTCTAGTCTCCTAGAATAGAGTTGCTCGAGAACCTATTTATCTAGCGTAGGGCTTTCACTTAATCTGTTGGAAAGCTACCCGACTAATTGGGTCCACCCGTCTATAGGATGCTCTCGTGTCGGGGCATTCCACTCTCCCACTTTCCACGCTACTACTCTCAGGAGTCAATTTGTTTTCTAATCAATTCTACCACAGTGTTTCACATAAATAAACATGTTCCTTAATTAAGGCCCTTTTCACAAGGTTTGTTTAAACAACCTTTTTTCAAAGTATAATAATGCCAAAGACAAGATTCATAAAAAAAGTTTATACATGAATCAATTCCATACAAGCCAAACCAGCTCTCTTATTCTTTTCCTTTATACTACCGATGATCTAGAATTTGGCCTTCCAGCCTCTACATGCTGGGCAAAACCCTACAGGACCATACTCCTTGTCGCTGTGGCGAGGACTTAAGCCGACGACCTATAGCCCTCTCAGGCTCCGTCGCTCGATCCTCCTGCCTCTCAGAGGGATGCCCACACACTGGCGTGGGCTAATTCACCGTACTAGCCTGGGCCCTCAGAACTAGGTAGCATCACAATTACTCGCCTCAATCGGCAAACCTCATTCTCCCAATAGTATGAGGGATACCATGGGTGGACTCTGGGCCTTACTACTGTCTCCGTCATCTGACTACACAAGCACAAGAACGGGGCAGTGTCAAGGTAGGGAAAAGTTCTACATGTACCTTAATTTAACCAAGATAATAATCCATTTACTACTCAACTAAACCATAGGACTAGAATCCATGTTACCTTCTTAAGAAAACAATCCTTTTCACAAAGATTTTAGCATTTCAACTTGAGATTGCGCGATAAGACATTCTTTATTAAGGCATATGCTGTTGTTTAAAAGAATACAAACTTTAACTAGTAAATCAATCAAATAGATTACTATTAATAATTAATAAAGAAGACAGGGCCATACCTCAACCCCTAAGAATGATATATAATTGAAAAACAATATATATATATATACCATATAGAAATTTGTGGTTTGTGGTTGTCTTTGCTCGTTAATAAGAGTTTCAGATGAGAATAGCGAGTCTTCTAATACCTTCTCTTACGATTGAAATCATCCGATCATCCCCAACATTTATCTCCTCTGAGTCCTACTCTGACTTTTCTCTCTTTCGAAGGTCTATGGCAAAATAGCCTTCTCTTGTTTCAGGGCTACGGCATACTATTCTTTCTTTAAAAGAAAAGCTATGGAGTTTTGGGTGGTCTCTTCCTCCGAAAGACCATAGCAATCTAACCTTCTCTTCTAAGATATTAGATCCCTGTGTACAGAACGTGTGACAAAATGAGCAAATTGTTTCGGCTATAAAACTCTCATAAAAACTCAGAATATGGTCATATAGTCACTCAAAAGAAGCGGAAGGCATCCGGTCTACAAGCACGCATAGTGGAAAAGGCAAAAACATCTGTATATAGCTGGAAACGCGCTATCTTCAGAAATGCGTTACTTTTTCACATTTTTAGTATGCATGGACTCTAAATATATAAAAGTATTCTAAATGCGACCTCGTATCATCTAAATTCTAATTTCTAATTTTGGAGATACTTATCTCTTAATAGAAACTATTCTTGTGTTCTTATTTCTTTTATAGTCTCTGGCTATAATTATGACTTCTGAAATAGAGGATGGTTTTGCATTCTTGACGAAGTTATTCAATGGTAGATTAAGCTTCCAAATGAATCGATGGAGAAGAGTTACCTCATCCATCTCTGGAGCTAATCGCAGAAGTTTAGCAAGATTTTGGTGGCATTCTTCCAGGGTCTTTCCTTCTTGGGTTAGAAAACAATCCTTTTCACAAAGATTTTAGCATTTCAACTTGAGATTGCGCGATAAGACATTCTTTTTTAAGGCATATACTGTTGTTTAAAAGAATACAAACTTTAACTAGTAAATCAATCAAATAGATCACTATTAACAATTAATAGAGAAGCGAGGGCCATACCTCAACCCCTAAGAATGATATATAATTGAAAAGCAATATATATATATATATACCTTATAGAAATTTATCATTTATGTTTGTCTTCGCTCGTTAGTTAATAAGAGTTTCAGAACTTGATATATGAGAATAGAGAGTCTTCTAATACCTTCTCTTATGATTGAAATCATCCGATCATCCCCAAGATTTATCTCCTCTTATCGTACTCTGACTTTTCTCTGATTCTTTTCCTTTATAGTGCCGATGATCTAGAATTCGGCCTTCCAGCCTCTACATGCTGGGCAAAACCCTACGGGACCATACTCCTCGTCGTCGGCCGCCGCTGTGGTGGCGACCGAGGAATTAAGCGGCCTGTTGCCCTCTTAGGCTGGGTCACTCAACCTCCTGCCTCTTAGAGGGATGTCCACGCACTAGGGTGGGCTAATTCACCGTACTAGCATGGGCTCTCAGAACTAGGCAGCATCACAATTCCTCGCCTCAATTGGCCAACCTCATTCTCCCAATTGTATGATGGATACCATGGGTGGACTCTGGGCCTTACTATTCTGCCATTCGGCTACACAAGCACAAGAACAGGGCAGTGTTAAGGCAGGGAGAAGTTCTACATGTACCTTAATTTAACCAAGATAATCATTCATTACTCAACTAAACCATAGGACTAGAATCCATGTTACCTTCTTAAGAAAACAATCCTTTTCACAAAGATTTTAGCATTTCAACTTGAGATTACGCGATAAGACATTCTTTATTAAGGCATATGCTGTTGTTTAAAAGAATACAAACTTTAACTAGTGAATCAATCAAATAGATCACTATTAACAATTCATAGAGAAGCCAGGGCCATACCTCAACCTGTAAGAATGATATATAATTAAAAAATAATATATATATATATACCATATAGAAATTTGTCGTTTGTGGTTGTCTTTGCTCGTTAATAAGAGTTTCAGAACTTGATATATGAGAAAAGCAAGTCTTCTAATACCTTCTCGTACGATTGAAATCATCCGATCATCCCCAAGATTTATCTCCTCTTACGCGTACTCTGACTTTTCTCTCTTTCGAAGGTCTATGGCAAAATAGCCCTCTTGTTGCAGGGCTACGACATACTATTCTTTCTTTAAAAGAAAAGCTATGGAGTTTTGGTCTCTTCCTTTGAAAGACCATAGCAATCTAACCTTCTCTTCTAAGAGATTAGATCCCTGTGTAGAGATCGTGACAGAATCAGCAAATTGTTTCGGCTATAAATCTCTCATAAAAACTTAGAATATGGTCATATAGTCTCTCGTCGACACCTTGACCATGTAAAGATTCAAGGATACGATTTGTAAGAAAAACCTAGTTCTATCCCACAGGGGAGAGCGTGGTCTTCGAAAAGTCAAATTACCCATAGGGTAATTGATCATAGTTTGAGCAACTACTAATCTTGATTCCTAGAGATAACGCTTTTTTCCTTATCCATATGCAAGGCACAGCCCCGCTGGTCTAGTCTCCTAGAATAGAGTTGTTCGAGAACCTATTTATCTAGCATAGGGCAACTCTATTCTAGTCTCCTAGAATAGAGTTGCTCGAGAACCTATTTATCTAGCATAGGGCTTTCACTTAATCTGTTGGAAAGCTACCCGACTAATTGGGTCCACCCGTCTATAGGATGCTGTCGTGTCGGGGCATTCCACTCTCCCACTTTCCACGCTACTACTCTCAGGAGTCAATTTGTTTTCTAATCAATTCTACCACAGTGTTTCACATAAATAAACATGTTCCTTAATTAAGGCCCTTTTCACAAGGTTTGTTTAAACAACCTTTTTTCAAAGTATAATAATGCCAAAGACAAGATTCATAAAAAAAGTTTATACATGAATCAATTCCATACAAGCCAAACCAGCTCTCTTATTCTTTTCCTTTATACTACCGATGATCTAGAATTTGGCCTTCCAGCCTCTACATGCTGGGCAAAACCCTACAGGACCATACTCCTTGTCGCTGTGGCGAGGACTTAAGCCGACGACCTATAGCCCTCTCAGGCTCCGTCGCTCGATCCTCCTGCCTCCCAGAGGGATGCCCACACACTGGCGTGGGCTAATTCACCGTACTAGCCTGGGCCCTCAGAACTAGGTAGCATCACAATTACTCGCCTCAATCGGCAAACCTCATTCTCCCAATAGTATGAGGGATACCATGGGTGGACTCTGGGCCTTACTACTGTCTCCGTCATCTGACTACACAAGCACAAGAACGGGGCAGTGTCAAGGTAGGGAAAAGTTCTACATGTACCTTAATTTAACCAAGATAATAATCCATTTACTACTCAACTAAACCATAGGACTAGAATCCATGTTACCTTCTTAAGAAAACAATCCTTTTCACAAAGATTTTAGCATTTCAACTTGAGATTGCGCGATAAGACATTCTTTATTAAGGCATATGCTGTTGTTTAAAAGAATACAAACTTTAACTAGTAAATCAATCAAATAGATTACTATTAATAATTAATAAAGAAGACAGGGCCATACCTCAACCCCTAAGAATGATATATAATTGAAAAACAATATATTAATATATACCATATAGAAATTTGTGGTTTGTGGTTGTCTTTGCTCGTTAATAAGAGTTTCAGATGAGAATAGCGAGTCTTCTAATACCTTCTCTTACGATTGAAATCATCCGATCATCCCCAAAATTTATCTCCTCTGAGTCCTACTCTGACTTTTCTCTCTTTCGAAGGTTTATGGCAAAATAGCCTTCTCTTGTTGCAGGGCTACGGCATACTATTCTTTCTTTAAAAGAAAAGCTATGGAGTTTTGGGTGGTCTCTTCCTCCGAAAGACCATAGCAATCAAACCTTCTCTTCTAAGATATTAGATCCCTGTGTACAGAACGTGTGACAGAATGAGCAAATTGTTTCGGCTATAAAACTCTCATAAAAACTCAGAATATGGTCATATAGTCACTCAAAAGAAGCGGAAGGCATCCGGTCTACAAGCACGCATAGTGGAAAAGGCAAAAACATCTGTATATAGCTGGAAACGCGCTATCTTCAGAAATGCGTTACTTTTTCACATTTTTAGTATGCATGGACTCTAAATATATAAAAGTATTCTAAATGCGACCTCGTATCATCTAAATTCTAATTTCTAATTTTGGAGATACTTATCTCTTAATAGAAACTATTCTTGTGTTCTTATTTCTTTTATAGTCTCTGGCTATAATTATGACTTCTGAAATAGAGGATGGTTTTGCATTCTTGACGAAGTTATTCAATGGTAGATTAAGCTTCCAAATGAATCGATGGAGAAGAGTTACCTCATCCATCTCTGGAGCTAATCGCAGAAGTTTAGCAAGATTTTGGTGGCATTCTTCCAGGGTCTTTCCTTCTTGGGTTAGAAAACAATCCTTTTCACAAAGATTTTAGCATTTCAACTTGAGATTGCGCGATAAGACATTCTTTTTTAAGGCATATACTGTTGTTTAAAAGAATACAAACTTTAACTAGTAAATCAATCAAATAGATCACTATTAACAATTAATAGAGAAGCGAGGGCCATACCTCAACCCCTAAGAATGATATATAATTGAAAAGCAATATATATATATATATACCTTATAGAAATTTATCATTTATGTTTGTCTTCGCTCGTTAGTTAATAAGAGTTTCAGAACTTGATATATGAGAATAGAGAGTCTTCTAATACCTTCTCTTATGATTGAAATCATCCGATCATCCCCAAGATTTATCTCCTCTTATCGTACTCTGACTTTTCTCTGATTCTTTTCCTTTATAGTGCCGATGATCTAGAATTCGGCCTTCCAGCCTCTACATGCTGGGCAAAACCCTACGGGACCATACTCCTCGTCGTCGGCCGCCGCTGTGGTGGCGACCGAGGAATTAAGCGGCCTGTTGCCCTCTTAGGCTGGGTCACTCAACCTCCTGCCTCTTAGAGGGATGTCCACGCACTAGGGTGGGCTAATTCACCGTACTAGCATGGGCTCTCAGAACTAGGCAGCATCACAATTACTCGCCTCAATTGGCCAACCTCATTCTCCCAATTGTATGATGGATACCATGGGTGGACTCTGGGCCTTACTATTCTGCCATTCGGCTACACAAGCACAAGAACAGGGCAGTGTTAAGGCAGGGAGAAGTTCTACATGTACCTTAATTTAACCAAGATAATCATTCATTACTCAACTAAACCATAGGACTAGAATCCATGTTACCTTCTTAAGAAAACAATCCTTTTCACAAAGATTTTAGCATTTCAACTTGAGATTACGCGATAAGACATTCTTTATTAAGGCATATGCTGTTGTTTAAAAGAATACAAACTTTAACTAGTGAATCAATCAAATAGATCACTATTAACAATTCATAGAGAAGCCAGGGCCATACCTCAACCTGTAAGAATGATATATAATTAAAAAACAATATATATATATATACCATATAGAAATTTGTCGTTTGTGGTTGTCTTTGCTCGTTAATAAGAGTTTCAGAACTTGATATATGAGAAAAGCAAGTCTTCTAATACCTTCTCGTACGATTGAAATCATCCGATCATCCCCAAGATTTATCTCCTCTTACGCGTACTCTGACTTTTCTCTCTTTCGAAGGTCTATGGCAAAATAGCCCTCTTGTTGCAGGGCTACGGCATACTATTCTTTCTTTAAAAGAAAAGCTATGGAGTTTTGGTCTCTTCCTTCGAAAGACCATAGCAATCTAACCTTCTCTTCTAAGAGATTAGATCCCTGTGTAGAGATCGTGACAGAATCAGCAAATTGTTTCGGCTATAAATCTCTCATAAAAACTTAGAATATGGTCATATAGTCTCTCGTCGACACCTTGACCATGTAAAGATTCAAGGATACGATTTGTAAGAAAAACCTAGTTCTATCCCACAGGGGAGAGCGTGGTCTTCGAAAAGTCAAATTACCCATAGGGTAATTGATCATAGTTTGAGCAACTACTAATCTTGATTCCTAGAGATAACGCTTTTTTCCTTATCCATATGCAAGGCACAGCCCCGCTGGTCTAGTCTCCTAGAATAGAGTTGTTCGAGAACCTATTTATCTAGCATAGGGCAACTCTATTCTAGTCTCCTAGAATAGAGTTGCTCGAGAACCTATTTATCTAGCATAGGGCTTTCACTTAATCTGTTGGAAAGCTACCCGACTAATTGGGTCCACCCGTCTATAGGATGCTGTCGTGTCGGGGCATTCCACTCTCCCACTTTCCACGCTACTACTCTTAGGAGTCAATTTGTTTTCTAATCAATTCTACCACAGTGTTTCACATAAATAAACATGTTCCTTAATTAAGGCCCTTTTCACAAGGTTTGTTTAAACAACCTTTTTTCAAAGTATAATAATGCCAAAGACAAGATTCATAAAAAAAGTTTATACATGAATCAATTCCGTACAAGCCAAACCAGCTCTCTTATTCTTTTCCTTTATACTACCGATGATCTAGAATTTGGCCTTCCAGCCTCTACATGCTGGGCAAAACCCTACAGGACCATACTCCTTGTCGCTGTGGCGAGGACTTAAGCCGACGACCTATAGCCCTCTCAGGCTCCGTCGCTCGATCCTCCTGCCTCTCAGAGGGATGCCCACACACTGGCGTGGGCTAATTCACCGTACTAGCCTGGGCCCTCAGAACTAGGTAGCATCACAATTACTCGCCTCAATCGGCAAACCTCATTCTCCCAATAGTATGAGGGATACCATGGGTGGACTCTGGGCCTTACTACTGTCTCCGTCATCTGACTACACAAGCACAAGAACGGGGCAGTGTCAAGGTAGGGAAAAGTTCTACATGTACCTTAATTTAACCAAGATAATAATCCATTTACTACTCAACTAAACCATAGGACTAGAATCCATGTTACCTTCTTAAGAAAACAATCCTTTTCACAAAGATTTTAGCATTTCAACTTGAGATTGCGCGATAAGACATTCTTTATTAAGGCATATGCTGTTGTTTAAAAGAATACAAACTTTAAATAGTAAATCAATCAAATAGATTACTATTAATAATTAATAAAGAAGACAGGGCCATACCTCAACCCCTAAGAATGATATATAATTGAAAAACAATATATATATATATATACCATATAGAAATTTGTGGTTTGTGGTTGTCTTTGCTCGTTAATAAGAGTTTCAGAACTTGATATATGAGAATAGCGAGTCTTCTAATACCTTCTCTTACGATTGAAATCATCCGATCATCCCCAAAATTTATCTCCTCTGAGTCCTACTCTGACTTTTCTCTCTTTCGAAGGTCTATGGCAAAATAGCCTTCTCTTGTTGTTGCAGGGCTACGGCATACTATTCTTTCTTTAAAAGAAAAGCTATGGAGTTTTGGGTGGTCTCTTCCTCTGAAAGACCATAGCAATCTAACCTTCTCTTCTAAGATATTAGATCCCTGTGTACAGAACGTGTGACAGAATGAGCAAATTGTTTCGGCTATAAAACTCTCATAAAAACTCAGAATATGGTCATATAGTCACTCAAAAGAAGCGGAAGGCATCCGGTCTACAAGCACGCATAGTGGAAAAGGCAAAAACATCTGTATATAGCCAGAAACGCGCTATCTTCAGAAATGCGTTACTTTTTCACATTTTTAGTATGCATGGACTCTAAATATATAAAAGTATTCTAAATGCGACCTCGTATCATCTAAATTCTAATTTCTAATTTTGGAGATACTTATCTCTTAATAGAAACTATTCTTGTGTTCTTATTTCTTTTATAGTCTCTGGCTATAATTATGACTTCTGAAATAGAGGATGGTTTTGCATTCTTGACGAAGTTATTCAATGGTAGATTAAGCTTCCAAATGAATCGATGGAGAAGAGTTACCTCATCCATCTCTGGAGCTAATCGCAGAAGTTTAGCAAGATTTTGGTGGCATTCTTCCAGGGTCTTTCCTTCTTGGGTTAGAAAACAATCCTTTTCACAAAGATTTTAGCATTTCAACTTGAGATTGCGCGATAAGACATTCTTTTTTAAGGCATATACTGTTGTTTAAAAGAATACAAACTTTAACTAGTAAATCAATCAAATAGATCACTATTAACAATTAATAGAGAAGCGAGGGCCATACCTCAACCCCTAAGAATGATATATAATTGAAAAGCAATATATATATATATATACCTTATAGAAATTTATCATTTATGTTTGTCTTCGCTCGTTAGTTAATAAGAGTTTCAGAACTTGATATATGAGAATAGAGAGTCTTCTAATACCTTCTCTTATGATTGAAATCATCCGATCATCCCCAAGATTTATCTCCTCTTATCGTACTCTGACTTTTCTCTGATTCTTTTCCTTTATAGTGCCGATGATCTAGAATTCGGCCTTCCAGCCTCTACATGCTGGGCAAAACACTACGGGACCATACTCCTCGTCGTCGGCCGCCGCTGTGGTGGCGACCGAGGAATTAAGCGGCCTGTTGCCCTCTTAGGCTGGGTCACTCAACCTCCTGCCTCTTAGAGGGATGTCCACGCACTAGGGTGGGCTAATTCACTGTACTAGCATGGTCTCTCAGAACTAGGCAGCATCACAATTACTCGCCTCAATTGGCCAACCTCATTCTCCCAATTGTATGATGGATACCATGGGTGGACTCTGGGCCTTACTATTCTGCCATTCGGCTACACAAGCACAAGAACAGGGCAGTGTTAAGGCAGGGAGAAGTTCTACATGTACCTTAATTTAACCAAGATAATCATTCATTACTCAACTAAACCATAGGACTAGAATCCATGTTACCTTCTTAAGAAAACAATCCTTTTCACAAAGATTTTAGCATTTCAACTTGAGATTACGCGATAAGACATTCTTTATTAAGGCATATGCTGTTGTTTAAAAGAATACAAACTTTAACTAGTGAATCAATCAAATAGATCACTATTAACAATTCATAGAGAAGCCAGGGCCATACCTCAACCTGTAAGAATGATATATAATTAAAAAATAATATATATATATATATACCATATAGAAATTTGTCGTTTGTGGTTGTCTTTGCTCGTTAATAAGAGTTTCAGAACTTGATATATGAGAAAAGCAAGTCTTCTAATACCTTCTCGTACGATTGAAATCATCCGATCATCCCCAAGATTTATCTCCTCTTACGCGTACTCTGACTTTTCTCTCTTTCGAAGGTCTATGGCAAAATAGCCCTCTTGTTGCAGGGCTACGGCATACTATTCTTTCTTTAAAAGAAAAGCTATGGAGTTTTGGTCTCTTCCTTCGAAAGACCATAGCAATCTAACCTTCTCTTCTAAGAGATTAGATCCCTGTGTAGAGATCGTGACAGAATCAGCAAATTGTTTCGGCTATAAATCTCTCATAAAAACTTAGAATATGGTCATATAGTCTCTCGTCGACACCTTGACCATGTAAAGATTCAAGGATACGATTTGTAAGAAAAACCTAGTTCTATCCCACAGGGGAGAGCGTGGTCTTCGAAAAGTCAAATTACCCATAGGGTAATTGATCATAGTTTGAGCAACTACTAATCTTGATTCCTAGAGATAACGCTTTTTTCCTTATCCATATGCAAGGCACAGCCCCGCTGGTCTAGTCTCCTAGAATAGAGTTGTTCGAGAACCTATTTATCTAGCATAGGGCAACTCTATTCTAGTCTCCTAGAATAGAGTTGCTCGAGAACCTATTTATCTAGCATAGGGCTTTCACTTAATCTGTTGGAAAGCTACCCGACTAATTGGGTCCACCCGTCTATAGGATGCTGTCGTGTCGGGGCATTCCACTCTCCCACTTTCCACGCTACTACTCTCAGGAGTCAATTTGTTTTCTAATCAATTCTACCACAGTGTTTCACATAAATAAACATGTTCCTTAATTAAGGCCCTTTTCACAAGGTTTGTTTAAACAACCTTTTTTCAAAGTATAATAATGCCAAAGACAAGATTCATAAAAAAAGTTTATACATGAATCAATTCCATACAAGCCAAACCAGCTCTCTTATTCTTTTCCTTTATACTACCGATGATCTAGAATTTGGCCTTCCAGCCTCTACATGCTGGGCAAAACCCTACAGGACCATACTCCTTGTCGCTGTGGCGAGGACTTAAGCCGACGACCTATAGCCCTCTCAGGCTCCGTCGCTCGATCCTCCTGCCTCTCAGAGGGATGCCCACACACTGGCGTGGGCTAATTCACCGTACTAGCCTGGGCCCTCAGAACTAGGTAGCATCACAATTACTCGCCTCAATCGGCAAACCTCATTCTCCCAATAGTATGAGGGATACCATGGGTGGACTCTGGGCCTTACTACTGTCTCCGTCATCTGACTACACAAGCACAAGAACGGGGCAGTGTCAAGGTAGGGAAAAGTTCTACATGTACCTTAATTTAACCAAGATAATAATCCATTTACTACTCAACTAAACCATAGGACTAGAATCCATGTTACCTTCTTAAGAAAACAATCCTTTTCACAAAGATTTTAGCATTTCAACTTGAGATTGCGCGATAAGACATTCTTTATTAAGGCATATGCTGTTGTTTAAAAGAATACAAACTTTAACTAGTAAATCAATCAAATAGATTACTATTAATAATTAATAAAGAAGACAGGGCCATACCTCAACCCCTAAGAATGATATATAATTGAAAAACAATATATATATATATACCATATAGAAATTTGTGGTTTGTGGTTGTCTTTGCTCGTTAATAAGAGTTTCAGAACTTGATATATGAGAATAGCGAGTCTTCTAATACCTTCTCTTACGATTGAAATCATCCGATCATCCCTAAAATTTATCTCCTCTGAGTCCTACTCTGACTTTTCTCTCTTTCGAAGGTCTATGGCAAAATAGCCTTCTCTTATTGCAGGGCTACGGCATACTATTCTTTCTTTAAAAGAAAAGCTATGGAGTTTTGGGTGGTCTCTTCCTCCGAAAGACCATAGCAATCTAACCTTCTCTTCTAAGATATTAGATCCCTGTGTACAGAATGTGTGACAGAATGAGCAAATTGTTTTTCGGCTATAAAACTCTCATAAAAACTCAGAATATGGTCATATAGTCACTCAAAAGAAGCGGAAGGCATCCGGTCTACAAGCACGCATAGTGGAAAAGGCAAAAACATCTGTATATAGCCGGAAACGCGCTATCTTCAGAAATGTGTTACTTTTTCACATTTTTAGTATGCATGGACTCTAAATATATAAAAGTATTCTAAATGCGACCTCGTATCATCTAAATTCTAATTTCTAATTTTGGAGATACTTATCTCTTAATAGAAACTATTCTTGTGTTCTTATTTCTTTTATAGTCTCTGGCTATAATTATGACTTCTGAAATAGAGGATGGTTTTGACGAAGTTATTCAATGGTAGATTAAGCTTCCAAATGAATCGATGGAGAAGAGTTACCTCATCCATCTCTGGAGCTAATCGCAGAAGTTTAGCAAGATTTTGGTGGCATTCTTCCAGGGTCTTTCCTTCTTGGGTTAGAAAACAATCCTTTTCACAAAGATTTTAGCATTTCAACTTGAGATTGCGCGATAAGACATTCTTTTTTAAGGCATATACTGTTGTTTAAAAGAATACAAACTTTAACTAGTAAATCAATCAAATAGATCACTATTAACAATTAATAGAGAAGCGAGGGCCATACCTCAACCCCTAAGAATGATATATAATTGAAAAGCAATATATATATATATATATATATATATACCTTATAGAAATTTATCATTTATGTTTGTCTTCGTTCGTTAGTTAATAAGAGTTTCAGAACTTGATATATGAGAATAGCGAGTCTTCTAATACCTTCTCTTACGATTGAAATCATCCGATCATCCCTAAAATTTATCTCCTCTGAGTCCTACTCTGACTTTTCTCTCTTTCGAAGGTCTATGGCAAAATAGCCTTCTCTTATTGCAGGGCTACGGCATACTATTCTTTCTTTAAAAGAAAAGCTATGGAGTTTTGGGTGGTCTCTTCCTCCGAAAGACCATAGCAATCTAACCTTCTCTTCTAAGATATTAGATCCCTGTGTACAGAATGTGTGACAGAATGAGCAAATTGTTTTTCGGCTATAAAACTCTCATAAAAACTCAGAATATGGTCATATAGTCACTCAAAAGAAGCGGAAGGCATCCGGTCTACAAGCACGCATAGTGGAAAAGGCAAAAACATCTGTATATAGCCGGAAACGCGCTATCTTCAGAAATGTGTTACTTTTTCACATTTTTAGTATGCATGGACTCTAAATATATAAAAGTATTCTAAATGCGACCTCGTATCATCTAAATTCTAATTTCTAATTTTGGAGATACTTATCTCTTAATAGAAACTATTCTTGTGTTCTTATTTCTTTTATAGTCTCTGGCTATAATTATGACTTCTGAAATAGAGGATGGTTTTGACGAAGTTATTCAATGGTAGATTAAGCTTCCAAATGAATCGATGGAGAAGAGTTACCTCATCCATCTCTGGAGCTAATCGCAGAAGTTTAGCAAGATTTTGGTGGCATTCTTCCAGGGTCTTTCCTTCTTGGGTTAGAAAACAATCCTTTTCACAAAGATTTTAGCATTTCAACTTGAGATTGCGCGATAAGACATTCTTTTTTAAGGCATATACTGTTGTTTAAAAGAATACAAACTTTAACTAGTAAATCAATCAAATAGATCACTATTAACAATTAATAGAGAAGCGAGGGCCATACCTCAACCCCTAAGAATGATATATAATTGAAAAGCAATATATATATATATATATATATATATACCTTATAGAAATTTATCATTTATGTTTGTCTTCGCTCGTTAGTTAATAAGAGTTTCAGAACTTGATATATGAGAAAAAAGAGTCTTCTAATACCTTCTCTTATGATTGAAATCATCCGATCATCCCCAAGATTTATCTCCTCTTATCGTACTCTGACTTTTCTTTGATTCTTTTCCTTTATAGTGCCGATGATCTAGAATTCGGCCTTCCAGCCTCTACATGCTGGGCAAAACCCTACGGGACCATACTCCTCGTCGTCGGCCGCCGCTGTGGTGGCGACCGAGGAATTAAGCTGCCTGTTGCCCTCTTAGGCTGGGTCACTCAACCTCCTGCCTCTTAGAGGGATGTCCACGCACTAGGGTGGGCTAATTCACCGTACTAGCATGGGCTCTCAGAACTAGGCAGCATCACAATTACTCGCCTCAATTGGCCAACCTCATTCTCCCAATTGTATGATGGATACCATGGGTGGACTCTGGGCCTTACTATTCTGCCATTCGGCTACACAAGCACAAGAACAGGGCAGTGTTAAGGCAGGGAGAAGTTCTACATGTACCTTAATTTAACCAAGATAATCATTCATTACTCAACTAAACCATAGGACTAGAATCCATGTTACCTTCTTAAGAAAACAATCCTTTCCACAAAGATTTTAGCATTTCAACTTGAGATTACGCGATAAGACATTCTTTATTAAGGCATATGCTGTTGTTTAAAAGAATACAAACTTTAACTAGTGAATCAATCAAATAGATCACTATTAACAATTCATAGAGAAGCCAGGGCCATACCTCAACCTGTAAGAATGATATATAATTAAAAAATAATATATATATATATACCATATAGAAATTTGTCGTTTGTGGTTGTCTTTGCTCGTTAATAAGAGTTTCAGAACTTGATATATGAGAAAAGCAAGTCTTCTAATACCTTCTCGTACGATTGAAATCATCCGATCATCCCCAAGATTTATCTCCTCTTACGCGTACTCTGACTTTTCTCTCTTTCGAAGGTCTATGGCAAAATAGCCCTCTTGTTGCAGGGCTACGGCATACTATTCTTTCTTTAAAAGAAAAGCTATGGAGTTTTGGTCTCTTCCTTCGAAAGACCATAGCAATCTAACCTTCTCTTCTAAGAGATTAGATCCCTGTGTAGAGATCATGACAGAATCAGCAAATTGTTTCGGCTATAAATCTCTCATAAAAACTTAGAATATGGTCATATAGTCTCTCGTCGACACCTTGACCATGTAAAGATTCAAGGATACGATTTGTAAGAAAAACCTAGTTCTATCCCACAGGGGAGAGCATGGTCTTCGAAAAGTCAAATTACCCATAGGGTAATTGATCATAGTTTGAGCAACTACTAATCTTGATTCCTAGAGATAACGCTTTTTTCCTTATCCATATGCAAGGCACAGCCCCGCTGGTCTAGTCTCCTAGAATAGAGTTGTTCGAGAACCTATTTATCTAGCATAGGGCAACTCTATTCTAGTCTCCTAGAATAGAGTTGCTCGAGAACCTATTTATCTAGCATAGGGCTTTCACTTAATCTGTTGGAAAGCTACCCGACTAATTGGGTCCACCCGTCTATAGGATGCTGTCGTGTCGGGGCATTCCACTCTCCCACTTTCCACGCTACTACTCTCAGGAGTCAATTTGTTTTCTAATCAATTCTACCACAGTGTTTCACATAAATAAACATGTTCCTTAATTAAGGCCCTTTTCACAAGGTTTGTTTAAACAACCTTTTTTCAAAGTATAATAATGCCAAAGACAAGATTCATAAAAAAAGTTTATACATGAATCAATTCCATACAAGCCAAACCAGCTCTCTTATTCTTTTCCTTTATACTACCGATGATCTAGAATTTGGCCTTCCAGCCTCTACATGCTGGGCAAAACCCTACAGGACCATACTCCTTGTCGCTGTGGCGAGGACTTAAGCCGATGACCTATAGCCCTCTCAGGCTCCGTCGCTCGATCCTCCTGCCTCTCAGAGGGATGCCCACACACTGGCGTGGGCTAATTCACCGTACTAGCCTGGGCCCTCAGAACTAGGTAGCATCACAATTACTCGCCTCAATCGGCAAACCTCATTCTCCCAATAGTATGAGGGATACCATGGGTGGACTCTGGGCCTTACTACTGTCTCCGTCATCTGACTACACAAGCACAAGAATGGGGTAGTGTCAAGGTAGGGAAAAGTTCTACATGTACCTTAATTTAACCAAGATAATAATCCATTTACTACTCAACTAAACCATAGGACTAGAATCCATGTTACCTTCTTAAGAAAACAATCCTTTTCACAAAGATTTTAGCATTTCAACTTGAGATTGCGCGATAAGACATTCTTTATTAAGGCATATGCTGTTGTTTAAAAGAATACAAACTTTAACTAGTAAATCAATCAAATAGATTACTATTAATAATTAATAAAGAAGACAGGGCCATACCTCAACCCCTAAGAATGATATATAATTGAAAAACAATATATATATATATACCATATAGAAATTTGTGGTTTGTGGTTGTCTTTGCTCGTTAATAAGAGTTTCAGAACTTGATATATGAGAATAGCGAGTCTTCTAATACCTTCTCTTACGATTGAAATCATCCGATCATCCCCAAAATTTATCTCCTCTGAGTCCTACTCTGACTTTTCTCTCTTTCAAAGGTCTATGGCAAAATAGCCTTCTCTTATTGCAGGGCTACGGCATACTATTCTTTCTTTAAAAGAAAAGCTATGGAGTTTTGGGTGGTCTCTTCCTCCGAAAGACCATAGCAATCTAACCTTCTCTTCTAAGATATTAGATCCCTGTGTACAGAACGTGTGACAGAATGAGCAAATTGTTTCGGCTATAAAACTCTCATAAAAACTCAGAATATGGTCATATAGTCACTCAAAAGAAGCGGAAGGCATCCGGTCTACAAGCACGCATAGTGGAAAAGGCAAAAACATCTGTATATAGCCGGAAACGCGCTATCTTCAGAAATGCGTTACTTTTTCACATTTTTAGTATGCATGGACTCTAAATATATAAAAGTATTCTAAATGCGACCTCGTATCATCTAAATTCTAATTTCTAATTTTGGAGATACTTATCTCTTAATAGAAACTATTCTTGTGTTCTTATTTCTTTTATAGTCTCTGGCTATAATTATGACTTCTGAAATAGAGGATGGTTTTGCATTCTTGACGAAGTTATTCAATGGTAGATTAAGCTTCCAAATGAATCGATGGAGAAGAGTTACCTCATCCATCTCTGGAGCTAATCGCAGAAGTTTAGCAAGATTTTGGTGGCATTCTTCCAGGGTCTTTCCTTCTTGGGTTAGAAAACAATCCTTTTCACAAAGATTTTAGCATTTCAACTTGAGATTGCGCGATAAGACATTCTTTTTTAAGGCATATACTGTTGTTTAAAAGAATACAAACTTTAACTAGTAAATCAATCAAATAGATCACTATTAACAATTAATAGAGAAGCAAGGGCCATACCTCAACCCCTAAGAATGATATATAATTGAAAAGCAATATATATATATATATATATATATATATATACCTTATAGAAATTTATCATTTATGTTTGTCTTCGCTCGTTAGTTAATAAGAGTTTCAGAACTTGATATATGAGAATAGAGAGTCTTCTAATACCTTCTCTTATGATTGAAATCATCCGATCATCCCCAAGATTTATCTCCTCTTATCGTACTCTGACTTTTCTCTGATTCTTTTCCTTTATAGTGCCGATGATCTAGTATTCGGCCTTCCAGCCTCTACATGCTGGGCAAAACCCTACGGGACCATACTCCTCGTCGTCGGCCGCCGCTGTGGTGGCGACCGAGGAATTAAGCGGCCTGTTGCCCTCTTAGGCTGGGTCACTCAACCTCCTGCCTCTTAGAGGGATGTCCACGCACTAGGGTGGGCTAATTCACCGTACTAGCATGGGCTCTCAGAACTAGGCAGCATCACAATTACTCGCCTCAATTGGCCAACCTCATTCTCCCAATTGTATGATGGATACCATGGGTGGACTCTGGGCCTTACTATTCTGCCATTCGGCTACACAAGCACAAGAACAGGGCAGTGTTAAGGCAGGGAGAAGTTCTACATGTACCTTAATTTAACCAAGATAATCATTCATTACTCAACTAAACCATAGGACTAGAATCCATGTTACCTTCTTAAGAAAACAATCCTTTTCACAAAGATTTTAGCATTTCAACTTGAGATTACGCGATAAGACATTCTTTATTAAGGCATATGCTGTTGTTTAAAAGAATACAAACTTTAACTAGTGAATCAATCAAATAGATCACTATTAACAATTCATAGAGAAGCCAGGGCCATACCTCAACCCGTAAGAATGATATATAATTAAAAAATAATATATATATATATACCATATAGAAATTTGTCATTTGTGGTTGTCTTTGCTCGTTAATAAGAGTTTCAGAACTTGATATATGAGAAAAGCAAGTCTTCTAATACCTTCTCGTACGATTGAAATCATCCGATCATCCCCAAGATTTATCTCCTCTTACGCGTACTCTGACTTTTCTCTCTTTCGAAGGTCTATGGCAAAATAGCCCTCTTGTTGCAGGGCTACGGCATACTATTCTTTCTTTAAAAGAAAAGCTATGGAGTTTTGGTCTCTTCCTTCGAAAGACCATAGCAATCTAACCTTCTCTTCTAAGAGATTAGATCCCTGTGTAGAGATCGTGACAGAATCAGCAAATTGTTTCGGCTATAAATTTCTCATAAAAACTTAGAATATGGTCATATAGTCTCTCGTCGACACCTTGACCATGTAAAGATTCAAGGATACGATTTGTAAGAAAAACCTAGTTCTATCCCACAGGGGAGAGCGTGGTCTTCGAAAAGTCAAATTACCCATAGGGTAATTGATCATAGTTTGAGCAACTACTAATCTTGATTCCTAGAGATAACGCTTTTTTCCTTATCCATATGCAAGGCACTGTAAGATTCCTCTCCAGCCTTCGAGGTATACAGGAGTAAGAATCTCCCTTTCTGATCTTATAATTATTCCCTCTCTAAAATAAAAGAAAGTTCTGTTTAACAAAGGAAGACCCTTTTCCTAGAATACTTCTCAAGAGTCCCACCTGTTTTAAGGATTCAGAACAATGAGTTCAGAAGTGAGAATCGATGTTTTGGATATCAAGGTTTTGGTCTTCATTCGAGTACGGCCCAAAAGAAGTTCTTTATCTCTTGGGGAGTATATGAAGTTATCCCCCAGATATTGTGAGCCTTATATCTGAATTCAATGAAAGTAGGTGACTTAGCCTACAAGCTTCTTTTATCTCTTCATCTCAAAATTCTTAATGCCTTCTATAGAAAAATGTGTCAAACCCAAATCATGGAAAGACGGTAAAACTTCAGTGGCAAGTTACCGTTGGCTTCTAAGTTACGCTAGCTCCTTCCTTTATATAAGTCGTAACTTTTACTTGTCGCTCACAGTAATCTTACTTCCATCGATCTCCTTTCTTTCTTAATCTCCTTCATGGCTTGGCAACAAGAACTAGTTTTATCCCTAATGATTTCTCACCTTCAAGACGCAAGGGAGTCTGTGAAGAAAGATTTATAGAGCAGTATGAGCGCTCACTTTTCCCTCACTTGGGAACTTCTGTAGCGCAGACAAAATGGCGGACCTATCAAGACATAACTAGGGTAACACCCTGGGGTCAGCAGCACTTTCGTAACAATGTCCGCTTGGCCATGGTTATTGAAGCTTTGGGTTTGGGTCCCCGATACTACTGCGTCATGAGATCAAGGCATCCTGGGTTTTCTGAGCGGGTCTTCTTACTGGCGTGTTTTCTTCCTCATGAGAAGATATGCCTTTACCCCGTTTTTGGCTTGCCTCTCAGAGGTCCTTTTCTTAGAACACCTCATACCACTGAGATAGGCGCAGCAATAACCCACAGAATCATTCCCATAGATGAGTTACCTTATACTTGTGCAGCTTGTGAGGACTGCTTTTGTGATCATATGATGGACGGGCTTATGGAAGTGTAAAGAGTTCTTCTATCTTTACTGTATAAGTTCCGAGAATGAATAAAGTTTAAATCTTGTTCTTATTTTGAATCTTGCTCTCTTTAAGACGTTTCTTGGTGGTTAATCTTGATTAAAATTTTTCTCTAAGTCTCATATTCGTGAATCTTGCGAAATTATCACAAGTTGCGAGATGAGGACATCTCGCGTTTTTTAAGTGGGGTAGAATGTAAGATTCCTCCCCCAACCCCTTTTTTGATGTCTAGTATCTTCCCCTGTAATCAACCCTCTTCAGAAATATAAAGACCTTGTTTCTATCTGTTTTAGCCTAGAGAGAGAAAAATATTCTAGAGAGAGAATATTCAGATTTTGAATATTTTTGGATAGAAAAATATCTCTTATAATTCAGATGAGTTCCCCTGAAACAGGAATTCAAAAAGAATTTTCCAATGTGCAATTGGAATTAATTAGAAATAGGTATAAAGAACCTTAGTCTAAGGGTCTACATTTTCAAAAATCTTTAGACTATGGTCCAATTAAGGTTCCTATGGGCCAATAGCATCAATCCATGTGTTGGGAGTAGATAAATCCAATTTGTAAAAAGGAAGATACCCAAAAATGAGTAAATGCTCACATAAGGTGAAGAGTTGAAAATGTACAAGGTTTATTAGTAAAAAACTATGAGCAATATTAAAAATATGAGATATTTTGGGAATAATGATTTTATTATGACACATATGTAAGGAAGGGGAGTCCCTTAAATGCTCACATAAGATGAAGAGTTGAAAATGTACAAGGTTTATTAGTAAAAAAACTATGAGCAATATTAAAATGATTCCATTATGACACATATGTAAGGAAGGGGAGTTCTTTAAAGGATGTGCATATTTCACATAAGATGAAGAGTTGAAAATGTACAAGGTTTATTAGTAAAAAACTATGAGCAATATTAAAATGATTCCATTATGACACATATGTAAGGAAAGAGAGTTCTTTAAAGGAGGTGCATATTTCACATGCTTGAATGAGTTTTAAACTCATAAAAATTGAGATATTTCATCTCTCCTCTCTCCTCATTCAAGTCTAGTTCCAAAAAGTTAGCTTAACTGACCTAAAAATGGTCAAATATTGACCAAACTGATTTAGAAAATTCTAGAATCAGTTTGTTTGGTTAGGAGCTCAATTTTTCCTATAAATAGAAGCCTCACCCTTGTTGAAAAATAGTTAGTGTTTATGCATCGTTACTCTACTCCACCTAAGCCAAGAACTCTGAATTCATTTAATAATTCACTAGTTTTTGGAGCTTCCCTCTTTCTTCAATCCCCATTAGTGGCTCCATCAACATACTTAACCAATTGATTGGTTGGGGGCCTCTACCGTGAACAAAGAATCAAGCAAGTTGTAAGGTAATTAGTGAATATTCATCTTTCTATAATTTCTCAATGTTTCTCTTCTCAACCCCTCTCAAGCTTGAGAAGTTTAATTGGTATGGTTTTTTTTAAATACTATTGAAGTTTGAATAGTAGTGAAGAGTTACATAAGTTAATAAATGCTATTGAAGTTAATTTTTATTTATGTTTAAATTCTAATGATTTTTATGTAAACTCTCTCTCTCACTCAAGAAATGGTCATACTCATGACCCGTTCTCAATCCAAATCAAGCTTTTCATAAAGCTTTTCCTTAACCCAAGATTAAGCTATGCTTGAGACCAATTTAATGGCTTTTTTCTATGCTTTTAGTTTATGCATATTGATGATTCAATCCACTATAGATTAATGATCCAATTAGAGATCATTTTAATTATTTCCTTAATGATAAGCTTTATCCCTTAGAAAAAATTGAGATTTATCAGTCATAGCAGCGGAGCTATGGCAAAATTTTTATAAAAATTATGCATAAAATAATTTCATTCAAAGCATAAAAAGAGGACTTCCTACCATATTCTAGGAATTATCATCCTAGATTAATTGAAAGAATTTCATTATAATCATGGAGAAATTAAATTTTAATATCATGCATAAAGGATAATTTTTTTTATATCAAAAGTGTTACTTTTATCATTTTTAATTTTCATGCATAGAAGTATGCATAAAGGATAAATTTTTTTATATTAAAAGTGTTATTTTTATCATTTTTAATTTTCATGCATAGAAGGATGCATAAAGGAAATTTTTTTATATCAAAAGTGTTACTTTTATCATTTTTATTTCATACATAAAAGTATGCATAAAAGAAAATTTTTATATCAAAAGTGTTACTTTTATCATTTTTAATTTTCATGCATAGAAGTATGCATAAAGGAAAATTTTTATATCAAAAGTGTTACTTTTATCATTTTTATTTCATACATAAAAGTATGCATAAAAGAAAATTTTTATATCAAAAGTGTTACTTTTATCATTTTTAATTTTCATGCATAGAAGTATGCATAAAGGAAAATTTTTATAGTGTTACTTTTATCATTTTTATTTCATACATAAAAGTATGCATAAAGGAAAATTTTTATATCAAAAGTGTTACTTTTATCATATTGGATTTCATGCATATAGGTATGCATAAAAGATATTCTTTTTATACTAAAAGTATGATTTTCCTCATAAATGGATTTTATGCTTAACTTAGATGCATAAGAGAAATTCTTTTATTCTAAAAGTATAATTCCCTACCAAATTGAAATCATGCATAAGAAGATGCATAAAAGATTGATTTTAATTTCGAAAGTGTTAGTCTCCTTAAATGGAATTTATGTATAAATAAATGTGTAGAGAAATCTTATATCAAATAAAAGAATTCTTTTAAAAAAAAAAAGATATGAAATGTGATAAGATGTGATAAGAGGTGTATGAGATGTGATAAGAATTGATAAGATGCGTATGGAAAGTGATAGGATGTGATAAGAGGTGATAAGATGCTTATGAAATAAGTTAGGATGTGATAAGATGAATTAAGATGTGTATGGGGGGATGAGGTAAGAAGTGTATGTGATAGGATAAGATATATATGGGTTGTGTTAGGGCGAGAATGGATGTGATGTAAAAGATTAGATGTGAAAGTATATGGGGTTATATAAATGGGAATGTAAAAATGGATGTATGTATGTGGATGTGTGGATATGGAGATGGGAGTGTGGATGTATGAACATGAAAATGGATATATGCATGAAGATGTATATGCATAGATGTAAATGTGGATGTAGATGTGGATGTAGATGTGAATGTGGAATGTGGATGTATAGATGTGGATGTATGGGAATGTGGATGTGGATGTATGTGAATGTGAATGTAGATGTGGATGTATAGATGTGAATGTGGAATGTGGATGTAGATGTATGTATGTATGTAGATGTGGATGTATCGATGTGTATGTATGAATGTGGATATGGGATGTGGATGTATAAATGAGGATGTGAAAATGGAGGTAAGCATGTAGATGTGGATGCATGTATGTGAATGTGAATGTAGATGTGGATGTATAGATGTGAATGTGGAATGTGGATGTGGATGTATGTATGTATGTGGATGTAGATGTGGATATATGGATGTGTATGTATGAATGTAGATATGGGATGTGGATGTATAAATGAGGAAGTGAAAATGGAGATAAGCATGTAGATGTGGATGTATGGATGTGAATGTGGATGTGGATGTGGATGTATGGATGTGGATATGGATGTGAATATATGATATGTGATGTGAAGGAATCTGAAGTGAAGAGATGGAAAAGGAGGTGATTGGATGAGTACACATATACATGGAATGTGGAATAAGTAATGTGGATTAATGAGGAATAATGTGGAAAAATGAGAGTTAATATAGAAACTGTATTTGTAAACTGTTTGTAAATGCTGTTTGTAAATGGCTGTTTTATGTCAAGAATGCTGGGGAAGCATTTTGACCGTCTTGTGATTAAGGTTGTGGAGACCTAACTGATAAAGTTGCAACTGCTGACGAAGAGTCAATGGAGGACGTCTCGCGTAGCAAGGTCGACCGAGGTCTTGACCAGCCTCGGTTCGATTAAAATGGTGAGATTCCGGTACGGCGGATGAGGGACCAAGGAAGCGGCCTATGAGTGAAGCGCTAGGTCACCTGCGAAGGATCCTAGAGGGTGCTGACCATACGGTGCTCGGGCTCTGGGTCGCCTAGGATACCCACGCGTGCGTCAAGGAAGATATTGGAACAAGGAGTAAGAGTTGTTTTGTGAAACCGGGCATGGATCTGGTTGATTGACCTTGCTGGTCTTCAATGGATGAGTCCATGGCTCTTTATATGGATCTGTTGGTTGATCTTGCTGATCTTCAACGAGAGTCCATCTCGATTTTTATAAGTGATTATATTGCCGAGTATTATGGGCTAGGAACTATTGAAAAGGCCCCTGTGTGGACAGGTGGTGAGCGTTCTAGTTGCCAATGATGCCATAGATACTGTGATGAAGGAATGATGGGAAATTATGAATCAACTGGATAAATTGGAAGATTGTGATCAGTGGTACTATGGTTTCATTAAAGGATTGTTTTAAAGTTAGCTGATGCTAAGAAAAAGGTAATTTTCATATTGGGTGTGTAAGTGGTGTGGCTAGTTTTATGTTTGCATGAACTTCCGGCTAGGGGGCCTTGGAACTCTTTTCCTTGGTACCCGGGACAAAACCTAACCAAATTCCAAATTGGATCCCATCACTACAGTGGTTGGGCGGTTGGCTAACCCATGGGATCTGATGGGGTTAGGCTGGACTGATGGATCCGTAAATTGAGATTTAATTGCTATTATTACGATAGATGAAGTAAATCCCGGATAGAAATTGTTCTATGGATAGGAATCAACGGCTGTGCCTCTTGATGGGGAAAAAAGCGTTGATCCCAATGATCCAAGTGCAAGTTTCTTCCTTGATTTGACCAAGTACCGTTAAAGGTGCAGTCAGATCAGTTGATCTGTAATGATCTTGACTGCGTTAGAGTAAAGAGTTATCCTGGTGGAATCGCCCATGCTTTCCGGGTAAGGGAAGTTTTTTTTTCGGGTTCGGTTTTGGAAAAACCGACGGATTAGTCTCTTGTCTGGATATCCGTGGATGAGGCCCCGAGTGTGAGTCCCTGCCCCGCGCATGAAGTGCTACTTCCGCTGCTAGTACCCGAATCTGTTGCACGGTGGCAAGAGGGATCTCACAGGCACAGCCCCGCTGGTCTAGTCTCCTAGAATAGAGTTGTTCGAGAACCTATTTATCTAGCATAGGGCAACTCTATTCTAGTCTCCTAGAATAGAGTTGCTCGAGAACCTATTTATCTAGCATAGGGCTTTCACTTAATCTGTTGGAAAGCTACCCGACTAATTGGGTCCACCCGTCTATAGGATGCTGTCGTGTCGGGGCATTCCACTCTCCCACTTTCCACGCTACTACTCTCAGGAGTCAATTTGTTTTCTAATCAATTCTACCACAGTGTTTCACATAAATAAACATGTTCCTTAATTAAGGCCCTTTTCACAAGGTTTGTTTAAACAACCTTTTTTCAAAGTATAATAATGCCAAAGACAAGATTCATAAAAAAAGTTTATACATGAATCAATTCCATACAAGCCAAACCAGCTCTCTTATTCTTTTCCTTTATACTACCGATGATCTAGAATTTGGCCTTCCAGCCTCTACATGCTGGGCAAAACCCTACAGGACCATACTCCTTGTCGCTGTGGCGAGAACTTAAGCCGACGACCTATAGCCCTCTCAGGCTCCGTCGCTCGATCCTCCTGCCTCTCAGAGGGATGCCCACACACTGGCGTGGGCTAATTCACCGTACTAGCCTGGGCCCTCAGAACTAGGTAGCATCACAATTACTCGCCTCAATCGGCAAACCTCATTCTCCCAATAGTATGAGGGATACCATGGGTGGACTCTGGGCCTTACTACTGTCTCCGTCATCTGACTACACAAGCACAAGAACGGGGCAGTGTCAAGGTAGGGAAAAGTTCTACATGTACCTTAATTTAACCAAGATAATAATCCATTTACTACTCAACTAAACCATAGGACTAGAATCCATGTTACCTTCTTAAGAAAACAATCCTTTTCACAAAGATTTTAGCATTTCAACTTGAGATTGCGCGATAAGACATTCTTTATTAAGGCATATGCTGTTGTTTAAAAGAATACAAACTTTAACTAGTAAATCAATCAAATAGATTACTATTAATAATTAATAAAGAAGACAGGGCCATACCTCAACCCCTAAGAATGATATATAATTGAAAAACAATATATATATATATACCATATAGAAATTTGTGGTTTGTGGTTGTCTTTGCTCGTTAATAAGAGTTTCAGAACTTGATATATGAGAATAGCGAGTCTTCTAATACCTTCTCTTACGATTGAAATCATCCGATCATCCCCAAAATTTATCTCCTCTGAGTCCTACTCTGACTTTTCTCTCTTTCGAAGGTCTATGGCAAAATAGCCTTCTCTTGTTGCAGGGCTACGGCATACTATTCTTTCTTTAAAAGAAAAGCTATGGAGTTTTGGGTGGTCTCTTCCTCCGAAAGACCATAGCAATCTAACCTTCTCTTCTAAGATATTAGATCCCTGTGTACAGAACGTGTGACAGAATGAGCAAATTGTTTCGGCTATAAAACTCTCATAAAAACTCAGAATATGGTCATATAGTCACTCAAAAGAAGCGGAAGGCATCCGGTCTACAAGCACGCATAGTGGAAAAGGCAAAAACATCTGTATATAGCCGGAAACGCGCTATCTTCAGAAATGCGTTACTTTTTCACATTTTTAGTATGCATGGACTCTAAATATATAAAAGTATTCTAAATGCGACCTCGTATCATCTAAATTCTAATTTCTAATTTTGGAGATACTTATCTCTTAATAGAAACTATTCTTGTGTTCTTATTTCTTTTATAGTCTCTGGCTATAATTATGACTTCTGAAATAGAGGATGGTTTTGACGAAGTTATTCAATGGTAGATTAAGCTTCCAAATGAATCGATGGAGAAGAGTTACCTCATCCATCTCTGGAGCTAATCGCAGAAGTTTAGCAAGATTTTGGTGGCATTCTTCCAGGGTCTTTCCTTCTTGGGTTAGAAAACAATCCTTTTCACAAAGATTTTAGCATTTCAACTTGAGATTGCGCGATAAGACATTCTTTTTTAAGGCATATACTGTTGTTTAAAAGAATACAAACTTTAACTAGTAAATCAATCAAATAGATCACTATTAACAATTAATAGAGAAGCGAGGGCCATACCTCAACCCCTAAGAAAGATATATAATTGAAAAGCAATATATATATATATATATATATACCTTATAGAAATTTATCATTTATGTTTGTCTTCGCTCGTTAGTTAATAAGAGTTTCAGAACTTGATATATGAGAGTAGAGAGTCTTCTAATACCTTCTCTTATGATTGAAATCATCCGATCATCCCCAAGATTTATCTCCTCTTATCGTACTCTGACTTTTCTCTGATTCTTTTCCTTTATAGTGCCGATGATCTAGAATTCGGCCTTCCAGCCTCTACATGCTGGGCAAAACCCTACGGGACCATACTCCTCGTCGTCGGCCGCCGCTGTGGTGGCGACCGAGGAATTAAGCGGCCTGTTGCCCTCTTAGGCTGGGTCACTCAACCTCCTGCCTCTTAGAGGGATGTCCACGCACTAGGGTGGGCTAATTCACCGTACTAGCATGGGCTCTCAGAACTAGGCAGCATCACAATTACTCGCCTCAATTGGCCAACCTCATTCTCCCAATTGTATGATGGATACCATGGGTGTGAGATCCCTGTTCCCACCGCGCAATGGATTCGGGGTACTAGCAGCGGAAGTAGCACTTCTTGCGCGAGGCAGGGTCCCGCACTCGGGGCCTCGTCCACGGATATCCGGACAAAAGACTAATCCGTCGGTTTTTCCAAAACCGAACCCGAAAAAACTTCCCTTATCCGGAAAGCACGAGCGATTCCTCCAGGATAACTTTTTACTCTAACGTAGTCAAGACCATTAATAATGATCAAACTGATCCGACTGCAGCTATAAAGATACTCGGTCAGATCAAGGAAGAAACTTGCACTTGGATCATTGGGATCAACGCTTTTTTCCCCATCAAGAGGCACAGCCGTTGATTCCTATCCATAGAACAATTACTATCCGGGACTTACTTCATCTATCGTATTAACGGAAATTGAGTCTCGATTTACGGATCCATCAATCCAGCCTAACCCCATCCGATCCCATGGGTTAGCCAACCGCCCAACCACTGTAGTGATGGGATCCAATTTAGAATTTGGTTAGGTTTTGTCCCGGGTACCAAGGAAAAGAGTTCCAAGGCCCCCTAGCCGGAAGTTCATGCAAACATAAAACTAGCCACACCACTTACACACCCAATATGAAATTGCCTTTTCTTAGCATCAGCTAACTTTAAAACAATCCTTTAATGAAACCATAGTACCACTGATCACAATCTTCCAATTTATTCGGTTGATTTATAATTTCCCATCATCAGAGTATCTATGGCATCATTGGCAACTAGAACGCTCACCACCTGTCCACACAGGGGCCGTTTCAATAGTTCCTAGACCATAATACTCAACAATATAATCACTTATCAAGATGGACTCTCGTTGAAGATCAGCAAGATCAACCAACAGATCCATATAAAAGAGCCATGGACTCATCCGTTGAGGACCAGCAAGGTCGGTCAACCAGATCCATGCCCGGTTCCAGAAAACAACTCTTACTCCTTGTTCCAATATCTTCCTCGACGCACGCGTGGGTATCCTGGGCGACCCAGAGCCCGAGCACCGTATGGTCAGCACCCTCTAGGATCCTTCGCAGGTGACCTAGCGCTTCACTCATAGGCCGCTTCCTTGGTCCCTCATCCACCGTACCGGAAGCTCACCATTTTAATCGAACCGAGGCTGGTCAAGACCTCGGCCGACCTTGCTACGCGAGACGTCCTCCATTGACTCTCCGTCAGCAGTTGCAACTTTATCAGATAGGTCTCCACGACCTTAATCACAAGACGGTCAAAATGCTTTCCCAGCATTCTTGACATAAAACAGCCATTTACAAACATCATTTACAAACAGTTTACAAATACAATTTCTATATTAACTCTCATTTTTCCACATTATCCCTCATACAATCCACATTACTTATTCCACATTTCATTTATATGTGTACTCATCCAATCACATCATTTTCCATCTCTTCACTTCAGATTCCTTCACATCACATATCATATATTCACATCCATATCCACATCCATACATCCACATCCACATCCACATCCACATTCACATCCATACATCCACATCTACATGCTTATCTCCATTTTCACATCCTCATTTATACATCCACATCCCATATCCACATTCATACATACACATCCATATCCACATCCATATCCGCATTCATACATACACATCCATATCCACATCCACATGCATACATTCATTATCACGTCCTCATTCATACATCCACATCCACATACATACATACATCCACATCCACATTCCCATTCACATCTATACATCCACATCTACATCCACATTCACATACATCCACATCCACATTTCCATTCGCATCTATACATCCACATCTACATCCACATACATACATACATCCACATACATATATACATACATCCACATCCACATTCCCATTCACATCTATTCATCCACATCTACATCCACATTCACATCCACATTCCCATTCACATCTATACATCCACATCTACATCCACATTCACATCCATACATCCACATTCACATCCATACATCCATATCCACATTCCCATTCACATCTATACATCCACATCTACATCCACATTCACATCCACATTCCCATTCACATCTATACATCCACATCTACATCCACATTCACATCTATGCATATACATCTTCATGTATACACATCTATTTTCACATTCATACATCCATACTCCCATCTCCACATCCACACATCCATATACATACATCCATTTCCACATTCCCATTCATATAACCCCATATGCCTTCATATCTAATCTTTTACATCACATCCATTCTTGCCCTATCACAACCCATATACATCTTATCCTATCACATACACTTCTTACCTCATCCCATACACATCTTATCACATCTTAATTCATCTTATCACCTCTTATCACCTCTTATACACCTCTTATCACATCCTATCACATCTTAATTCATCTTATCACCTCTTATACACCTCTTATCACATCCTATCACATCTCATATCTATTTATAAAATACAAGAGAATTCTTATATTTGATATAAGATTTCTTTACACATTTACTTATCCATAAATTCTATTTAAGGAGATTAATACTTCCGAAGTAAAATCAATCTTTTATGCATCTTCCTATGCATAAATTCATTTTAAATGAAAATGACACTTTTGAATTAAAATTCAATCTTTTATGCATCTTCCTATGCATAAATTCGATTTAGATGAGAATGACACTTTTGAATTAAAAATTAATTTTTTAATGCATCTTCTTATGCATAAATTCAATTTAGTAGGAATTACACTTTTAGAATAAAAGAATTTCTCTTATGCATCTAAGTTATGCATAAAATCCATTTATGAGAAAAATCACACTTTTAGTATAAAAAGAATATCTTTTATGCATACCTCTATGCATGAAATCCAATATGATAAAAGTAACACCCTTACAATAAAATAATCAACTTTTTATGCATACCTCTATGCATGAAATTCAAATTTGATAAAAGTAACACTTTTGATATAAAAATTTATCCATTATGTATACTTCTATGCATGAAATAAAAATGATAAAAGTAACACTTTTGATATAAAAATTTATCCTTTATGCATACTTCTATGCATGAAAATAAAAATAATAAAAGTAACACTTTTGATATAAAAATTTATCCTTTATGCATACTTCTATGCATGAAAATAAAAATAATAAAAGTAACACTTTTGATATAAAAATTTATCCATTATGCATACTTCTATGCATGAAAATAAAAATAATAAAAGTATCACTTTTGATATAAAAATTTAAGCATTATGCATACTTCTATGCATGAAATAAAAATGGTAAAAATAACACTTTTGATATAAAAACTTATCCTTTATGCATGATAAAAATTCAATTTCTCTATGATTATAATGAAATTCTTTCAATTAATCTAGGATGATAATTCCTAGAATATGGTAGGAAGTCCTCTTTTTATGCTTTGAATGAGATTATTTTATGCATAATTTTTATAAAAATTTTGCCATAGCTCCGCTGCTATGACTGATAAATCTCAATTTTTCTAAGGGATAATGCTTATCATTAAGAAAATAATTAAAATAATCTCTAATTGGATTATTAATCCATAATGGATTGAATCATTAATATACATAAACTAAAAGCATAGAAAAAAGCCATTAATTTGGCCTCAAGCATAGCTTAATCTTGGGTTAAGGAAAAGCTTTATGAAAAGCTTGATTTGGATTGAGAACGGGTCATGAGTATGACCATTTCTTGAGTGAGAGAGAGAATTTACATAAAAATCATTAGAATTTAAACATAAATGAAAATTAACTTCAATAGCATTATGTAACTCTTCACTACTATTCAAACTTCAATAGCATTTAAAAAAAAACCATACCAATTAAACTTCTCAAGCTTGAGAGGGGTTGAGAAGAGAGAAACATTGAGAATTTATAGAAAGATCAATATTCACTAATTACCTTACAACTTGCTTGATTCTTTGTTCACGGTAGAGGCTCCCAACCAATCAATTGGTTAAGTATGTTGATGGAGCCACTAATGGAGATTGAAGAAAGAGGGAAGCTCCAAAAACTAGTGAATTATTAAATGAATTCACAGTTCTTGGCTTAGGTGGAGTAGAGTAACGATGCATAAACACTAACTATTTTTCAACAAGGGGGAGGCTTCTATTTATAGGAAAATTTGAGCTCCTAACCAAACAAACTGATTCTAGAATTTTCTAAATCAGTTTGGTCAATATTTAACCATTTTTAGGTCAGTTAAGCTAACTTTTTGGAACTAGACTTGAATGAGGAGAGAGGAGAGATGAAATATCTCAATTTTTATGAGTTTAAAACTCATTCAAGCATGTGAAATATGCACCTCCTTTAAAGAACTCCCCTTCCTTACATATGTGTCATAATGGAATCATTTTAATATTGCTCATAGTTTTTTTTTACTAATAAACCTTGTACATTTTCAACTCTTCATCTTATGTGAAATATGCACCTCCTTTAAAGAATTCCCCTTCCTTACATATGTGTCATAATGGAATCATTTTAATATTGCTCATAGTTTTTTACTAATAAACCTTGTACATTTTCAACTCTTCATCTTATGTGAAATATGCACCTCCTTTAAAGAATTCCCCTTTCTTACATATGTGTCATAATGGCATCATTTTAATATTGCTCATAGTTTTTTACTAATAAACCTTGTACATTTTCAACTCTTCATCTTATGTGAGCATTTACTCATTTTTGGATACCCAAAATATCTCATATTTTTAATATTGCTCATAGTTTTTTACTAATAAACCTTGTACATTTTTAACTCTTCACCTTATGTGAGCATTTACTCATTTTTGGGTATCTTCTTTTTACAAATATGGATTTATCTCTTCCCTACACATGGATTGATGCTATTGGCCCATAGGAACCTTAATTGGACCATAGTCTAAAGATTTCTGAAAATCTAGACCCTTAGACTAAGGTTCTTTATACCTATTTCCATATAATTCCAATTGCACATTGGAAAATTCTTTTTGAATTTCTGTTTCAGGGGAACTCATCTGAATTATAAGAGATATTTTTCTATCCAAAAATATTCAAAATCTGAATATTCTCTCTCTAGAATAATTTTTCTCTCTCTAGGCTAAAATAGTTAGCAACAGGGTCTTTATATTTCTGAAGAGGGTTGATTACAGGGGAAGATACTAGACATCAAAAAGGGGTTGGGGGAGGAATCTTACAATGGGTGGACTCTGGGCCTTACTATTCTGCCATTCGGCTACACAAGCACAAGAACAGGGCAGTGTTAAGGTAGGGAGAAGTTCTACATGTACCTTAATTTAACCAAGATAATCATTCATTACTCAACTAAACCATAGGACTAGAATCCATGTTACCTTCTTAAGAAAACAATCCTTTTCACAAAGATTTTAGCATTTCAACTTGAGATTACGCGATAAGACATTCTTTATTAAGGCATATGCTGTTGTTTAAAAGAATACAAACTTTAACTAGTGAATCAATCAAATAGATCACTATTAACAATTCATAGAGAAGCCAGGGCCATACCTCAACCCGTAAGAATGATATATAATTAAAAAATAATATATATATATATATACCATATAGAAATTTATCGTTTGTGGTTGTCTTTGCTCGTTAATAAGAGTTTCAGAACTTGATATATGAGAAAAGCAAGTCTTCTAATACCTTCTCGTACGATTGAAATCATCCGATCATCCCCAAAATTTATCTCCTCTTACGCGTACTCTGACTTTTCTCTCTTTCGAAGGTCTATGGCAAAATAGCCCTCTTGTTGCAGGGCTACGGCATACTATTCTTTCTTTAAAAGAAAAGCTATGGAGTTTTGGTCTCTTCCTTCGAAAGACCATAGCAATCTAACCTTCTCTTCTAAGAGATTAGATCCCTGTGTAGAGATCGTGACAGAATCAGCAAATTGTTTCGGCTATAAATCTCTCATAAAAACTTAGAATATGGTCATATAGTCTCTCGTCGACACCTTGACCATGTAAAGATTCAAGGATACGATTTGTAAGAAAAACCTAGTTCTATCCCACAGGGGAGAGCGTGGTCTTCGAAAAGTCAAATTACCCATAGGGTAATTGATCATAGTTTGAGCAACTACTAATCTTGATTCCTAGAGATAACGCTTTTTTCCTTATCCATATGCAAGGCACAGCCCCGCTGGTCTAGTCTCCTAGAATAGAGTTGTTCGAGAACCTATTTATCTAGCATAGGGCAACTCTATTCTAGTCTCCTAGAATAGAGTTGCTCGAGAACCTATTTATCTAGCATAGGGCTTTCACTTAATCTGTTGGAAAGCTACCCGACTAATTGGGTCCACCCGTCTATAGGATGCTGTCGTGTCGGGGCATTCCACTCTCCCACTTTCCACGCTACTACTCTCAGGAGTCAATTTGTTTTCTAATCAATTCTACCACAGTGTTTCACATAAATAAACATGTTCCTTAATTAAGGCCCTTTTCACAAGGTTTATTTAAACAACCTTTTTTCAAAGTATAATAATGCCAAAGACAAGATTCATAAAAAAAGTTTATACATGAATCAATTCCATACAAGCCAAACCAGCTCTCTTATTCTTTTCCTTTATACTACCGATGATCTAGAATTTGGCCTTCCAGCCTCTACATGCTGGGCAAAACCCTACAGGACCATACTCCTTGTCGCTGTGGCGAGGACTTAAGCCGACGACCTATAGCCCTCTCAGGCTCCGTCGCTCGATCCTCCTGCCTCTCAGAGGGATGCCCACACACTGGCGTGGGCTAATTCACCGTACTAGCCTGGGCCCTCAGAACTAGGTAGCATCACAATTACTCGCCTCAATCGGCAAACCTCATTCTCCCAATAGTATGAGGGATACCATGGGTGGACTCTGGGCCTTACTACTGTCTCCGTCATCTGACTACACAAGCACAAGAACGGGGCAGTGTCAAGGTAGGGAAAAGTTCTACATGTACCTTAATTTAACCAAGATAATAATCCATTTACTACTCAACTAAACCATAGGACTAGAATCCATGTTACCTTCTTAAGAAAACAATCCTTTTCACAAAGATTTTAGCATTTCAACTTGAGATTGCGCGATAAGACATTCTTTATTAAGGCATATGCTGTTGTTTAAAAGAATACAAACTTTAACTAGTAAATCAATCAAATAGATTACTATTAATAATTAATAAAGAAGACAGGGCCATACCTCAACCCCTAAGAATGATATATAATTGAAAAACAATATATATATATATACCATATAGAAATTTGTGGTTTGTGGTTTTCTTTGCTCGTTAATAAGAGTTTCAGAACTTGATATATGAGAATAGCGAGTCTTCTAATACCTTCTCTTACGATTGAAATCATCCGATCATCCCCAAAATTTATCTCCTCTGAGTCCTACTCTGACTTTTCTCTCTTTCGAAGGTCTATGGCAAAATAGCCTTCTCTTGTTGCAGGGCTACGGCATACTATTCTTTCTTTAAAAGAAAAGCTATGGAGTTTTGGGTGGTCTCTTCCTCCGAAAGACCATAGCAATCTAACCTTCTCTTCTAAGATATTAGATCCCTGTGTACAGAACGTGTGACAGAATGAGCAAATTGTTTCGGCTATAAAACTCTCATAAAAACTCAGAATATGGTCATATAGTCACTCAAAAGAAGCGGAAGGCATCCGGTCTACAAGCACGCATAGTGGAAAAGGCAAAAACATCTGTATATAGCCGGAAACGCGCTATCTTTAGAAATGTGTTACTTTTTCACATTTTAATGATGCATGGACTCTAAATATATAAAAGTATTCTAAATGCGACCTCGTATCATCTAAATTCTAATTTCTAATTTTGGAGATACTTATCTCTTAATAGAAACTATTCTTGTGTTCCTATTTCTTTTATAGTCTCTGGCTATAATTATGACTTGTGAAATAGAGGATGGTTTTGCATTCTTGACGAAGTTATTCAATGGTAGATTAAGCTTCCAAATGAATCGATGGAGAAGAGTTACCTCATCCATCTCTGGAGCTAATCGCAGAAGTTTAGCAAGATTTTGGTGGCATTCTTCCAGGGTCTTTCCTTCTTGGGTTAGAAAACAATCCTTTTCACAAAGATTTTAGCATTTCAACTTGAGATTGCGCGATAAGACATTCTTTTTTAAGGCATATACTGTTGTTTAAAAGAATACAAACTTTAACTAGTAAATCAATCAAATAGATCACTATTAACAATTAATAGAGAAGCGAGGGCCATACCTCAACCCCTAAGAATGATATATAATTGAAAAGCAATATATATATATATATATATATATATATATATATATATATATATATACCTTATAGAAATTTATCATTTATGTTTGTCTTCGCTCGTTAGTTAATAAGAGTTTCAGAACTTGATATATGAGAGTAGAGAGTCTTCTAATACCTTCTCTTATGATTGAAATCATCCGATCATCCCCAAGATTTATCTCCTCTTATCGTACTCTGACTTTTCTCTGATTCTTTTCCTTTATAGTGCCGATGATCTAGAATTCGGCCTTCCAGCCTCTACATGCTGGGCAAAACCCTACGGGACCATACTCCTCGTCGTCGGCCGCCGCTGTGGTGGCGACCGAGGAATTAAGCGGCCTGTTGCCCTCTTAGGCTGGGTCACTCAACCTCCTGCCTCTTAGAGGGATGTCCACGCACTAGGGTGGGCTAATTCACCGTACTAGCATGGGCTCTCAGAACTAGGCAGCATCACAATTACTCGCCTCAATTGGCCAACCTCATTCTCCCAATTGTATGATGGATACCATGGGTGGACTCTGGGCCTTACTATTCTGCCATTCGGCTACACAAGCACAAGAACAGGGCAGTGTTAAGGCAGGGAGAAGTTCTACATGTACCTTAATTTAACCAAGATAATCATTCATTACTCAACTAAACCATAGGACTAGAATCCATGTTACCTTCTTAAGAAAACAATCCTTTTCACAAAGATTTTAGCATTTCAACTTGAGATTACGCGATAAGACATTCTTTATTAAGGCATATGCTATTGTTTAAAAGAATACAAACTTTAACTAGTGAATCAATCAAATAGATCACTATTAACAATTCATAGAGAAGCCAGGGCCATACCTCAACCCGTAAGAATGATATATAATTAAAAAATAATATATATATATATACCATATAGAAATTTGTCGTTTGTGGTTGTCTTTGCTCGTTAATAAGAGTTTCAGAACTTGATATATGAGAAAAGCAAGTCTTCTAATACCTTCTCGTACGATTGAAATCATTCGATTATCCCCAAGATTTATCTCCTCTTACGCGTACTCTGACTTTTCTCTCTTTCGAAGGTCTATGGCAAAATAGCCCTCTTGTTGCAGGGCTACGGCATACTATTCTTTCTTTAAAAGAAAAGCTATGGAGTTTTGGTCTCTTCCTTCGAAAGACCATAGCAATCTAACCTTCTCTTCTAAGAGATTAGATCCCTGTGTAGAGATCGTGACAGAATCAGCAAATTGTTTCGGCTATAAATCTCTCATAAAAACTTAGAATATGGTCATATAGTCTCTCGTTGACACCTTGACCATGTAAAGATTCAAGGATACGATTTGTAAGAAAAACCTAGTTCTATCCCACAGGGGAGAGCGTGGTCTTCGAAAAGTCAAATTACCCATAGGGTAATTGATCATAGTTTGAGCAACTACTAATCTTGATTCCTAGAGATAACGCTTTTTTCCTTATCCATATGCAAGGCACAGCCCCGCTGGTCTAGTCTCCTAGAATAGAGTTGTTCGAGAACCTATTTATCTAGCATAGGGCAACTCTATTCTAGTCTCCTAGAATAGAGTTGCTCGAGAACCTATTTATCTAGCATAGGGCTTTCACTTAATCTGTTGGAAAGCTACCCGACTAATTGGGTCCACCCGTCTATAGGATGCTGTCGTGTCGGGGCATTCCACTCTCCCACTTTCCACGCTACTACTCTCAGGAGTCAATTTGTTTTCTAATCAATTCTACCACAGTGTTTCACATAAATAAACATGTTCCTTAATTAAGGCCCTTTTCACAAGGTTTGTTTAAACAACCTTTTTTCAAAGTATAATAATGCCAAAGACAAGATTCATAAAAAAAGTTTATACATGAATCAATTCCATACAAGCCAAACCAGCTCTCTTATTCTTTTCCTTTATACTACCGATGATCTAGAATTTGGCCTTCCAGCCTCTACATGCTGGGCAAAACCCTACAGGACCATACTCCTTGTCGCTGTGGCGAGGACTTAAGCCGACGACCTATAGCCCTCTCAGGCTCCGTCGCTCGATCCTCCTGCCTCTCAGAGGGATGCCCACACACTGGCGTGGGCTAATTCACCGTACTAGCCTGGGCCCTCAGAACTAGGTAGCATCACAATTACTCGCCTCAATCGGCAAACCTCATTCTCCCAATAGTATGAGGGATACCATGGGTGGACTCTGGGCCTTACTACTGTCTCCGTCATCTGACTACACAAGCACAAGAACGGGGCAGTGTCAAGGTAGGGAAAAGTTCTACATGTACCTTAATTCTCGGGGGGTTCACCTTTAAAAAATGTTGCATATCACGTGCGTTCAAGAGGTAATAAAAAATCCCCTCTACTTACATGTCACACGCTAATAAAATGACCCCTCTTTCTTAAGAAACTTACAACTTTTTTTCAAAATTGGATAAAAAAGCCCCTCCTGTATATGTAAACCTGTAACTTTTTGGAATTTAAATACCCCTCTTAGATGAACTGACGTGCTACACTTACATACTTTTAGGTGAACCCCCCGGGCCTTAATTTAACCAAGATAATAATCCATTTACTACTCAACTAAACCATAGGACTAGAATCCATGTTACCTTCTTAAGAAAACAATCCTTTTCACAAAGATTTTAGCATTTCAACTTGAGATTGCGCGATAAGACATTCTTTATTAAGGCATATGCTGTTGTTTAAAAGAATACAAACTTTAACTAGTAAATCAATCAAATAGATTACTATTAATAATTAATAAAGAAGACAGGGCCATACCTCAACCCCTAAGAATGATATATAATTGAAAAACAATATATATATATATACCATATAGAAATTTGTGGTTTGTGGTTGTCTTTGCTCGTTAATAAGAGTTTCAGAACTTGATATATGAGAATAGCGAGTCTTCTAATACCTTCTCTTACGATTGAAATCATCCGATCATCCCCAAAATTTATCTCCTCTGAGTCCTACTCTGACTTTTCTCTCTTTCGAAGGTCTATGGCAAAATAGCCTTCTCTTGTTGCAGGGCTACGGCATACTATTCTTTCTTTAAAAGAAAAGCTATGGAGTTTTGGGTGGTCTCTTCCTCCGAAAGACCATAGCAATCTAACCTTCTCTTCTAAGATATTAGATCCCTGTGTACAGAACGTGTGACAGAATGAGCAAATTGTTTCGGCTATAAAACTCTCATAAAAACTCAGAATATGGTCATATAGTCACTCAAAAGAAGCGGAAGGCATCCGGTCTACAAGCACGCATAGTGGAAAAGGCAAAAACATCTGTATATAGCCGGAAACGCGCTATCTTCAGAAATGCGTTACTTTTTCACATTTTTAGTATGCATGGACTCTAAATATATAAAAGTATTCTAAATGCGACCTCGTATCATCTAAATTCTAATTTCTAATTTTGGAGATACTTATCTCTTAATAGAAACTATTCTTGTGTTCTTATTTCTTTTATAGTCTCTGGCTATAATTATGACTTGTGAAATAGAGGATGGTTTTGCATTCTTGACGAAGTTATTCAATGGTAGATTAAGCTTCCAAATGAATCGATGGAGAAGAGTTACCTCATCCATCTCTGGAGCTAATCGCAGAAGTTTAGCAAGATTTTGGTGGCATTCTTCCAGGGTCTTTCCTTCTTGGGTTAGAAAACAATCCTTTTCACAAAGATTTTAGCATTTCAACTTGAGATTGCGCGATAAGACATTCTTTTTTAAGGCATATACTGTTGTTTAAAAGAATACAAACTTTAACTAGTAAATCAATCAAATAGATCACTATTAACAATTAATAGAGAAGCGAGGGCCATACCTCAACCCCTAAGAATGATATATAATTGAAAAGCAATATATATATATATATATATATATATATATATATATATATATACCTTATAGAAATTTATCATTTATGTTTGTCTTCGCTCGTTAGTTAATAAGAGTTTCAGAACTTGATATATGAGAATAGAGAGTCTTCTAATACCTTCTCTTATGATTGAAATCATCCGATCATCCCCAAGATTTATCTCCTCTTATCGTACTCTGACTTTTCTCTGATTCTTTTCCTTTATAGTGCCGATGATCTAGAATTCGGCCTTCCAGCCTCTACATGCTGGGCAAAACCCTACGGGACCATACTCCTCGTCGTCGGCCGCCGCTGTGGTGGCGACCGAGGAATTAAGCGGCTTGTTGCCCTCTTAGGCTGGGTCACTCAACCTCCTGCCTCTTAGAGGGATGTCCACGCACTAGGGTGGACTAATTCACCGTACTAGCATGGGCTCTCAGAACTAGGCAGCATCACAATTACTCGCCTCAATTGGCCAACCTCATTCTCCCAATTGTATGATGGATACCATGGGTGGACTCTGGGCCTTACTATTCTGCCATTCGGCTACACAAGCACAAGAACAGGGCAGTGTTAAGGCAGGGAGAAGTTCTACATGTACCTTAATTTAACCAAGATAATCATTCATTACTCAACTAAACCATAGGACTAGAATCCATGTTACCTTCTTAAGAAAACAATCCTTTTCACAAAGATTTTAGCATTTCAACTTGAGATTACGCGATAAGACATTCTTTATTAAGGCATATGCTGTTGTTTAAAAGAATACAAACTTTAACTAGTGAATCAATCAAATAGATCACTATTAACAATTCATAGAGAAGCCAGGGCCATACCTCAACCCGTAAGAATGATATATAATTAAAAAATAATATATATATATATACCATATAGAAATTTATCGTTTGTGGTTGTCTTTGCTCGTTAATAAGAGTCAGAACTTGATATATGAGAAAAGCAAGTCTTCTAATACCTTCTCGTACGATTGAAATCATCCGATCATCCCCAAGATTTATCTCCTCTTACGCGTACTCTGACTTTTCTCTCTTTCGAAGGTCTATGGCAAAATAGCCCTCTTGTTGCAGGGCTACGGCATACTATTCTTTCTTTAAAAGAAAAGCTATGGAGTTTTGGTCTCTTCCTTCGAAAGACCATAGCAATCTAACCTTCTCTTCTAAGAGATTAGATCCCTGTGTAGAGATCGTGACAGAATCAGCAAATTGTTTCGGCTATAAATCTCTCATAAAAACTTAGAATATGGTCATATAGTCTCTCGTCGACACCTTGACCATGTAAAGATTCAAGGATACGATTTGTAAGAAAAACCTAGTTCTATCCCACAGGGGAGAGCGTGGTCTTCGAAAAGTCAAATTACCCATAGGGTAATTGATCATAGTTTGAGCAACTACTAATCTTGATTCCTAGAGATAACGCTTTTTTCCTTATCCATATGCAAGGCACAGCCCCGCTGGTCTAGTCTCCTAGAATAGAGTTGTTCGAGAACCTATTTATCTAGCATAGGGCAACTCTATTCTAGTCTCCTAGAATAGAGTTGCTCGAGAACCTATTTATCTAGCATAGGGCTTTCACTTAATCTGTTGGAAAGCTACCCGACTAATTGGGTCCACCCGTCTATAGGATGCTGTCGTGTCGGGGCATTCCACTCTCCCACTTTCCACGCTACTACTCTCAGGAGTCAATTTGTTTTCTAATCAATTCTACCACAGTGTTTCACATAAATAAACATGTTCCTTAATTAAGGCCCTTTTCACAAGGTTTGTTTAAACAACCTTTTTTCAAAGTATAATAATGCCAAAGACAAGATTCATAAAAAAGGTTTATACATGAATCAATTCCATACAAGCCAAACCAGCTCTCTTATTCTTTTCCTTTATACTACCGATGATCTAGAATTTGGCCTTCCAGCCTCTACATGCTGGGCAAAACCCTACAGGACCATACTCCTTGTCGCTGTGGCGAGGACTTAAGCCGACGACCTATAGCCCTCTCAGGCTCCGTCGCTCGATCCTCCTGCCTCCCAGAGGGATGCCCACACACTGGCGTGGGCTAATTCACCGTACTAGCCTGGGCCCTCAGAACTAGGTAGCATCACAATTACTCGCCTCAATCGGCAAACCTCATTCTCCCAATAGTATGAGGGATACCATGGGTGGACTCTGGGCCTTACTACTGTCTCCGTCATCTGACTACACAAGCACAAGAACGGGGCAGTGTCAAGGTAGGGAAAAGTTCTACATGTACCTTAATTTAACCAAGATAATAATCCATTTACTACTCAACTAAACCATAGGACTAGAATCCATGTTATCTTCTTAAGAAAACAATCCTTTTCACAAAGATTTTAGCATTTCAACTTGAGATTGCGCGATAAGACATTCTTTATTAAGGCATATGCTGTTGTTTAAAAGAATACAAACTTTAACTAGTAAATCAATCAAATAGATTACTATTAATAATTAATAAAGAAGACAGGGCCATACCTCAACCCCTAAGAATGATATATAATTGAAAAACAATATATATATATATACCATATAGAAATTTGTGGTTTGTGGTTGTCTTTGCTCGTTAATAAGAGTTTCAGAACTTGATATATGAGAATAGCGAGTCTTCTAATACCTTCTCTTACGATTGAAATCATCCGATCATCCCCAAAATTTATCTCCTCTGAGTCCTACTCTGACTTTTCTCTCTTTCGAAGGTCTATGGCAAAATAGCCTTCTCTTGTTGCAGGGCTACGGCATACTATTCTTTCTTTAAAAGAAAAGCTATGGAGTTTTGGGTGGTCTCTTCCTCCGAAAGACCATAGCAATCTAACCTTCTCTTCTAAGATATTAGATCCCTGTGTACAGAACGTGTGACAGAATGAGCAAATTGTTTCGGCTATAAAACTCTCATAAAAACTCAGAATATGGTCATATAGTCACTCAAAAGAAGCGGAAGGCATCCGGTCTACAAGCACGCATAGTGGAAAAGGCAAAAACATCTGTATATAGCCGGAAACGCGCTATCTTCAGAAATGCGTTACTTTTTCACATTTTTAGTATGCATGGACTCTAAATATATAAAAGTATTCTAAATGCGACCTCGTATCATCTAAATTCTAATTTCTAATTTTGGAGATACTTATCTCTTAATAGAAACTATTCTTGTGTTCTTATTTCTTTTATAGTCTCTGGCTATAATTATGACTTCTGAAATAGAGGATGGTTTTGCATTCTTGACGAAGTTATTCAATGGTAGATTAAGCTTCCAAATGAATCGATGGAGAAGAGTTACCTCATCCATCTCTGGAGCTAATCGCAGAAGTTTAGCAAGATTTTGGTGGCATTCTTCCAGGGTCTTTCCTTCTTGGGTTAGAAAACAATCCTTTTCACAAAGATTTTAGCATTTCAACTTGAGATTGCGCAATAAGACATTCTTTTTTAAGGCATATACTGTTGTTTAAAAGAATACAAACTTTAACTAGTAAATCAATCAAATAGATCACTATTAACAATTAATAGAGAAGCGAGGGCCATACCTCAACCCCTAAGAATGATATATAATTGAAAAGCAATATATATATATATATATATATATACCTTATAGAAATTTATCATTTATGTTTGTCTTCGCTCGTTAGTTAATAAGAGTTTCAGAACTTGATATATGAGAATAGAGAGTCTTCTAATACCTTCTCTTATGATTGAAATCATCCGATCATCCCCAAGATTTATCTCCTCTTATCGTACTCTGACTTTTCTCTGATTCTTTTCCTTTATAGTGCCGATGATCTAGAATTCGGCCTTCCAGCCTCTACATGCTGGGCAAAACCCTACGGGACCATACTCCTCGTCGTCGGCCGCCGCTGTGGTGGCGACCGAGGAATTAAGCGGCCTGTTGCCCTCTTAGGCTGGGTCACTCAACCTCCTGCCTCTTAGAGGGATGTCCACGCACTAGGGTGGGCTAATTCACCGTACTAGCATGGGCTCTCAGAACTAGGCAGCATCACAATTACTCGCCTCAATTGGCCAACCTCATTCTCCCAATTGTATGATGGATACCATGGGTGGACTCTGGGCCTTACTATTCTGCCATTCGGCTACACAAGCACAAGAACAGGGCAGTGTTAAGGCAGGGAGAAGTTCTACATGTACCTTAATTTAACCAAGATAATCATTCATTACTCAACTAAACCATAGGACTAGAATCCATGTTACCTTCTTAAGAAAACAATCCTTTTCACAAAGATTTTAGCATTTCAACTTGAGATTACGCGATAAGACATTCTTTATTAAGGCATATGCTGTTGTTTAAAAGAATACAAACTTTAACTAGTGAATCAATCAAATAGATCACTATTAACAATTCATAGAGAAGCCAGGGCCATACCTCAACCCGTAAGAATGATATATAATTAAAAAATAATATATATATATATACCATATAGAAATTTGTCGTTTGTGGTTGTCTTTGCTCGTTAATAAGAGTTTCAGAACTTGATATATGAGAAAAGCAAGTCTTCTAATACCTTCTCGTACGATTGAAATCATCCGATCATCCCCAAGATTTATCTCCTCTTACGCGTACTCTGACTTTTCTCTCTTTCGAAGGTCTATGGCAAAATAGCCCTCTTGTTGCAGGGCTACGGCATACTATTCTTTCTTTAAAAGAAAAGCTATGGAGTTTTGGTCTCTTCCTTCGAAAGACCATAGCAATCTAACCTTCTCTTCTAAGAGATTAGATCCCTGTGTAGAGATCGTGACAGAATCAGCAAATTGTTTCGGCTATAAATCTCTCATAAAAACTTAGAATATGGTCATATAGTCTCTCGTCGACACCTTGACCATGTAAAGATTCAAGGATACGATTTGTAAGAAAAACCTAGTTCTATCCCACAGGGGAGAGCGTGGTCTTCGAAAAGTCAAATTACCCATAGGGTAATTGATCATAGTTTGAGCAACTACTAATCTTGATTCCTAGAGATAACGCTTTTTTCCTTATCCATATGCAAGGCACAGCCCCGCTGGTCTAGTCTCCTAGAATAGAGTTGTTCGAGAACCTATTTATCTAGCATAGGGCAACTCTATTCTAGTCTCCTAGAATAGAGTTGCTCGAGAACCTATTTATCTAGCATAGGGCTTTCACTTAATCTGTTGGAAAGCTACCCGACTAATTGGGTCCACCCGTCTATAGGATGCTGTCGTGTCGGGGCATTCCACTCTCCCACTTTCCACGCTACTACTCTTAGGAGTCAATTTGTTTTCTAATCAATTCTACCACAGTGTTTCACATAAATAAACATGTTCCTTAATTAAGGCCCTTTTCACAAGGTTTGTTTAAACAACCTTTTTTCAAAGTATAATAATGCCAAAGACAAGATTCATAAAAAAGGTTTATACATGAATCAATTCCATACAAGCCAAACCAGCTCTCTTATTCTTTTCCTTTATACTACCGATGATCTAGAATTTGGCCTTCCAGCCTCTACATGCTGGGCAAAACCCTACAGGACCATACTCCTTGTCGCTGTGGCGAGGACTTAAGCCGACGACCTATAGCCCTCTCAGGCTCCGTCGCTCGATCCTCCTGCCTCCCAGAGGGATGCCCACACACTGGCGTGGGCTAATTCACCGTACTAGCCTGGGCCCTCAGAACTAGGTAGCATCACAATTACTCGCCTCAATCGGCAAACCTCATTCTCCCAATAGTATGAGGGATACCATGGGTGGACTCTGGGCCTTACTACTGTCTCCGTCATCTGACTACACAAGCACAAGAACGGGGCAGTGTCAAGGTAGGGAAAAGTTCTACATGTACCTTAATTTAACCAAGATAATAATCCATTTACTACTCAACTAAACCATAGGACTAGAATCCATGTTATCTTCTTAAGAAAACAATCCTTTTCACAAAGATTTTAGCATTTCAACTTGAGATTGCGCGATAAGACATTCTTTATTAAGGCATATGCTGTTGTTTAAAAGAATACAAACTTTAACTAGTAAATCAATCAAATAGATTACTATTAATAATTAATAAAGAAGACAGGGCCATACCTCAACCCCTAAGAATGATATATAATTGAAAAACAATATATATATATATACCATATAGAAATTTGTGGTTTGTGGTTGTCTTTGCTCGTTAATAAGAGTTTCAGAACTTGATATATGAGAATAGCGAGTCTTCTAATACCTTCTCTTACGATTGAAATCATCCGATCATCCCCAAAATTTATCTCCTCTGAGTCCTACTCTGACTTTTCTCTCTTTCGAAGGTCTATGGCAAAATAGCCTTCTCTTGTTGCAGGGCTACGGCATACTATTCTTTCTTTAAAAGAAAAGCTATGGAGTTTTGGGTGGTCTCTTCCTCCGAAAGACCATAGCAATCTAACCTTCTCTTCTAAGATATTAGATCCCTGTGTACAGAACGTGTGACAGAATGAGCAAATTGTTTCGGCTATAAAACTCTCATAAAAACTCAGAATATGGTCATATAGTCACTCAAAAGAAGCGGAAGGCATCCGGTCTACAAGCACGCATAGTGGAAAAGGCAAAAACATCTGTATATAGCCGGAAACGCGCTATCTTCAGAAATGCGTTACTTTTTCACATTTTTAGTATGCATGGACTCTAAATATATAAAAGTATTCTAAATGCGACCTCGTATCATCTAAATTCTAATTTCTAATTTTGGAGATACTTATCTCTTAATAGAAACTATTCTTGTGTTCTTATTTCTTTTATAGTCTCTGGCTATAATTATGACTTCTGAAATAGAGGATGGTTTTGCATTCTTGACGAAGTTATTCAATGGTAGATTAAGCTTCCAAATGAATCGATGGAGAAGAGTTACCTCATCCATCTCTGGAGCTAATCGCAGAAGTTTAGCAAGATTTTGGTGGCATTCTTCCAGGGTCTTTCCTTCTTGGGTTAGAAAACAATCCTTTTCACAAAGATTTTAGCATTTCAACTTGAGATTGCGCGATAAGACATTCTTTTTTAAGGCATATACTGTTGTTTAAAAGAATACAAACTTTAACTAGTAAATCAATCAAATAGATCACTATTAACAATTAATAGAGAAGCGAGGGCCATACCTCAACCCCTAAGAATGATATATAATTGAAAAGCAATATATATATATATATATATATATATACCTTATAGAAATTTATCATTTATGTTTGTCTTCGCTCGTTAGTTAATAAGAGTTTCAGAACTTGATATATGAGAATAGAGAGTCTTCTAATACCTTCTCTTATGATTGAAATCATCCGATCATCCCCAAGATTTATCTCCTCTTATCGTACTCTGACTTTTCTCTGATTCTTTTCCTTTATAGTGCCGATGATCTAGAATTCGGCCTTCCAGCCTCTACATGCTGGGCAAAACCCTACGGGACCATACTCCTCGTCGTCGGCCGCCGCTGTGGTGGCGACCGAGGAATTAAGCGGCCTGTTGCCCTCTTAGGCTGGGTCACTCAACCTCCTGCCTCTTAGAGGGATGTCCACGCACTAGGGTGGGCTAATTCACCGTACTAGCATGGGCTCTCAGAACTAGGCAGCATCACAATTACTCGCCTCAATTGGCCAACCTCATTCTCCCAATTGTATGATGGATACCATGGGTGGACTCTGGGCCTTACTATTCTGCCATTCGGCTACACAAGCACAAGAACAGGGCAGTGTTAAGGCAGGGAGAAGTTCTACATGTACCTTAATTTAACCAAGATAATCATTCATTACTCAACTAAACCATAGGACTAGAATCCATGTTACCTTCTTAAGAAAACAATCCTTTTCACAAAGATTTTAGCATTTCAACTTGAGATTACGCGATAAGACATTCTTTATTAAGGCATATGCTGTTGTTTAAAAGAATACAAACTTTAACTAGTGAATCAATCAAATAGATCACTATTAACAATTCATAGAGAAGCCAGGGCCATACCTCAACCCGTAAGAATGATATATAATTAAAAAATAATATATATATATATACCATATAGAAATTTGTCGTTTGTGGTTGTCTTTGCTCGTTAATAAGAGTTTCAGAACTTGATATATGAGAAAAGCAAGTCTTCTAATACCTTCTCGTACGATTGAAATCATCCGATCATCCCCAAGATTTATCTCCTCTTACGCGTACTCTGACTTTTCTCTCTTTCGAAGGTCTATGGCAAAATAGCCCTCTTGTTGCAGGGCTACGGCATACTATTCTTTCTTTAAAAGAAAAGCTATGGAGTTTTGGTCTCTTCCTTCGAAAGACCATAGCAATCTAACCTTCTCTTCTAAGAGATTAGATCCCTGTGTAGAGATCGTGACAGAATCAGCAAATTATTTCGGCTATAAATCTCTCATAAAAACTTAGAATATGGTCATATAGTCTCTCGTCGACACCTTGACCATGTAAAGATTCAAGGATACGATTTGTAAGAAAAACCTAGTTCTATCCCACAGGGGAGAGCGTGGTCTTCGAAAAGTCAAATTACCCATAGGGTAATTGATCATAGTTTGAGCAACTACTAATCTTGATTCCTAGAGATAACGCTTTTTTCCTTATCCATATGCAAGGCACAGCCCCGCTGGTCTAGTCTCCTAGAATAGAGTTGTTCGAGAACCTATTTATCTAGCATAGGGCAACTCTATTCTAGTCTCCTAGAATAGAGTTGCTCAAGAACCTATTTATCTAGCATAGGGCTTTCACTTAATCTGTTGGAAAGCTACCCGACTAATTGGGTCCACCCGTCTATAGGATGCTGTCGTGTCGGGGCATTCCACTCTCCCACTTTCCACGCTACTACTCTCAGGAGTCAATTTGTTTTCTAATCAATTCTACCAGAGTGTTTCACATAAATAAACATGTTCCTTAATTAAGGCCCTTTTCACAAGGTTTGTTTAAACAACCTTTTTTCAAAGTATAATAATGCCAAAGACAAGATTCATAAAAAAAGTTTATACATGAATCAATTCCATACAAGCCAAACCAGCTCTCTTATTCTTTTCCTTTATACTACCGATGATCTAGAATTTGGCCTTCCAGCCTCTACATGCTGGGCAAAACCCTACAGGACCATACTCCTTGTCGCTGTGGCGAGGACTTAAGCCGACGACCTATAGCCCTCTCAGGCTCCGTCGCTCGATCCTCCTGCCTCTCAGAGGGATGCCCACACACTGGCGTGGGCTAATTCACCGTACTAGCCTGGGCCCTCAGAACTAGGTAGCATCACAATTACTCGCCTCAATCGGCAAACCTCATTCTCCCAATAGTATGAGGGATACCATGGGTGGACTCTGGGCCTTACTACTGTCTCCGTCATCTGACTACACAAGCACAAGAACGGGGCAGTGTCAAGGTAGGGAAAAGTTCTACATGTACCTTAATTTAACCAAGATAATAATCCATTTACTACTCAACTAAACCATAGGACTAGAATCCATGTTACCTTCTTAAGAAAACAATCCTTTTCACAAAGATTTTAGCATTTCAACTTGAGATTGCGCGATAAGACATTCTTTATTAAGGCATATGCTGTTGTTTAAAAGAATACAAACTTTAACTAGTAAATCAATCAAATAGATTACTATTAATAATTAATAAAGAAGACAGGGCCATACCTCAACCCCTAAGAATGATATATAATTGAAAAACAATATATATATATATACCATATAGAAATTTGTGGTTTGTGGTTGTCTTTGCTCGTTAATAAGAGTTTCAGAACTTGATATATGAGAATAGCGAGTCTTCTAATACCTTCTCTTACGATTGAAATCATCCGATCATCCCCAAAATTTATCTCCTCTGAGTCCTACTCTGACTTTTCTCTCTTTCGAAGGTCTATGGCAAAATAGCCTTCTCTTGTTGCAGGGCTACGGCATACTATTCTTTCTTTAAAAGAAAAGCTATGGAGTTTTGGGTGGTCTCTTCCTCCGAAAGACCATAGCAATCTAACCTTCTCTTCTAAGATATTAGATCCCTGTGTACAGAACGTGTGACAGAATGAGCAAATTGTTTCGGCTATAAAACTCTCATAAAAACTCAGAATATGGTCATATAGTCACTCAAAAGAAGCGGAAGGCATCCGGTCTACAAGCACGCATAGTGGAAAAGGCAAAAACATCTGTATATAGCCGGAAACGCGCTATCTTCAGAAATGTGTTACTTTTTCACATTTTTAGTATGCATGGACTCTAAATATATAAAAGTATTCTAAATGCGACCTCGTATCATCTAAATTCTAATTTCTAATTTTGGAGATACTTATCTCTTAATAGAAACTATTCTTGTGTTCTTATTTCTTTTATAGTCTCTGGCTATAATTATGACTTCTGAAATAGAGGATGGTTTTGCATTCTTGACGAAGTTATTCAATGGTAGATTAAGCTTCCAAATGAATCGATGGAGAAGAGTTACCTCATCCATCTCTGGAGCTAATCGCAGAAGTTTAGCAAGATTTTGGTGGCATTCTTCCAGGGTCTTTCCTTCTTGGGTTAGAAAACAATCCTTTTCACAAAGATTTTAGCATTTCAACTTGAGATTGCGCGATAAGACATTCTTTTTTAAGGCATATACTGTTGTTTAAAAGAATACAAACTTTAACTAGTAAATCAATCAAATAGATCACTATTAACAATTAATAGAGAAGCGAGGGCCATACCTCAACCCCTAAGAATGATATATAATTGAAAAGCAATATATATATATATATATATATATATATATATACCTTATAGAAATTTATCATTTATGTTTGTCTTCGCTCGTTAGTTAATAAGAGTTTCAGAACTTGATATATGAGAATAGAGAGTCTTCTAATACCTTCTCTTATGATTGAAATCATCCGATCATCCCCAAGATTTATCTCCTCTTATCGTACTCTGACTTTTCTCTGATTCTTTTCCTTTATAGTGCCGATGATCTAGAATTCGGCCTTCCAGCCTCTACATGCTGGGCAAAACCCTACGGGACCATACTCCTCGTCGTCGGCCGCCGCTGTGGTGGCGACCGAGGAATTAAGCGGCCTGTTGCCCTCTTAGGCTGGGTCACTCAACCTCCTGCCTCTTAGAGGGATGTCCACGCACTAGGGTGGGCTAATTCACCGTACTAGCATGGGCTCTCAGAACTAGGCAGCATCACAATTACTCGCCTCAATTGGCCAACCTCATTCTCCCAATTGTATGATGGATACCATGGGTGGACTCTGGGCCTTACTATTCTGCCATTCGGCTACACAAGCACAAGAACAGGGCAGTGTTAAGGCAGGGAGAAGTTCTACATGTACCTTAATTTAACCAAGATAATCATTCATTACTCAACTAAACCATAGGACTAGAATCCATGTTACCTTCTTAAGAAAACAATCCTTTTCACAAAGATTTTAGCATTTCAACTTGAGATTACGCGATAAGACATTCTTTATTAAGGCATATGCTGTTGTTTAAAAGAATACAAACTTTAACTAGTGAATCAATCAAATAGATCACTATTAACAATTCATAGAGAAGCCAGGGCCATACCTCAACCCGTAAGAATGATATATAATTAAAAAATAATATATATATATATACCATATAGAAATTTATCGTTTGTGGTTGTCTTTTCTCGTTAATAAGAGTTTCAGAACTTGATATATGAGAAAAGCAAGTCTTCTAATACCTTCTCGTACGATTGAAATCATCCGATCATCCCCAAGATTTATCTCCTCTTACGCGTACTCTGACTTTTCTCTCTTTCGAAGGTCTATGGCAAAATAGCCCTCTTGTTGCAGGGCTACGGCATACTATTCTTTCTTTAAAAGAAAAGCTATGGAGTTTTGGTCTCTTTCTTCGAAAGACCATAGCAATCTAACCTTCTCTGCTAAGAGATTAGATCCCTGTGTAGAGATCGTGACAGAATCAGCAAATTGTTTCGGCTATAAATCTCTCATAAAAACTTAGAATATGGTCATATAGTCTCTCGTCGACACCTTGACCATGTAAAGATTCAAGGATACGATTTGTAAGAAAAACCTAGTTCTATCCCACAGGGGAGAGCGTGGTCTTCGAAAAGTCAAATTACCCATAGGGTAATTGATCATAGTTTGAGCAACTACTAATCTTGATTCCTAGAGATAACGCTTTTTTCCTTATCCATATGCAAGGCACAGCCCCGCTGGTCTAGTCTCCTAGAATAGAGTTGTTCGAGAACCTATTTATCTAGCATAGGGCAACTCTATTCTAGTCTCCTAGAATAGAGTTGCTCGAGAACCTATTTATCTAGCATAGGGCTTTCACTTAATCTGTTGGAAAGCTACCCGACTAATTGGGTCCACCCGTCTATAGGATGCTGTCGTGTCGGGGCATTCCACTCTCCCACTTTCCACGCTACTACTCTCAGGAGTCAATTTGTTTTCTAATCAATTCTACCACAGTGTTTCACATAAATAAACATGTTCCTTAATTAAGGCCCTTTTCACAAGGTTTGTTTAAACAACCTTTTCTCAAAGTATAATAATGCCAAAGACAAGATTCATAAAAAAAGTTTATACATGAATCAATTCCATACAAGCCAAACCAGCTCTCTTATTCTTTTCCTTTATACTACCGATGATCTAGAATTTGGCCTTCCAGCCTCTACATGCTGGGCAAAACCCTACAGGACCATACTCCTTGTCGCTGTGGCGAGGACTTAAGCCGACGACCTATAGCCCTCTCAGGCTCCGTCGCTCGATCCTCCTGCCTCTCAGAGGGATGCCCACACACTGGCGTGGGCTAATTCACCGTACTAGCCTGGGCCCTCAGAACTAGGTAGCATCACAATTACTCGCCTCAATCGGCAAACCTCATTCTCCCAATAGTATGAGGGATACCATGGGTGGACTCTGGGCCTTACTACTGTCTCCGTCATCTGACTACACAAGCACAAGAACGGGGCAGTGTCAAGGTAGGGAAAAGTTCTACATGTACCTTAATTTAACCAAGATAATAATCCATTTACTACTCAACTAAACCATAGGACTAGAATCCATGTTACCTTCTTAAGAAAACAATCCTTTTCACAAAGATTTTAGCATTTCAACTTGAGATTGCGCGATAAGACATTCTTTATTAAGGCATATGCTGTTGTTTAAAAGAATACAAACTTTAACTAGTAAATCAATCAAATAGATTACTATTAATAATTAATAAAGAAGACAGGGCCATACCTCAACCCCTAAGAATGATATATAATTGAAAAACAATATATATATATATACCATATAGAAATTTGTGGTTTGTGGTTGTCTTTGCTCGTTAATAAGAGTTTCAGAACTTGATATATGAGAATAGCGAGTCTTCTAATACCTTCTCTTACGATTGAAATCATCCGATCATCCCCAAAATTTATCTCCTCTGAGTCCTACTCTGACTTTTCTCTCTTTCGAAGGTCTATGGCAAAATAGCCTTCTCTTGTTGCAGGGCTACGGCATACTATTCTTTCTTTAAAAGAAAAGCTATGGAGTTTTGGGTGGTCTCTTCCTCCGAAAGACCATAGCAATCTAACCTTCTCTTCTAAGATATTAGATCCCTGTGTACAGAACGTGTGACAGAATGAGCAAATTGTTTCGGCTATAAAACTCTCATAAAAACTCAGAATATGGTCATATAGTCACTCAAAAGAAGCGGAAGGCATCCGGTCTACAAGCACGCATAGTGGAAAAGGCAAAAACATCTGTATATAGCCGGAAACTCGCTATCTTCAGAAATGCGTTACTTTTTCACATTTTTAGTATGCATGGACTCTAAATATATAAAAGTATTCTAAATGCGACCTCGTATCATCTAAATTCTAATTTCTAATTTTGGAGATACTTATCTCTTAATAGAAACTATTCTTGTGTTCTTATTTCTTTTATAGTCTCTGGCTATAATTATGACTTGTGAAATAGAGGATGGTTTTGCATTCTTGACGAAGTTATTCAATGGTAGATTAAGCTTCCAAATGAATCGATGGAGAAGAGTTACCTCATCCATCTCTGGAGCTAATCGCAGAAGTTTAGCAAGATTTTGGTGGCATTCTTCCAGGGTCTTTCCTTCTTGGGTTAGAAAACAATCCTTTTCACAAAGATTTTAGCATTTCAACTTGAGATTGCGCGATAAGACATTCTTTTTTAAGGCATATACTGTTGTTTAAAAGAATACAAACTTTAACTAGTAAATCAATCAAATAGATCACTATTAACAATTAATAGAGAAGCGAGGGCCATACCTCAACCCCTAAGAATGATATATAATTGAAAAGCAATATATATATATATATATATATATATATATATATATATATATACCTTATAGAAATTTATCATTTATGTTTGTCTTCGCTCGTTAGTTAATAAGAGTTTCAGAACTTGATATATGAGAATAGAGAGTCTTCTAATACCTTCTCTTATGATTGAAATCATCCGATCATCCCCAAGATTTATCTCCTCTTATCGTACTCTGACTTTTCTCTGATTCTTTTCCTTTATAGTGCCGATGATCTAGAATTCGGCCTTCCAGCCTCTACATGCTGGGCAAAACCCTACGGGACCATACTCCTCGTCGTCGGCCGCCGCTGTGGTGGCGACCGAGGAATTAAGCGGCTTGTTGCCCTCTTAGGCTGGGTCACTCAACCTCCTGCCTCTTAGAGGGATGTCCACGCACTAGGGTGGACTAATTCACCGTACTAGCATGGGCTCTCAGAACTAGGCAGCATCACAATTACTCGCCTCAATTGGCCAACCTCATTCTCCCAATTGTATGATGGATACCATGGGTGGACTCTGGGCCTTACTATTCTGCCATTCGGCTACACAAGCACAAGAACAGGGCAGTGTTAAGGCAGGGAGAAGTTCTACATGTACCTTAATTTAACCAAGATAATCATTCATTACTCAACTAAACCATAGGACTAGAATCCATGTTACCTTCTTAAGAAAACAATCCTTTTCACAAAGATTTTAGCATTTCAACTTGAGATTACGCGATAAGACATTCTTTATTAAGGCATATGCTGTTGTTTAAAAGAATACAAACTTTAACTAGTGAATCAATCAAATAGATCACTATTAACAATTCATAGAGAAGCCAGGGCCATACCTCAACCCGTAAGAATGATATATAATTAAAAAATAATATATATATATATACCATATAGAAATTTGTCGTTTGTGGTTGTCTTTGCTCGTTAATAAGAGTTTCAGAACTTGATATATGAGAAAAGCAAGTCTTCTAATACCTTCTCGTACGATTGAAATCATCCGATCATCCCCAAGATTTATCTCCTCTTACGCGTACTCTGACTTTTCTCTCTTTCGAAGGTCTATGGCAAAATAGCCCTCTTGTTGCAGGGCTACGGCATACTATTCTTTCTTTAAAAGAAAAGCTATGGAGTTTTGGTCTCTTCCTTCGAAAGACCATAGCAATCTAACCTTCTCTGCTAAGAGATTAGATCCCTGTGTAGAGATCGTGACAGAATCAGCAAATTGTTTCGGCTATAAATCTCTCATAAAAACTTAGAATATGGTCATATAGTCTCTCGTCGACACCTTGACCATGTAAAGATTCAAGGATACGATTTGTAAGAAAAACCTAGTTCTATCCCACAGGGGAGAGCGTGGTCTTCGAAAAGTCAAATTACCCATAGGGTAATTGATCATAGTTTGAGCAACTACTAATCTTGATTCCTAGAGATAACGCTTTTTTCCTTATCCATATGCAAGGCACAGCCCCGCTGGTCTAGTCTCCTAGAATAGAGTTGTTCGAGAACCTATTTATCTAGCATAGGGCAACTCTATTCTAGTCTCCTAGAATAGAGTTGCTCGAGAACCTATTTATCTAGCATAGGGCTTTCACTTAATCTGTTGGAAAGCTACCCGACTAATTGGGTCCACCCGTCTATAGGATGCTGTCGTGTCGGGGCATTCCACTCTCCCACTTTCCATGCTACTACTCTCAGGAGTCAATTTGTTTTCTAATCAATTCTACCACAGTGTTTCATATAAATAAACATGTTCCTTAATTAAGGCCCTTTTCACAAGGTTTGTTTAAACAACCTTTTTTCAAAGTATAATAATGCCAAAGACAAGATTCATAAAAAAAGTTTATACATGAATCAATTCCATACAAGCCAAACCAGCTCTCTTATTCTTTTCCTTTATACTACCGATGATCTAGAATTTGGCCTTCCAGCCTCTACATGCTGGGCAAAACCCTACAGGACCATACTCCTTGTCGCTGTGGCGAGGACTTAAGCCGACGACCTATAGCCCTCTCAGGCTCCGTCGCTCGATCCTCCTGCCTCTCAGAGGGATGCCCACACACTGGCGTGGGCTAATTCACCGTACTAGCCTGGGCCCTCAGAACTAGGTAGCATCACAATTACTCGCCTCAATCGGCAAACCTCATTCTCCCAATAGTATGAGGGATACCATGGGTGGACTCTGGGCCTTACTACTGTCTCCGTCATCTGACTACACAAGCACAAGAACGGGGCAGTGTCAAGGTAGGGAAAAGTTCTACATGTACCTTAATTTAACCAAGATAATAATCCATTTACTACTCAACTAAACCATAGGACTAGAATCCATGTTACCTTCTTAAGAAAACAATCCTTTTCACAAAGATTTTAGCATTTCAACTTGAGATTGCGCGATAAGACATTCTTTATTAAGGCATATGCTGTTGTTTAAAAGAATACAAACTTTAACTAGTAAATCAATCAAATAGATTACTATTAATAATTAATAAAGAAGACAGGGCCATACCTCAACCCCTAAGAATGATATATAATTGAAAAACAATATATATATATATACCATATAGAAATTTGTGGTTTGTGGTTGTCTTTGCTCGTTAATAAGAGTTTCAGAACTTGATATATGAGAATAGCGAGTCTTCTAATACCTTCTCTTACGATTGAAATCATCCGATCATCCCCAAAATTTATCTCCTCTGAGTCCTACTCTGACTTTTCTCTCTTTCGAAGGTCTATGGCAAAATAGCCTTCTCTTGTTGCAGGGCTACGGCATACTATTCTTTCTTTAAAAGAAAAGCTATGGAGTTTTGGGTGGTCTCTTCCTCCGAAAGACCATAGCAATCTAACCTTCTCTTCTAAGATATTAGATCCCTGTGTACAGAACGTGTGACAGAATGAGCAAATTGTTTCGGCTATAAAACTCTCATAAAAACTCAGAATATGGTCATATAGTCACTCAAAAGAAGCGGAAGGCATCCGGTCTACAAGCACGCATAGTGGAAAAGGCAAAAACATCTGTATATAGCCGGAAACGCGCTATCTTCAGAAATGCGTTACTTTTTCACATTTTTAGTATGCATGGACTCTAAATATATAAAAGTATTCTAAATGCGACCTCGTATCATCTAAATTCTAATTTCTAATTTTGGAGATACTTATCTCTTAATAGAAACTATTCTTGTGTTCTTATTTCTTTTATAGTCTCTGGCTATAATTATGACTTCTGAAATAGAGGATGGTTTTGCATTCTTGACGAAGTTATTCAATGGTAGATTAAGCTTCCAAATGAATCGATGGAGAAGAGTTACCTCATCCATCTCTGGAGCTAATCGCAGAAGTTTAGCAAGATTTTGGTGGCATTCTTCCAGGGTCTTTCCTTCTTGGGTTAGAAAACAATCCTTTTCACAAAGATTTTAGCATTTCAACTTGAGATTGCGCGATAAGACATTCTTTTTTAAGGCATATACTGTTGTTTAAAAGAATACAAACTTTAACTAGTAAATCAATCAAATAGATCACTATTAACAATTAATAGAGAAGCGAGGGCCATACCTCAACCCCTAAGAATGATATATAATTGAAAAGCAATATATATATATATATATATATATATACCTTATAGAAATTTATCATTTATGTTTGTCTTCGCTCGTTAGTTAATAAGAGTTTCAGAACTTGATATATGAGAATAGAGAGTCTTCTAATACCTTCTCTTATGATTGAAATCATCCGATCATCCCCAAGATTTATCTCCTCTTATCGTACTCTGACTTTTCTCTGATTCTTTTCCTTTATAGTGCCGATGATCTAGAATTCGGCCTTCCAGCCTCTACATGCTGGGCAAAACCCTACGGGACCATACTCCTCGTCGTCGGCCGCCGCTGTGGTGGCGACCGAGGAATTAAGCGGCCTGTTGCCCTCTTAGGCTGGGTCACTCAACCTCCTGCCTCTTAGAGGGATGTCCACGCACTAGGGTGGGCTAATTCACCGTACTAGCATGGGCTCTCAGAACTAGGCAGCATCACAATTACTCGCCTCAATTGGCCAACCTCATTCTCCCAATTGTATGATGGATACCATGGGTGGACTCTGGGCCTTACTATTCTGCCATTCGGCTACACAAGCACAAGAACAGGGCAGTGTTAAGGCAGGGAGAAGTTCTACATGTACCTTAATTTAACCAAGATAATCATTCATTACTCAACTAAACCATAGGACTAGAATCCATGTTACCTTCTTAAGAAAACAATCCTTTTCACAAAGATTTTAGCATTTCAACTTGAGATTACGCGATAAGACATTCTTTATTAAGGCATATGCTGTTGTTTAAAAGAATACAAACTTTAACTAGTGAATCAATCAAATAGATCACTATTAACAATTCATAGAGAAGCCAGGGCCATACCTCAACCCGTAAGAATGATATATAATTAAAAAATAATATATATATATATACCATATAGAAATTTGTCGTTTGTGGTTGTCTTTGCTCGCTAATAAGAGTTTCAGAACTTGATATATGAGAAAAGCAAGTATTCTAATACCTTCTCGTACGATTGAAATCATCCGATCATCCCCAAGATTTATCTCCTCTTACGCGTACTCTGACTTTTCTCTCTTTCGAAGGTCTATGGCAAAATAGCCCTCTTGTTGCAGGGCTACGGCATACTATTCTTTCTTTAAAAGAAAAGCTATGGAGTTTTGGTCTCTTCCTTCGAAAGACCATAGCAATCTAACCTTCTCTGCTAAGAGATTAGATCCCTGTGTAGAGATCGTGACAGAATCAGCAAATTGTTTCGGCTATAAATCTCTCATAAAAACTTAGAATATGGTCATATAGTCTCTCGTCGACACCTTGACCATGTAAAGATTCAAGGATACGATTTGTAAGAAAAACCTAGTTCTATCCCACAGGGGAGAGCGTGGTCTTCGAAAAGTCAAATTACCCATAGGGTAATTGATCATAGTTTGAGCAACTACTAATCTTGATTCCTAGAGATAACGCTTTTTTCCTTATCCATATGCAAGGCACAGCCCCGCTGGTCTAGTCTCCTAGAATAGAGTTGTTCGAGAACCTATTTATCTAGCATAGGGCAACTCTATTCTAGTCTCCTAGAATAGAGTTGCTCGAGAACCTATTTATCTAGCATAGGGCTTTCACTTAATCTGTTGGAAAGCTACCCGACTAATTGGGTCCACCCGTCTATAGGATGCTGTCGTGTCGGGGCATTCCACTCTCCCACTTTCCATGCTACTACTCTCAGGAGTCAATTTGTTTTCTAATCAATTCTACCACAGTGTTTCATATAAATAAACATGTTCCTTAATTAAGGCCCTTTTCACAAGGTTTGTTTAAACAACCTTTTTTCAAAGTATAATAATGCCAAAGACAAGATTCATAAAAAAAGTTTATACATGAATCAATTCCATACAAGCCAAACCAGCTCTCTTATTCTTTTCCTTTATACTACCGATGATCTAGAATTTGGCCTTCCAGCCTCTACATGCTGGGCAAAACCCTACAGGACCATACTCCTTGTCGCTGTGGCGAGGACTTAAGCCGACGACCTATAGCCCTCTCAGGCTCCGTCGCTCGATCCTCCTGCCTCTCAGAGGGATGCCCACACACTGGCGTGGGCTAATTCACCGTACTAGCCTGGGCCCTCAGAACTAGGTAGCATCACAATTACTCGCCTCAATCGGCAAACCTCATTCTCCCAATAGTATGAGGGATACCATGGGTGGACTCTGGGCCTTACTACTGTCTCCGTCATCTGACTACACAAGCACAAGAACGGGGCAGTGTCAAGGTAGGGAAAAGTTCTACATGTACCTTAATTTAACCAAGATAATAATCCATTTACTACTCAACTAAACCATAGGACTAGAATCCATGTTACCTTCTTAAGAAAACAATCCTTTTCACAAAGATTTTAGCATTTCAACTTGAGATTGCGCGATAAGACATTCTTTATTAAGGCATATGCTGTTGTTTAAAAGAATACAAACTTTAACTAGTAAATCAATCAAATAGATTACTATTAATAATTAATAAAGAAGACAGGGCCATACCTCAACCCCTAAGAATGATATATAATTGAAAAACAATATATATATATATACCATATAGAAATTTGTGGTTTGTGGTTGTCTTTGCTCGTTAATAAGAGTTTCAGAACTTGATATATGAGAATAGCGAGTCTTCTAATACCTTCTCTTACGATTGAAATCATCCGATCATCCCCAAAATTTATCTCCTCTGAGTCCTACTCTGACTTTTCTCTCTTTCGAAGGTCTATGGCAAAATAGCCTTCTCTTGTTGCAGGGCTACGGCATACTATTCTTTCTTTAAAAGAAAAGCTATGGAGTTTTGGGTGGTCTCTTCCTCCGAAAGACCATAGCAATCTAACCTTCTCTTCTAAGATATTAGATCCCTGTGTACAGAACGTGTGACAGAATGAGCAAATTGTTTCGGCTATAAAACTCTCATAAAAACTCAGAATATGGTCATATAGTCACTCAAAAGAAGCGGAAGGCATCCGGTCTACAAGCACGCATAGTGGAAAAGGCAAAAACATCTGTATATAGCCGGAAACGCGCTATCTTCAGAAATGCGTTACTTTTTCACATTTTTAGTATGCATGGACTCTAAATATATAAAAGTATTCTAAATGCGACCTCGTATCATCTAAATTCTAATTTCTAATTTTGGAGATACTTATCTCTTAATAGAAACTATTCTTGTGTTCTTATTTCTTTTATAGTCTCTGGCTATAATTATGACTTCTGAAATAGAGGATGGTTTTGCATTCTTGACGAAGTTATTCAATGGTAGATTAAGCTTCCAAATGAATCGATGGAGAAGAGTTACCTCATCCATCTCTGGAGCTAATCGCAGAAGTTTAGCAAGATTTTGGTGGCATTCTTCCAGGGTCTTTCCTTCTTGGGTTAGAAAACAATCCTTTTCACAAAGATTTTAGCATTTCAACTTGAGATTGCGCGATAAGACATTCTTTTTTAAGGCATATACTGTTGTTTAAAAGAATACAAACTTTAACTAGTAAATCAATCAAATAGATCACTATTAACAATTAATAGAGAAGCGAGGGCCATACCTCAACCCCTAAGAATGATATATAATTGAAAAGCAATATATATATATATATATATATATATACCTTATAGAAATTTATCATTTATGTTTGTCTTCGCTCGTTAGTTAATAAGAGTTTCAGAACTTGATATATGAGAATAGAGAGTCTTCTAATACCTTCTCTTATGATTGAAATCATCCGATCATCCCCAAGATTTATCTCCTCTTATCGTACTCTGACTTTTCTCTGATTCTTTTCCTTTATAGTGCCGATGATCTAGAATTCGGCCTTCCAGCCTCTACATGCTGGGCAAAACCCTACGGGACCATACTCCTCGTCGTCGGCCGCCGCTGTGGTGGCGACCGAGGAATTAAGCGGCCTGTTGCCCTCTTAGGCTGGGTCACTCAACCTCCTGCCTCTTAGAGGGATGTCCACGCACTAGGGTGGGCTAATTCACCGTACTAGCATGGGCTCTCAGAACTAGGCAGCATCACAATTACTCGCCTCAATTGGCCAACCTCATTCTCCCAATTGTATGATGGATACCATGGGTGGACTCTGGGCCTTACTATTCTGCCATTCGGCTACACAAGCACAAGAACAGGGCAGTGTTAAGGCAGGGAGAAGTTCTACATGTACCTTAATTTAACCAAGATAATCATTCATTACTCAACTAAACCATAGGACTAGAATCCATGTTACCTTCTTAAGAAAACAATCCTTTTCACAAAGATTTTAGCATTTCAACTTGAGATTACGCGATAAGACATTCTTTATTAAGGCATATGCTGTTGTTTAAAAGAATACAAACTTTAACTAGTGAATCAATCAAATAGATCACTATTAACAATTCATAGAGAAGCCAGGGCCATACCTCAACCCGTAAGAATGATATATAATTAAAAAATAATATATATATATACCATATAGAAATTTGTCGTTTGTGGTTGTCTTTGCTCGCTAATAAGAGTTTCAGAACTTGATATATGAGAAAAGCAAGTATTCTAATACCTTCTCGTACGATTGAAATCATCCGATCATCCCCAAGATTTATCTCCTCTTACGCGTACTCTGACTTTTCTCTCTTTCGAAGGTCTATGGCAAAATAGCCCTCTTGTTGCAGGGCTACGGCATACTATTCTTTCTTTAAAAGAAAAGCTATGGAGTTTTGGTCTCTTCCTTCGAAAGACCATAGCAATCTAACCTTCTCTTCTAAGAGATTAGATCCCTGTGTAGAGATCGTGACAGAATCAGCAAATTGTTTCGGCTATAAATCTCTCATAAAAACTTAGAATATGGTCATATAGTCTCTCGTCGACACCTTGACCATGTAAAGATTCAAGGATACGATTTGTAAGAAAAACCTAGTTCTATCCCACAGGGGAGAGCGTGGTCTTCGAAAAGTCAAATTACCCATAGGGTAATTGATCATAGTTTGAGCAACTACTAATCTTGATTCCTAGAGATAACGCTTTTTTCCTTATCCATATGCAAGGCACAGCCCCGCTGGTCTAGTCTCCTAGAATAGAGTTGTTCGAGAACCTATTTATCTAGCATAGGGCAACTCTATTCTAGTCTCCTAGAATAGAGTTGCTCGAGAACCTATTTATCTAGCATAGGGCTTTCACTTAATCTGTTGGAAAGCTACCCGACTAATTGGGTCCACCCGTCTATAGGATGCTGTCGTGTCGGGGCATTCCACTCTCCCACTTTCCACGCTACTACTCTCAGGAGTCAATTTGTTTTCTAATCAATTCTACCACAGTGTTTCACATAAATAAACATGTTCCTTAATTAAGGCCCTTTTCACAAGGTTTGTTTAAACAACCTTTTTTCAAAGTATAATAATGCCAAAGACAAGATTCATAAAAAAGGTTTATACATGAATCAATTCCATACAAGCCAAACCAGCTCTCTTATTCTTTTCCTTTATACTACCGATGATCTAGAATTTGGCCTTCCAGCCTCTACATGCTGGGCAAAACCCTACAGGACCATACTCCTTGTCGCTGTGGCGAGGACTTAAGCCGACGACCTATAGCCCTCTCAGGCTCCGTCGCTCGATCCTCCTGCCTCCCAGAGGGATGCCCACACACTGGCGTGGGCTAATTCACCGTACTAGCCTGGGCCCTCAGAACTAGGTAGCATCACAATTACTCGCCTCAATCGGCAAACCTCATTCTCCCAATAGTATGAGGGATACCATGGGTGGACTCTGGGCCTTACTACTGTCTCCGTCATCTGACTACACAAGCACAAGAACGGGGCAGTGTCAAGGTAGGGAAAAGTTCTACATGTACCTTAATTTAACCAAGATAATAATCCATTTACTACTCAACTAAACCATAGGACTAGAATCCATGTTACCTTCTTAAGAAAACAATCCTTTTCACAAAGATTTTAGCATTTCAACTTGAGATTGCGCGATAAGACATTCTTTATTAAGGCATATGCTGTTGTTTAAAAGAATACAAACTTTAACTAGTAAATCAATCAAATAGATTACTATTAATAATTAATAAAGAAGACAGGGCCATACCTCAACCCCTAAGAATGATATATAATTGAAAAACAATATATATATATATACCATATAGAAATTTGTGGTTTGTGGTTGTCTTTGCTCGTTAATAAGAGTTTCAGAACTTGATATATGAGAATAGCGAGTCTTCTAATACCTTCTCTTACGATTGAAATCATCCGATCATCCCCAAAATTTATCTCCTCTGAGTCCTACTCTGACTTTTCTCTCTTTCGAAGGTCTATGGCAAAATAGCCTTCTCTTGTTGCAGGGCTACGGCATACTATTCTTTCTTTAAAAGAAAAGCTATGGAGTTTTGGGTGGTCTCTTCCTCCGAAAGACCATAGCAATCTAACCTTCTCTTCTAAGATATTAGATCCCTGTGTACAGAACGTGTGACAGAATGAGCAAATTGTTTCGGCTATAAAACTCTCATAAAAACTCAGAATATGGTCATATAGTCACTCAAAAGAAGCGGAAGGCATCCGGTCTACAAGCACGCATAGTGGAAAAGGCAAAAACATCTGTATATAGCCGGAAACGTGCTATCTTCAGAAATGCGTTACTTTTTCACATTTTTAGTATGCATGGACTCTAAATATATAAAAGTATTCTAAATGCGACCTCGTATCATCTAAATTCTAATTTCTAATTTTGGAGATACTTATCTCTTAATAGAAACTATTCTTGTGTTCTTATTTCTTTTATAGTCTCTGGCTATAATTATGACTTCTGAAATAGAGGATGGTTTTGCATTCTTGACGAAGTTATTCAATGGTAGATTAAGCTTCCAAATGAATCGATGGAGAAGAGTTACCTCATCCATCTCTGGAGCTAATCGCAGAAGTTTAGCAAGATTTTGGTGGCATTCTTCCAGGGTCTTTCCTTCTTGGGTTAGAAAACAATCCTTTTCACAAAGATTTTAGCATTTCAACTTGAGATTGCGCGATAAGACATTCTTTTTTAAGGCATATACTGTTGTTTAAAAGAATACAAACTTTAACTAGTAAATCAATCAAATAGATCACTATTAACAATTAATAGAGAAGCGAGGGCCATACCTCAACCCCTAAGAATGATATATAATTGAAAAGCAATATATATATATATATATATATATATATACCTTATAGAAATTTATCATTTATGTTTGTCTTCGCTCGTTAGTTAATAAGAGTTTCAGAACTTGATATATGAGAATAGAGAGTCTTCTAATACCTTCTCTTATGATTGAAATCATCCGATCATCCCCAAGATTTATCTCCTCTTATCGTACTCTGACTTTTCTCTGATTCTTTTCCTTTATAGTGCCGATGATCTAGAATTCGGCCTTCCAGCCTCTACATGCTGGGCAAAACCCTACGGGACCATACTCCTCGTCGTCGGCCGCCGCTGTGGTGGCGACCGAGGAATTAAGCGGCCTGTTGCCCTCTTAGGCTGGGTCACTCAACCTCCTGCCTCTTAGAGGGATGTCCACGCACTAGGGTGGGCTAATTCACCGTACTAGCATGGGCTCTCAGAACTAGGCAGCATCACAATTACTCGCCTCAATTGGCCAACCTCATTCTCCCAATTGTATGATGGATACCATGGGTGGACTCTGGGCCTTACTATTCTGCCATTCGGCTACACAAGCACAAGAACAGGGCAGTGTTAAGGCAGGGAGAAGTTCTACATGTACCTTAATTTAACCAAGATAATCATTCATTACTCAACTAAACCATAGGACTAGAATCCATGTTACCTTCTTAAGAAAACAATCCTTTTCACAAAGATTTTAGCATTTCAACTTGAGATTACGCGATAAGACATTCTTTATTAAGGCATATGCTGTTGTTTAAAAGAATACAAACTTTAACTAGTGAATCAATCAAATAGATCACTATTAACAATTCATAGAGAAGCCAGGGCCATACCTCAACCCGTAAGAATGATATATAATTAAAAAATAATATATATATATATACCATATAGAAATTTGTCGTTTGTGGTTGTCTTTGCTCGTTAATAAGAGTTTCAGAACTTGATATATGAGAAAAGCAAGTCTTCTAATACCTTCTCGTACGATTGAAATCATCCGATCATCCCCAAGATTTATCTCCTCTTACGCGTACTCTGACTTTTCTCTCTTTCGAAGGTCTATGGCAAAATAGCCCTCTTGTTGCAGGGTTACGGCATACTATTCTTTCTTTAAAAGAAAAGCTATGGAGTTTTGGTCTCTTCCTTCGAAAGACCATAGCAATCTAACCTTCTCTTCTAAGAGATTAGATCCCTGTGTAGAGATCGTGACAGAATCAGCAAATTGTTTCGGCTATAAATCTCTCATAAAAACTTAGAATATGGTCATATAGTCTCTCGTCGACACCTTGACCATGTAAAGATTCAAGGATACGATTTGTAAGAAAAACCTAGTTCTATCCCACAGGGGAGAGCGTGGTCTTCGAAAAGTCAAATTACCCATAGGGTAATTGATCATAGTTTGAGCAACTACTAATCTTGATTCCTAGAGATAACGCTTTTTTCCTTATCCATATGCAAGGCACAGCCCCGCTGGTCTAGTCTCCTAGAATAGAGTTGTTCGAGAACCTATTTATCTAGCATAGGGCAACTCTATTCTAGTCTCCTAGAATAGAGTTGCTCGAGAACCTATTTATCTAGCATAGGGCTTTCACTTAATCTGTTGGAAAGCTACCCGACTAATTGGGTCCACCCGTCTATAGGATGCTGTCGTGTCGGGGCATTCCACTCTCCCACTTTCCACGCTACTACTCTCAGGAGTCAATTTGTTTTCTAATCAATTCTACCACAGTGTTTCACATAAATAAACATGTTCCTTAATTAAGGCCCTTTTCACAAGGTTTGTTTAAACAACCTTTTTTCAAAGTATAATAATGCCAAAGACAAGATTCATAAAAAAGGTTTATACATGAATCAATTCCATACAAGCCAAACCAGCTCTCTTATTCTTTTCCTTTATACTACCGATGATCTAGAATTTGGCCTTCCAGCCTCTACATGCTGGGCAAAACCCTACAGGACCATACTCCTTGTCGCTGTGGCGAGGACTTAAGCCGACGACCTATAGCCCTCTCAGGCTCCGTCGCTCGATCCTCCTGCCTCCCAGAGGGATGCCCACACACTGGCGTGGGCTAATTCACCGTACTAGCCTGGGCCCTCAGAACTAGGTAGCATCACAATTACTCGCCTCAATCGGCAAACCTCATTCTCCCAATAGTATGAGGGATACCATGGGTGGACTCTGGGCCTTACTACTGTCTCCGTCATCTGACTACACAAGCACAAGAACGGGGCAGTGTCAAGGTAGGGAAAAGTTCTACATGTACCTTAATTTAACCAAGATAATAATCCATTTACTACTCAACTAAACCATAGGACTAGAATCCATGTTACCTTCTTAAGAAAACAATCCTTTTCACAAAGATTTTAGCATTTCAACTTGAGATTGCGCGATAAGACATTCTTTATTAAGGCATATGCTGTTGTTTAAAAGAATACAAACTTTAACTAGTAAATCAATCAAATAGATTACTATTAATAATTAATAAAGAAGACAGGGCCATACCTCAACCCCTAAGAATGATATATAATTGAAAAACAATATATATATATATACCATATAGAAATTTGTGGTTTGTGGTTGTCTTTGCTCGTTAATAAGAGTTTCAGAACTTGATATATGAGAATAGCGAGTCTTCTAATACCTTCTCTTACGATTGAAATCATCCGATCATCCCCAAAATTTATATCCTCTGAGTCCTACTCTGACTTTTCTCTCTTTCGAAGGTCTATGGCAAAATAGCCTTCTCTTGTTGCAGGGCTACGGCATACTATTCTTTCTTTAAAAGAAAAGCTATGGAGTTTTGGGTGGTCTCTTCCTCCGAAAGACCATAGCAATCTAACCTTCTCTTCTAAGATATTAGATCCCTGTGTACAGAACGTGTGACAGAATGAGCAAATTGTTTCGGCTATAAAACTCTCATAAAAACTCAGAATATGGTCATATAGTCACTCAAAAGAAGCGGAAGGCATCCGGTCTACAAGCACGCATAGTGGAAAAGGCAAAAACATCTGTATATAGCCGGAAACGCGCTATCTTCAGAAATGCGTTACTTTTTCACATTTTTAGTATGCATGGACTCTAAATATATAAAAGTATTCTAAATGCGACCTCGTATCATCTAAATTCTAATTTCTAATTTTGGAGATACTTATCTCTTAATAGAAACTATTCTTGTGTTCTTATTTCTTTTATAGTCTCTGGCTATAATTATGACTTCTGAAATAGAGGATGGTTTTGCATTCTTGACGAAGTTATTCAATGGTAGATTAAGCTTCCAAATGAATCGATGGAGAAGAGTTACCTCATCCATCTCTGGAGCTAATCGCAGAAGTTTAGCAAGATTTTGGTGGCATTCTTCCAGGGTCTTTCCTTCTTGGGTTAGAAAACAATCCTTTTCACAAAGATTTTAGCATTTCAACTTGAGATTGCGCGATAAGACATTCTTTTTTAAGGCATATACTGTTGTTTAAAAGAATACAAACTTTAACTAGTAAATCAATCAAATAGATCACTATTAACAATTAATAGAGAAGCGAGGGCCATACCTCAACCCCTAAGAATGATATATAATTGAAAAGCAATATATATATATATATATATATATATATACCTTATAGAAATTTATCATTTATGTTTGTCTTCGCTCGTTAGTTAATAAGAGTTTCAGAACTTGATATATGAGAATAGAGAGTCTTCTAATACCTTCTCTTATGATTGAAATCATCCGATCATCCCCAAGATTTATCTCCTCTTATCGTACTCTGACTTTTCTCTGATTCTTTTCCTTTATAGTGCCGATGATCTAGAATTCGGCCTTCCAGCCTCTACATGCTGGGCAAAACCCTACGGGACCATACTCCTCGTCGTCGGCCGCCGCTGTGGTGGCGACCGAGGAATTAAGCGGCCTGTTGCCCTCTTAGGCTGGGTCACTCAACCTCCTGCCTCTTAGAGGGATGTCCACGCACTAGGGTGGGCTAATTCACCGTACTAGCATGGGCTCTCAGAACTAGGCAGCATCACAATTACTCGCCTCAATTGGCCAACCTCATTCTCCCAATTGTATGATGGATACCATGGGTGGACTCTGGGCCTTACTATTCTGCCATTCGGCTACACAAGCACAAGAACAGGGCAGTGTTAAGGCAGGGAGAAGTTCTACATGTACCTTAATTTAACCAAGATAATCATTCATTACTCAACTAAACCATAGGACTAGAATCCATGTTACCTTCTTAAGAAAACAATCCTTTTCACAAAGATTTTAGCATTTCAACTTGAGATTACGCGATAAGACATTCTTTATTAAGGCATATGCTGTTGTTTAAAAGAATACAAACTTTAACTAGTGAATCAATCAAATAGATCACTATTAACAATTCATAGAGAAGCCAGGGCCATACCTCAACCCGTAAGAATGATATATAATTAAAAAATAATATATATATATATACCATATAGAAATTTGTCGTTTGTGGTTGTCTTTGCTCGTTAATAAGAGTTTCAGAACTTGATATATGAGAAAAGCAAGTCTTCTAATACCTTCTCGTACGATTGAAATCATCCGATCATCCCCAAGATTTATCTCCTCTTACGCGTACTCTGACTTTTCTCTCTTTCGAAGGTCTATGGCAAAATAGCCCTCTTGTTGCAGGGCTACGGCATACTATTCTTTCTTTAAAAGAAAAGCTATGGAGTTTTGGTCTCTTCCTTCGAAAGACCATAGCAATCTAACCTTCTCTTCTAAGAGATTAGATCCCTGTGTAGAGATCGTGACAGAATCAGCAAATTGTTTCGGCTATAAATCTCTCATAAAAACTTAGAATATGGTCATATAGTCTCTCGTCGACACCTTGACCATGTAAAGATTCAAGGATACGATTTGTAAGAAAAACCTAGTTCTATCCCACAGGGGAGAGCGTGGTCTTCGAAAAGTCAAATTACCCATAGGGTAATTGATCATAGTTTGAGCAACTACTAATCTTGATTCCTAGAGATAACGCTTTTTTCCTTATCCATATGCAAGGCACAGCCCCGCTGGTCTAGTCTCCTAGAATAGAGTTGTTCGAGAACCTATTTATCTAGCATAGGGCAACTCTATTCTAGTCTCCTAGAATAGAGTTGCTCGAGAACCTATTTATCTAGCATAGGGCTTTCACTTAATCTGTTGGAAAGCTACCCGACTAATTGGGTCCACCCGTCTATAGGATGCTGTCGTGTCGGGGCATTCCACTCTCCCACTTTCCACGCTACTACTCTCAGGAGTCAATTTGTTTTCTAATCAATTCTACCACAGTGTTTCACATAAATAAACATGTTCCTTAATTAAGGCCCTTTTCACAAGGTTTGTTTAAACAACCTTTTTTCAAAGTATAATAATGCCAAAGACAAGATTCATAAAAAAAGTTTATACATGAATCAATTCCATACAAGCCAAACCAGCTCTCTTATTCTTTTCCTTTATACTACCGATGATCTAGAATTTGGCCTTCCAGCCTCTACATGCTGGGCAAAACCCTACAGGACCATACTCCTTGTCGCTGTGGCGAGGACTTAAGCCGACGACCTATAGCCCTCTCAGGCTCCGTCGCTCGATCCTCCTGCCTCTCAGAGGGATGCCCACACACTGGCGTGGGCTAATTCACCGTACTAGCCTGGGCCCTCAGAACTAGGTAGCATCACAATTACTCGCCTCAATCGGCAAACCTCATTCTCCCAATAGTATGAGGGATACCATGGGTGGACTCTGGGCCTTACTACTGTCTCCGTCATCTGACTACACAAGCACAAGAACGGGGCAGTGTCAAGGTAGGGAAAAGTTCTACATGTACCTTAATTTAACCAAGATAATAATCCATTTACTACTCAACTAAACCATAGGACTAGAATCCATGTTACCTTCTTAAGAAAACAATCCTTTTCACAAAGATTTTAGCATTTCAACTTGAGATTGCGCGATAAGACATTCTTTATTAAGGCATATGCTGTTGTTTAAAAGAATACAAACTTTAACTAGTAAATCAATCAAATAGATTACTATTAATAATTAATAAAGAAGACAGGGCCATACCTCAACCCCTAAGAATGATATATAATTGAAAAACAATATATATATATATACCATATAGAAATTTGTGGTTTGTGGTTGTCTTTGCTCGTTAATAAGAGTTTCAGAACTTGATATATGAGAATAGCGAGTCTTCTAATACCTTCTCTTACGATTGAAATCATCCGATCATCCCCAAAATTTATCTCCTCTGAGTCCTACTCTGACTTTTCTCTCTTTCGAAGGTCTATGGCAAAATAGCCTTCTCTTGTTGCAGGGCTACGGCATACTATTCTTTCTTTAAAAGAAAAGCTATGGAGTTTTGGGTGGTCTCTTCCTCCGAAAGACCATAGCAATCTAACCTTCTCTTCTAAGATATTAGATCCCTGTGTACAGAACGTGTGACAGAATGAGCAAATTGTTTCGGCTATAAAACTCTCATAAAAACTCAGAATATGGTCATATAGTCACTCAAAAGAAGCGGAAGGCATCCGGTCTACAAGCACGCATAGTGGAAAAGGCAAAAACATCTGTATATAGCCGGAAACGCGCTATCTTCAGAAATGCGTTACTTTTTCACATTTTTAGTATGCATGGACTCTAAATATATAAAAGTATTCTAAATGCGACCTCGTATCATCTAAATTCTAATTTCTAATTTTGGAGATACTTATCTCTTAATAGAAACTATTCTTGTGTTCTTATTTCTTTTATAGTCTCTGGCTATAATTATGACTTCTGAAATAGAGGATGGTTTTGCATTCTTGACGAAGTTATTCAATGGTAGATTAAGCTTCCAAATGAATCGATGGAGAAGAGTTACCTCATCCATCTCTGGAGCTAATCGCAGAAGTTTAGCAAGATTTTGGTGGCATTCTTCCAGGGTCTTTCCTTCTTGGGTTAGAAAACAATCCTTTTCACAAAGATTTTAGCATTTCAACTTGAGATTGCGCGATAAGACATTCTTTTTTAAGGCATATACTGTTGTTTAAAAGAATACAAACTTTAACTAGTAAATCAATCAAATAGATCACTATTAACAATTAATAGAGAAGCGAGGGCCATACCTCAACCCCTAAGAATGATATATAATTGAAAAGCAATATATATATATATATATATATATATATACCTTATAGAAATTTATCATTTATGTTTGTCTTCGCTCGTTAGTTAATAAGAGTTTCAGAACTTGATATATGAGAATAGAGAGTCTTCTAATACCTTCTCTTATGATTGAAATCATCCGATCATCCCCAAGATTTATCTCCTCTTATCGTACTCTGACTTTTCTCTGATTCTTTTCCTTTATAGTGCCGATGATCTAGAATTCGGCCTTCCAGCCTCTACATGCTGGGCAAAACCCTACGGGACCATACTCCTCGTCGTCGGCCGCCGCTGTGGTGGCGACCGAGGAATTAAGCGGCCTGTTGCCCTCTTAGGCTGGGTCACTCAACCTCCTGCCTCTTAGAGGGATGTCCACGCACTAGGGTGGGCTAATTCACCGTACTAGCATGGGCTCTCAGAACTAGGCAGCATCACAATTACTCGCCTCAATTGGCCAACCTCATTCTCCCAATTGTATGATGGATACCATGGGTGGACTCTGGGCCTTACTATTCTGCCATTCGGCTACACAAGCACAAGAACAGGGCAGTGTTAAGGCAGGGAGAAGTTCTACATGTACCTTAATTTAACCAAGATAATCATTCATTACTCAACTAAACCATAGGACTAGAATCCATGTTACCTTCTTAAGAAAACAATCCTTTTCACAAAGATTTTAGCATTTCAACTTGAGATTACGCGATAAGACATTCTTTATTAAGGCATATGCTGTTGTTTAAAAGAATACAAACTTTAACTAGTGAATCAATCAAATAGATCACTATTAACAATTCATAGAGAAGCCAGGGCCATACCTCAACCCGTAAGAATGATATATAATTAAAAAATAATATATATATATATACCATATAGAAATTTGTCGTTTGTGGTTGTCTTTGCTCGTTAATAAGAGTTTCAGAACTTGATATATGAGAAAAGCAAGTCTTTTAATACCTTCTCGTACGATTGAAATCATCCGATCATCCCCAAGATTTATCTCCTCTTACGCGTACTCTGACTTTTCTCTCTTTCGAAGGTCTATGGCAAAATAGCCCTCTTGTTGCAGGGCTACGGCATACTATTCTTTCTTTAAAAGAAAAGCTATGGAGTTTTGGTCTCTTCCTTCGAAAGACCATAGCAATCTAACCTTCTCTTCTAAGAGATTAGATCCCTGTGTAGAGATCGTGACAGAATCAGCAAATTGTTTCGGCTATAAATCTCTCATAAAAACTTAGAATATGGTCATATAGTCTCTCGTCGACACCTTGACCATGTAAAGATTCAAGGATACGATTTGTAAGAAAAACCTAGTTCTATCCCACAGGGGAGAGCGTGGTCTTCGAAAAGTCAAATTACCCATAGGGTAATTGATCATAGTTTGAGCAACTACTAATCTTGATTCCTAGAGATAACGCTTTTTTCCTTATCCATATGCAAGGCACAGCCCCGCTGGTCTAGTCTCCTAGAATAGAGTTGTTCGAGAACCTATTTATCTAGCATAGGGCAACTCTATTCTAGTCTCCTAGAATAGAGTTGCTCGAGAACCTATTTATCTACTAGCATAGGGCTTTCACTTAATCTGTTGGAAAGCTACCCGACTAATTGGGTCCACCCGTCTATAGGATGCTGTCGTGTCGGGGCATTCCACTCTCCCACTTTCCACGCTACTACTCTCAGGAGTCAATTTGTTTTCTAATCAATTCTACCACAGTGTTTCACATAAATAAACATGTTCCTTAATTAAGGCTCTTTTCACAAGGTTTGTTTAAACAACCTTTTTTCAAAGTATAATAATGCCAAAGACAAGATTCATAAAAAAAGTTTATACATGAATCAATTCCATACAAGCCAAACCAGCTCTCTTATTCTTTTCCTTTATACTACCGATGATCTAGAATTTGGCCTTCCAGCCTCTACATGCTGGGCAAAACCCTACAGGACCATACTCCTTGTCGCTGTGGCGAGGACTTAAGCCGACGACCTATAGCCCTCTCAGGCTCCGTCGCTCGATCCTCCTGCCTCTCAGAGGGATGCCCACACACTGGCGTGGGCTAATTCACCGTACTAGCCTGGGCCCTCAGAACTAGGTAGCATCACAATTACTCGCCTCAATCGGCAAACCTCATTCTCCCAATAGTATGAGGGATACCATGGGTGGACTCTGGGCCTTACTACTGTCTCCGTCATCTGACTACACAAGCACAAGAACGGGGCAGTGTCAAGGTAGGGAAAAGTTCTACATGTACCTTAATTTAACCAAGATAATAATCCATTTACTACTCAACTAAACCATAGGACTAGAATCCATGTTACCTTCTTAAGAAAACAATCCTTTTCACAAAGATTTTAGCATTTCAACTTGAGATTGCGCGATAAGACATTCTTTATTAAGGCATATGCTGTTGTTTAAAAGAATACAAACTTTAACTAGTAAATCAATCAAATAGATTACTATTAATAATTAATAAAGAAGACAGGGCCATACCTCAACCCCTAAGAATGATATATAATTGAAAAACAATATATATATATATACCATATAGAAATTTGTGGTTTGTGGTTGTCTTTGCTCGTTAATAAGAGTTTCAGAACTTGATATATGAGAATAGCGAGTCTTCTAATACCTTCTCTTACGATTGAAATCATCCGATCATCCCCAAAATTTATCTCCTCTGAGTCCTACTCTGACTTTTCTCTCTTTCGAAGGTCTATGGCAAAATAGCCTTCTCTTGTTGCAGGGCTACGGCATACTATTCTTTCTTTAAAAGAAAAGCTATGGAGTTTTGGGTGGTCTCTTCCTCCGAAAGACCATAGCAATCTAACCTTCTCTTCTAAGATATTAGATCCCTGTGTACAGAACGTGTGACAGAATGAGCAAATTGTTTCGGCTATAAAACTCTCATAAAAACTCAGAATATGGTCATATAGTCACTCAAAAGAAGCGGAAGGCATCCGGTCTACAAGCACGCATAGTGGAAAAGGCAAAAACATCTGTATATAGCCGGAAACGCGCTATCTTCAGAAATGCGTTACTTTTTCACATTTTTAGTATGCATGGACTCTAAATATATAAAAGTATTCTAAATGCGACCTCGTATCATCTAAATTCTAATTTCTAATTTTGGAGATACTTATCTCTTAATAGAAACTATTCTTGTGTTCTTATTTCTTTTATAGTCTCTGGCTATAATTATGACTTCTGAAATAGAGGATGGTTTTGCATTCTTGACGAAGTTATTCAATGGTAGATTAAGCTTCCAAATGAATCGATGGAGAAGAGTTACCTCATCCATCTCTGGAGCTAATCGCAGAAGTTTAGCAAGATTTTGGTGGCATTCTTCCAGGGTCTTTCCTTCTTGGGTTAGAAAACAATCCTTTTCACAAAGATTTTAGCATTTCAACTTGAGATTGCGCGATAAGACATTCTTTTTTAAGGCATATACTGTTGTTTAAAAGAATACAAACTTTAACTAGTAAATCAATCAAATAGATCACTATTAACAATTAATAGAGAAGCGAGGGCCATACCTCAACCCCTAAGAATGATATATAATTGAAAAGCAATATATATATATATATATATATATATATACCTTATAGAAATTTATCATTTATGTTTGTCTTCGCTCGTTAGTTAATAAGAGTTTCAGAACTTGATATATGAGAATAGAGAGTCTTCTAATACCTTCTCTTATGATTGAAATCATCCGATCATCCCCAAGATTTATCTCCTCTTATCGTACTCTGACTTTTCTCTGATTCTTTTCCTTTATAGTGCCGATGATCTAGAATTCGGCCTTCCAGCCTCTACATGCTGGGCAAAACCCTACGGGACCATACTCCTCGTCGTCGGCCGCCGCTGTGGTGGCGACCGAGGAATTAAGCGGCCTGTTGCCCTCTTAGGCTGGGTCACTCAACCTCCTGCCTCTTAGAGGGATGTCCACGCACTAGGGTGGGCTAATTCACCGTACTAGCATGGGCTCTCAGAACTAGGCAGCATCACAATTACTCGCCTCAATTGGCCAACCTCATTCTCCCAATTGTATGATGGATACCATGGGTGGACTCTGGGCCTTACTATTCTGCCATTCGGCTACACAAGCACAAGAACAGGGCAGTGTTAAGGCAGGGAGAAGTTCTACATGTACCTTAATTTAACCAAGATAATCATTCATTACTCAACTAAACCATAGGACTAGAATCCATGTTACCTTCTTAAGAAAACAATCCTTTTCACAAAGATTTTAGCATTTCAACTTGAGATTACGCGATAAGACATTCTTTATTAAGGCATATGCTGTTGTTTAAAAGAATACAAACTTTAACTAGTGAATCAATCAAATAGATCACTATTAACAATTCATAGAGAAGCCAGGGCCATACCTCAACCCGTAAGAATGATATATAATTAAAAAATAATATATATATATATACCATATAGAAATTTATCGTTTGTGGTTGTCTTTGCTCGTTAATAAGAGTTTCAGAACTTGATATATGAGAAAAGCAAGTCTTCTAATACCTTCTCGTACGATTGAAATCATCCGATCATCCCCAAGATTTATCTCCTCTTACGCGTACTCTGACTTTTCTCTCTTTCGAAGGTCTATGGCAAAATAGCCCTCTTGTTGCAGGGCTACGGCATACTATTCTTTCTTTAAAAGAAAAGCTATGGAGTTTTGGTCTCTTCCTTCGAAAGACCATAGCAATCTAACCTTCTCTTCTAAGAGATTAGATCCCTGTGTAGAGATCGTGACAGAATCAGCAAATTGTTTCGGCTATAAATCTCTCATAAAAACTTAGAATATGGTCATATAGTCTCTCGTCGACACCTTGACCATGTAAAGATTCAAGGATACGATTTGTAAGAAAAACCTAGTTCTATCCCACAGGGGAGAGCGTGGTCTTCGAAAAGTCAAATTACCCATAGGGTAATTGATCATAGTTTGAGCAACTACTAATCTTGATTCCTAGAGATAACGCTTTTTTCCTTATCCATATGCAAGGCACAGCCCCGCTGGTCTAGTCTCCTAGAATAGAGTTGTTCGAGAACCTATTTATCTAGCATAGGGCAACTCTATTCTAGTCTCCTAGAATAGAGTTGCTCGAGAACCTATTTATCTAGCATAGGGCTTTCACTTAATCTGTTGGAAAGCTACCCGACTAATTGGGTCCACCCGTCTATAGGATGCTGTCGTGTCGGGGCATTCCACTCTCCCACTTTCCACGCTACTACTCTCAGGAGTCAATTTGTTTTCTAATCAATTCTACCACAGTGTTTCACATAAATAAACATGTTCCTTAATTAAGGCCCTTTTCACAAGGTTTGTTTAAACAACCTTTTTTCAAAGTATAATAATGCCAAAGACAAGATTCATAAAAAAAGTTTATACATGAATCAATTCCATACAAGCCAAACCAGCTCTCTTATTCTTTTCCTTTATACTACCGATGATCTAGAATTTGGCCTTCCAGCCTCTACATGCTGGGCAAAACCCTACAGGACCATACTCCTTGTCGCTGTGGCGAGGACTTAAGCCGACGACCTATAGCCCTCTCAGGCTCCGTCGCTCGATCCTCCTGCCTCTCAGAGGGATGCCCACACACTGGCGTGGGCTAATTCACCGTACTAGCCTGGGCCCTCAGAACTAGGTAGCATCACAATTACTCGCCTCAATCGGCAAACCTCATTCTCCCAATAGTATGAGGGATACCATGGGTGGACTCTGGGCCTTACTACTGTCTCCGTCATCTGACTACACAAGCACAAGAACGGGGCAGTGTCAAGGTAGGGAAAAGTTCTACATGTACCTTAATTTAACCAAGATAATAATCCATTTACTACTCAACTAAACCATAGGACTAGAATCCATGTTACCTTCTTAAGAAAACAATCCTTTTCACAAAGATTTTAGCATTTCAACTTGAGATTGCGCGATAAGACATTCTTTATTAAGGCATATGCTGTTGTTTAAAAGAATACAAACTTTAACTAGTAAATCAATCAAATAGATTACTATTAATAATTAATAAAGAAGACAGGGCCATACCTCAACCCCTAAGAATGATATATAATTGAAAAACAATATATATATATATATACCATATAGAAATTTGTGGTTTGTGGTTGTCTTTGCTCGTTAATAAGAGTTTCAGAACTTGATATATGAGAATAGCGAGTCTTCTAATACCTTCTCTTACGATTGAAATCATCCGATCATCCCCAAAATTTATCTCCTCTGAGTCCTACTCTGACTTTTCTCTCTTTCGAAGGTCTATGGCAAAATAGCCTTCTCTTGTTGCAGGGCTACGGCATACTATTCTTTCTTTAAAAGAAAAGCTATGGAGTTTTGGGTGGTCTCTTCCTCCGAAAGACCATAGCAATCTAACCTTCTCTTCTAAGATATTAGATCCCTGTGTACAGAACGTGTGACAGAATGAGCAAATTGTTTCGGCTATAAAACTCTCATAAAAACTCAGAATATGGTCATATAGTCACTCAAAAGAAACGGAAGGCATCCGGTCTACAAGCACGCATAGTGGAAAAGGCAAAAACATCTGTATATAGCCGGAAACGCGCTATCTTCAGAAATGCGTTACTTTTTCACATTTTTAGTATGCATGGACTCTAAATATATAAAAGTATTCTAAATGCGACCTCGTATCATCTAAATTCTAATTTCTAATTTTGGAGATACTTATCTCTTAATAGAAACTATTCTTGTGTTCTTATTTCTTTTATAGTCTCTGGCTATAATTATGACTTCTGAAATAGAGGATGGTTTTGCATTCTTGACGAAGTTATTCAATGGTAGATTAAGCTTCCAAATGAATCGATGGAGAAGAGTTACCTCATCCATCTCTGGAGCTAATCGCAGAAGTTTAGCAAGATTTTGGTGGCATTCTTCCAGGGTCTTTCCTTCTTGGGTTAGAAAACAATCCTTTTCACAAAGATTTTAGCATTTTAACTTGAGATTGCGCGATAAGACATTCTTTTTTAAGGCATATACTGTTGTTTAAAAGAATACAAACTTTAACTAGTAAATCAATCAAATAGATCACTATTAACAATTAATAGAGAAGCGAGGGCCATACCTCAACCCCTAAGAATGATATATAATTGAAAAGCAATATATATATATATATATACATATACCTTATAGAAATTTATCATTTATGTTTGTCTTCGCTCGTTAGTTAATAAGAGTTTCAGAACTTGATATATGAGAATAGAGAGTCTTCTAATACCTTCTCTTATGATTGAAATCATCCGATCATCCCCAAGATTTATCTCCTCTTATCGTACTTTGACTTTTCTCTGATTCTTTTCCTTTATAGTGCCGATGATCTAGAATTCGGCCTTCCAGCCTCTACATGCTGGGCAAAACCCTACGGGACCATACTCCTCGTCGTCGGCCGCCGCTGTGGTGGCGACCGAGGAATTAAGCGGCCTGTTGCCCTCTTAGGCTGGGTCACTCAACCTCCTGCCTCTTAGAGGGATGTCCACGCACTAGGGTGGGCTAATTCACCGTACTAGCATGGGCTCTCAGAACTAGGCAGCATCACAATTACTCGCCTCAATTGGCCAACCTCATTCTCCCAATTGTATGATGGATACCATGGGTGGACTCTGGGCCTTACTATTCTGCCATTCGGCTACACAAGCACAAGAACAGGGCAGTGTTAAGGCAGGGAGAAGTTCTACATGTACCTTAATTTAACCAAGATAATCATTCATTACTCAACTAAACCATAGGACTAGAATCCATGTTACCTTCTTAAGAAAACAATCCTTTTCACAAAGATTTTAGCATTTCAACTTGAGATTACGCGATAAGACATTCTTTATTAAGGCATATGCTGTTGTTTAAAAGAATACAAACTTTAACTAGTGAATCAATCAAATAGATCACTATTAACAATTCATAGAGAAGCCAGGGCCATACCTCAACCCGTAAGAATGATATATAATTAAAAAATAATATATATATATATACCATATAGAAATTTGTCGTTTGTGGTTGTCTTTGCTCGTTAATAAGAGTTTCAGAACTTGATATATGAGAAAAGCAAGTCTTTTAATACCTTCTCGTACGATTGAAATCATCCGATCATCCCCAAGATTTATCTCCTCTTACGCGTACTCTGACTTTTCTCTCTTTCGAAGGTCTATGGCAAAATAGCCCTCTTGTTGCAGGGCTACGGCATACTATTCTTTCTTTAAAAGAAAAGCTATGGAGTTTTGGTCTCTTCCTTCGAAAGACCATAGCAATCTAACCTTCTCTTCTAAGAGATTAGATCCCTGTGTAGAGATCGTGACAGAATCAGCAAATTGTTTCGGCTATAAATCTCTCATAAAAACTTAGAATATGGTCATATAGTCTCTCGTCGACACCTTGACCATGTAAAGATTCAAGGATACGATTTGTAAGAAAAACCTAGTTCTATCCCACAGGGGAGAGCGTGGTCTTCGAAAAGTCAAATTACCCATAGGGTAATTGATCATAGTTTGAGCAACTACTAATCTTGATTCCTAGAGATAACGCTTTTTTCCTTATCCATATGCAAGGCACAGCCCCGCTGGTCTAGTCTCCTAGAATAGAGTTGTTCGAGAACCTATTTATCTAGCATAGGGCAACTCTATTCTAGTCTCCTAGAATAGAGTTGCTCGAGAACCTATTTATCTACTAGCATAGGGCTTTCACTTAATCTGTTGGAAAGCTACCCGACTAATTGGGTCCACCCGTCTATAGGATGCTGTCGTGTCGGGGCATTCCACTCTCCCACTTTCCACGCTACTACTCTCAGGAGTCAATTTGTTTTCTAATCAATTCTACCATAGTGTTTCACATAAATAAACATGTTCCTTAATTAAGGCCCTTTTCACAAGGTTTGTTTAAACAACCTTTTTTCAAAGTATAATAATGCCAAAGACAAGATTCATAAAAAAAGTTTATACATGAATCAATTCCATACAAGCCAAACCAGCTCTCTTATTCTTTTCCTTTATACTACCGATGATCTAGAATTTGGCCTTCCAGCCTCTACATGCTGGGCAAAACCCTACAGGACCATACTCCTTGTCGCTGTGGCGAGGACTTAAGCCGACGACCTATAGCCCTCTCAGGCTCCGTCGCTCGATCCTCCTGCCTCTCAGAGGGATGCCCACACACTGGCGTGGGCTAATTCACCGTACTAGCCTGGGCCCTCAGAACTAGGTAGCATCACAATTACTCGCCTCAATCGGCAAACCTCATTCTCCCAATAGTATGAGGGATACCATGGGTGGACTCTGGGCCTTACTACTGTCTCCGTCATCTGACTACACAAGCACAAGAACGGGGCAGTGTCAAGGTAGGGAAAAGTTCTACATGTACCTTAATTTAACCAAGATAATAATCCATTTACTACTCAACTAAACCATAGGACTAGAATCCATGTTACCTTCTTAAGAAAACAATCCTTTTCACAAAGATTTTAGCATTTCAACTTGAGATTGCGCGATAAGACATTCTTTATTAAGGCATATGCTGTTGTTTAAAAGAATACAAACTTTAACTAGTAAATCAATCAAATAGATTACTATTAATAATTAATAAAGAAGACAGGGCCATACCTCAACCCCTAAGAATGATATATAATTGAAAAACAATATATATATATATACCATATAGAAATTTGTGGTTTGTGGTTGTCTTTGCTCGTTAATAAGAGTTTCAGAACTTGATATATGAGAATAGCGAGTCTTCTAATACCTTCTCTTACGATTGAAATCATCCGATCATCCCCAAAATTTATCTCCTCTGAGTCCTACTCTGACTTTTCTCTCTTTCGAAGGTCTATGGCAAAATAGCCTTCTCTTGTTGCAGGGCTACGGCATACTATTCTTTCTTTAAAAGAAAAGCTATGGAGTTTTGGGTGGTCTCTTCCTCCGAAAGACCATAGCAATCTAACCTTCTCTTCTAAGATATTAGATCCCTGTGTACAGAACGTGTGACAGAATGAGCAAATTGTTTCGGCTATAAAACTCTCATAAAAACTCAGAATATGGTCATATAGTCACTCAAAAGAAGCGGAAGGCATCCGGTCTACAAGCACGCATAGTGGAAAAGGCAAAAACATCTGTATATAGCCGGAAACGCGCTATCTTCAGAAATGCGTTACTTTTTCACATTTTTAGTATGCATGGACTCTAAATATATAAAAGTATTCTAAATGCGACCTCGTATCATCTAAATTCTAATTTCTAATTTTGGAGATACTTATCTCTTAATAGAAACTATTCTTGTGTTCTTATTTCTTTTATAGTCTCTGGCTATAATTATGACTTCTGAAATAGAGGATGGTTTTGCATTCTTGACGAAGTTATTCAATGGTAGATTAAGCTTCCAAATGAATCGATGGAGAAGAGTTACCTCATCCATCTCTGGAGCTAATCGCAGAAGTTTAGCAAGATTTTGGTGGCATTCTTCCAGGGTCTTTCCTTCTTGGGTTAGAAAACAATCCTTTTCACAAAGATTTTAGCATTTCAACTTGAGATTGCGCGATAAGACATTCTTTTTTAAGGCATATACTGTTGTTTAAAAGAATACAAACTTTAACTAGTAAATCAATCAAATAGATCACTATTAACAATTAATAGAGAAGCGAGGGCCATACCTCAACCCCTAAGAATGATATATAATTGAAAAGCAATATATATATATATATATATATATATACCTTATAGAAATTTATCATTTATGTTTGTCTTCGCTCGTTAGTTAATAAGAGTTTCAGAACTTGATATATGAGAATAGAGAGTCTTCTAATACCTTCTCTTATGATTGAAATCATCCGATCATCCCCAAGATTTATCTCCTCTTATCGTACTCTGACTTTTCTCTGATTCTTTTCCTTTATAGTGCCGATGATCTAGAATTCGGCCTTCCAGCCTCTACATGCTGGGCAAAACCCTACGGGACCATACTCCTCGTCGTCGGCCGCCGCTGTGGTGGCGACCGAGGAATTAAGCGGCCTGTTGCCCTCTTAGGCTGGGTCACTCAACCTCCTGCCTCTTAGAGGGATGTCCACGCACTAGGGTGGGCTAATTCACCGTACTAGCATGGGCTCTCAGAACTAGGCAGCATCACAATTACTCGCCTCAATTGGCCAACCTCATTCTCCCAATTGTATGATGGATACCATGGGTGGACTCTGGGCCTTACTATTCTGCCATTCGGCTACACAAGCACAAGAACAGGGCAGTGTTAAGGCAGGGAGAAGTTCTACATGTACCTTAATTTAACCAAGATAATCATTCATTACTCAACTAAACCATAGGACTAGAATCCATGTTACCTTCTTAAGAAAACAATCCTTTTCACAAAGATTTTAGCATTTCAACTTGAGATTACGCGATAAGACATTCTTTATTAAGGCATATGCTGTTGTTTAAAAGAATACAAACTTTAACTAGTGAATCAATCAAATAGATCACTATTAACAATTCATAGAGAAGCCAGGGCCATACCTCAACCCGTAAGAATGATATATAATTAAAAAATAATATATATATATATACCATATAGAAATTTGTCGTTTGTGGTTGTCTTTGCTCGTTAATAAGAGTTTCAGAACTTGATATATGAGAAAAGCAAGTCTTTTAATACCTTCTCGTACGATTGAAATCATCCGATCATCCCCAAGATTTATCTCCTCTTACGCGTACTCTGACTTTTCTCTCTTTCGAAGGTCTATGGCAAAATAGCCCTCTTGTTGCAGGGCTACGGCATACTATTCTTTCTTTAAAAGAAAAGCTATGGAGTTTTGGTCTCTTCCTTCGAAAGACCATAGCAATCTAACCTTCTCTTCTAAGAGATTAGATCCCTGTGTAGAGATCGTGACAGAATCAGCAAATTGTTTCGGCTATAAATCTCTCATAAAAACTTAGAATATGGTCATATAGTCTCTCGTCGACACCTTGACCATGTAAAGATTCAAGGATACGATTTGTAAGAAAAACCTAGTTCTATCCCACAGGGGAGAGCGTGGTCTTCGAAAAGTCAAATTACCCATAGGGTAATTGATCATAGTTTGAGCAACTACTAATCTTGATTCCTAGAGATAACGCTTTTTTCCTTATCCATATGCAAGGCACAGCCCCGCTGGTCTAGTCTCCTAGAATAGAGTTGTTCGAGAACCTATTTATCTAGCATAGGGCAACTCTATTCTAGTCTCCTAGAATAGAGTTGCTCGAGAACCTATTTATCTAGCATAGGGCTTTCACTTAATCTGTTGGAAAGCTACCCGACTAATTGGGTCCACCCGTCTATAGGATGCTGTCGTGTCGGGGCATTCCACTCTCCCACTTTCCACGCTACTACTCTCAGGAGTCAATTTGTTTTCTAATCAATTCTACCACAGTGTTTCACATAAATAAACATGTTCCTTAATTAAGGCCCTTTTCACAAGGTTTGTTTAAACAACCTTTTTTCAAAGTATAATAATGCCAAAGACAAGATTCATAAAAAAGGTTTATACATGAATCAATTCCATACAAGCCAAACCAGCTCTCTTATTCTTTTCCTTTATACTACCGATGATCTAGAATTTGGCCTTCCAGCCTCTACATGCTGGGCAAAACCCTACAGGACCATACTCCTTGTCGCTGTGGCGAGGACTTAAGCCGACGACCTATAGCCCTCTCAGGCTCCGTCGCTCGATCCTCCTGCCTCCCAGAGGGATGCCCACACACTGGCGTGGGCTAATTCACCGTACTAGCCTGGGCCCTCAGAACTAGGTAGCATCACAATTACTCGCCTCAATCGGCAAACCTCATTCTCCCAATAGTATGAGGGATACCATGGGTGGACTCTGGGCCTTACTACTGTCTCCGTCATCTGACTACACAAGCACAAGAACGGGGCAGTGTCAAGGTAGGGAAAAGTTCTACATGTACCTTAATTTAACCAAGATAATAATCCATTTACTACTCAACTAAACCATAGGACTAGAATCCATGTTACCTTCTTAAGAAAACAATCCTTTTCACAAAGATTTTAGCATTTCAACTTGAGATTGCGCGATAAGACATTCTTTATTAAGGCATATGCTGTTGTTTAAAAGAATACAAACTTTAACTAGTAAATCAATCAAATAGATTACTATTAATAATTAATAAAGAAGACAGGGCCATACCTCAACCCCTAAGAATGATATATAATTGAAAAACAATATATATATATATACCATATAGAAATTTGTGGTTTGTGGTTGTCTTTGCTCGTTAATAAGAGTTTCAGAACTTGATATATGAGAATAGCGAGTCTTCTAATACCTTCTCTTACGATTGAAATCATCCGATCATCCCCAAAATTTATATCCTCTGAGTCCTACTCTGACTTTTCTCTCTTTCGAAGGTCTATGGCAAAATAGCCTTCTCTTGTTGCAGGGCTACGGCATACTATTCTTTCTTTAAAAGAAAAGCTATGGAGTTTTGGGTGGTCTCTTCCTCCGAAAGACCATAGCAATCTAACCTTCTCTTCTAAGATATTAGATCCCTGTGTACAGAACGTGTGACAGAATGAGCAAATTGTTTCGGCTATAAAACTCTCATAAAAACTCAGAATATGGTCATATAGTCACTCAAAAGAAGCGGAAGGCATCCGGTCTACAAGCACGCATAGTGGAAAAGGCAAAAACATCTGTATATAGCCGAAAACGCGCTATCTTCAGAAATGCGTTACTTTTTCACATTTTTAGTATGCATGGACTCTAAATATATAAAAGTATTCTAAATGCGACCTCGTATCATCTAAATTCTAATTTCTAATTTTGGAGATACTTATCTCTTAATAGAAACTATTCTTGTGTTCTTATTTCTTTTATAGTCTCTGGCTATAATTATGACTTCTGAAATAGAGGATGGTTTTGCATTCTTGACGAAGTTATTCAATGGTAGATTAAGCTTCCAAATGAATCGATGGAGAAGAGTTACCTCATCCATCTCTGGAGCTAATCGCAGAAGTTTAGCAAGATTTTGGTGGCATTCTTCCAGGGTCTTTCCTTCTTGGGTTAGAAAACAATCCTTTTCACAAAGATTTTAGCATTTCAACTTGAGATTGCGCGATAAGACATTCTTTTTTAAGGCATATACTGTTGTTTAAAAGAATACAAACTTTAACTAGTAAATCAATCAAATAGATCACTATTAACAATTAATAGAGAAGCGAGGGCCATACCTCAACCCCTAAGAATGATATATAATTGAAAAGCAATATATATATATATATATATATATATATACCTTATAGAAATTTATCATTTATGTTTGTCTTCGCTCGTTAGTTAATAAGAGTTTCAGAACTTGATATATGAGAATAGAGAGTCTTCTAATACCTTCTCTTATGATTGAAATCATCCGATCATCCCCAAGATTTATCTCCTCTTATCGTACTCTGACTTTTCTCTGATTCTTTTCCTTTATAGTGCCGATGATCTAGAATTCGGCCTTCCAGCCTCTACATGCTGGGCAAAACCCTACGGGACCATACTCCTCGTCGTCGGCCGCCGCTGTGGTGGCGACCGAGGAATTAAGCGGCCTGTTGCCCTCTTAGGCTGGGTCACTCAACCTCCTGCCTCTTAGAGGGATGTCCACGCACTAGGGTGGGCTAATTCACCGTACTAGCATGGGCTCTCAGAACTAGGCAGCATCACAATTACTCGCCTCAATTGGCCAACCTCATTCTCCCAATTGTATGATGGATACCATGGGTGGACTCTGGGCCTTACTATTCTGCCATTCGGCTACACAAGCACAAGAACAGGGCAGTGTTAAGGCAGGGAGAAGTTCTACATGTACCTTAATTTAACCAAGATAATCATTCATTACTCAACTAAACCATAGGACTAGAATCCATGTTACCTTCTTAAGAAAACAATCCTTTTCACAAAGATTTTAGCATTTCAACTTGAGATTACGCGATAAGACATTCTTTATTAAGGCATATGCTGTTGTTTAAAAGAATACAAACTTTAACTAGTGAATCAATCAAATAGATCACTATTAACAATTCATAGAGAAGCCAGGGCCATACCTCAACCCGTAAGAATGATATATAATTAAAAAATAATATATATATATATACCATATAGAAATTTATCGTTTGTGGTTGTCTTTGCTCGTTAATAAGAGTTTCAGAACTTGATATATGAGAAAAGCAAGTCTTCTAATACCTTCTCGTACGATTGAAATCATCCGATCATCCCCAAGATTTATCTCCTCTTACGCGTACTCTGACTTTTCTCTCTTTCGAAGGTCTATGGCAAAATAGCCCTCTTGTTGCAGGGCTACGGCATACTATTCTTTCTTTAAAAGAAAAGCTATGGAGTTTTGGTCTCTTCCTTCGAAAGACCATAGCAATCTAACCTTCTCTTCTAAGAGATTAGATCCCTGTGTAGAGATCGTGACAGAATCAGCAAATTGTTTCGGCTATAAATCTCTCATAAAAACTTAGAATATGGTCATATAGTCTCTCGTCGACACCTTGACCATGTAAAGATTCAAGGATACGATTTGTAAGAAAAACCTAGTTCTATCCCACAGGGGAGAGCGTGGTCTTCGAAAAGTCAAATTACCCATAGGGTAATTGATCATAGTTTGAGCAACTACTAATCTTGATTCCTAGAGATAACGCTTTTTTCCTTATCCATATGCAAGGCACAGCCCCGCTGGTCTAGTCTCCTAGAATAGAGTTGTTCGAGAACCTATTTATCTAGCATAGGGCAACTCTATTCTAGTCTCCTAGAATAGAGTTGCTCGAGAACCTATTTATCTAGCATAGGGCTTTCACTTAATCTGTTGGAAAGCTACCCGACTAATTGGGTCCACCCGTCTATAGGATGCTGTCGTGTCGGGGCATTCCACTCTCCCACTTTCCACGCTACTACTCTCAGGAGTCAATTTGTTTTCTAATCAATTCTACCACAGTGTTTCACATAAATAAACATGTTCCTTAATTAAGGCCCTTTTCACAAGGTTTGTTTAAACAACCTTTTTTCAAAGTATAATAATGCCAAAGACAAGATTCATAAAAAAGGTTTATACATGAATCAATTCCATACAAGCCAAACCAGCTCTCTTATTCTTTTCCTTTATACTACCGATGATCTAGAATTTGGCCTTCCAGCCTCTACATGCTGGGCAAAACCCTACAGGACCATACTCCTTGTCGCTGTGGCGAGGACTTAAGCCGACGACCTATAGCCCTCTCAGGCTCCGTCGCTCGATCCTCCTGCCTCCCAGAGGGATGCCCACACACTGGCGTGGGCTAATTCACCGTACTAGCCTGGGCCCTCAAAACTAGGTAGCATCACAATTACTCGCCTCAATCGGCAAACCTCATTCTCCCAATAGTATGAGGGATACCATGGGTGGACTCTGGGCCTTACTACTGTCTCCGTCATCTGACTACACAAGCACAAGAACGGGGCAGTGTCAAGGTAGGGAAAAGTTCTACATGTACCTTAATTTAACCAAGATAATAATCCATTTACTACTCAACTAAACCATAGGACTAGAATCCATGTTACCTTCTTAAGAAAACAATCCTTTTCACAAAGATTTTAGCATTTCAACTTGAGATTGCGCGATAAGACATTCTTTATTAAGGCATATGCTGTTGTTTAAAAGAATACAAACTTTAACTAGTAAATCAATCAAATAGATTACTATTAATAATTAATAAAGAAGACAGGGCCATACCTCAACCCCTAAGAATGATATATAATTGAAAAACAATATATATATATATACCATATAGAAATTTGTGGTTTGTGGTTGTCTTTGCTCGTTAATAAGAGTTTCAGAACTTGATATATGAGAATAGCGAGTCTTCTAATACCTTCTCTTACGATTGAAATCATCCGATCATCCCCAAAATTTATATCCTCTGAGTCCTACTCTGACTTTTCTCTCTTTCGAAGGTCTATGGCAAAATAGCCTTCTCTTGTTGCAGGGCTACGGCATACTATTCTTTCTTTAAAAGAAAAGCTATGGAGTTTTGGGTGGTCTCTTCCTCCGAAAGACCATAGCAATCTAACCTTCTCTTCTAAGATATTAGATCCCTGTGTACAGAACGTGTGACAGAATGAGCAAATTGTTTCGGCTATAAAACTCTCATAAAAACTCAGAATATGGTCATATAGTCACTCAAAAGAAGCGGAAGGCATCCGGTCTACAAGCACGCATAGTGGAAAAGGTAAAAACATCTGTATATAGCCGGAAACGCGCTATCTTCAGAAATGCGTTACTTTTTCACATTTTTAGTATGCATGGACTCTAAATATATAAAAGTATTCTAAATGCGACCTCGTATCATCTAAATTCTAATTTCTAATTTTGGAGATACTTATCTCTTAATAGAAACTATTCTTGTGTTCTTATTTCTTTTATAGTCTCTGGCTATAATTATGACTTCTGAAATAGAGGATGGTTTTGCATTCTTGACGAAGTTATTCAATGGTAGATTAAGCTTCCAAATGAATCGATGGAGAAGAGTTACCTCATCCATCTCTGGAGCTAATCGCAGAAGTTTAGCAAGATTTTGGTGGCATTCTTCCAGGGTCTTTCCTTCTTGGGTTAGAAAACAATCCTTTTCACAAAGATTTTAGCATTTCAACTTGAGATTGCGCGATAAGACATTCTTTTTTAAGGCATATACTGTTGTTTAAAAGAATACAAACTTTAACTAGTAAATCAATCAAATAGATCACTATTAACAATTAATAGAGAAGCGAGGGCCATACCTCAACCCCTAAGAATGATATATAATTGAAAAGCAATATATATATATATATATATATATATATACCTTATAGAAATTTATCATTTATGTTTGTCTTCGCTCGTTAGTTAATAAGAGTTTCAGAACTTGATATATGAGAATAGAGAGTCTTCTAATACCTTCTCTTATGATTGAAATCATCCGATCATCCCCAAGATTTATCTCCTCTTATCGTACTCTGACTTTTCTCTGATTCTTTTCCTTTATAGTGCCGATGATCTAGAATTCGGCCTTCCAGCCTCTACATGCTGGGCAAAACCCTACGGGACCATACTCCTCGTCGTCGGCCGCCGCTGTGGTGGCGACCGAGGAATTAAGCGGCCTGTTGCCCTCTTAGGCTGGGTCACTCAACCTCCTGCCTCTTAGAGGGATGTCCACGCACTAGGGTGGGCTAATTCACCGTACTAGCATGGGCTCTCAGAACTAGGCAGCATCACAATTACTCGCCTCAATTGGCCAACCTCATTCTCCCAATTGTATGATGGATACCATGGGTGGACTCTGGGCCTTACTATTCTGCCATTCGGCTACACAAGCACAAGAACAGGGCAGTGTTAAGGCAGGGAGAAGTTCTACATGTACCTTAATTTAACCAAGATAATCATTCATTACTCAACTAAACCATAGGACTAGAATCCATGTTACCTTCTTAAGAAAACAATCCTTTTCACAAAGATTTTAGCATTTCAACTTGAGATTACGCGATAAGACATTCTTTATTAAGGCATATGCTGTTGTTTAAAAGAATACAAACTTTAACTAGTGAATCAATCAAATAGATCACTATTAACAATTCATAGAGAAGCCAGGGCCATACCTCAACCCGTAAGAATGATATATAATTAAAAAATAATATATATATATATACCATATAGAAATTTATCGTTTGTGGTTGTCTTTGCTCGTTAATAAGAGTTTCAGAACTTGATATATGAGAAAAGCAAGTCTTCTAATACCTTCTCGTACGATTGAAATCATCCGATCATCCCCAAGATTTATCTCCTCTTACGCGTACTCTGACTTTTCTCTCTTTCGAAGGTCTATGGCAAAATAGCCCTCTTGTTGCAGGGCTACGGCATACTATTCTTTCTTTAAAAGAAAAGCTATGGAGTTTTGGTCTCTTCCTTCGAAAGACCATAGCAATCTAACCTTCTCTTCTAAGAGATTAGATCCCTGTGTAGAGATCGTGACAGAATCAGCAAATTGTTTCGGCTATAAATCTCTCATAAAAACTTAGAATATGGTCATATAGTCTCTCGTCGACACCTTGACCATGTAAAGATTCAAGGATACGATTTGTAAGAAAAACCTAGTTCTATCCCACAGGGGAGAGCGTGGTCTTCGAAAAGTCAAATTACCCATAGGGTAATTGATCATAGTTTGAGCAACTACTAATCTTGATTCCTAGAGATAACGCTTTTTTCCTTATCCATATGCAAGGCACAGCCCCGCTGGTCTAGTCTCCTAGAATAGAGTTGTTCGAGAACCTATTTATCTAGCATAGGGCAACTCTATTCTAGTCTCCTAGAATAGAGTTGCTCGAGAACCTATTTATCTAGCATAGGGCTTTCACTTAATCTGTTGGAAAGCTACCCGACTAATTGGGTCCACCCGTCTATAGGATGCTGTCGTGTCGGGGCATTCCACTCTCCCACTTTCCACGCTACTACTCTCAGGAGTCAATTTGTTTTCTAATCAATTCTACCACAGTGTTTCACATAAATAAACATGTTCCTTAATTAAGGCCCTTTTCACAAGGTTTGTTTAAACAACCTTTTTTCAAAGTATAATAATGCCAAAGACAAGATTCATAAAAAAAGTTTATACATGAATCAATTCCATACAAGCCAAACCAGCTCTCTTATTCTTTTCCTTTATACTACCGATGATCTAGAATTTGGCCTTCCAGCCTCTACATGCTGGGCAAAACCCTACAGGACCATACTCCTTGTCGCTGTGGCGAGGACTTAAGCCGACGACCTATAGCCCTCTCAGGCTCCGTCGCTCGATCCTCCTGCCTCTCAGAGGGATGCCCACACACTGGCGTGGGCTAATTCACCGTACTAGCCTGGGCCCTCAGAACTAGGTAGCATCACAATTACTCGCCTCAATCGGCAAACCTCATTCTCCCAATAGTATGAGGGATACCATGGGTGGACTCTGGGCCTTACTACTGTCTCCGTCATCTGACTACACAAGCACAAGAACGGGGCAGTGTCAAGGTAGGGAAAAGTTCTACATGTACCTTAATTTAACCAAGATAATAATCCATTTACTACTCAACTAAACCATAGGACTAGAATCCATGTTACCTTCTTAAGAAAACAATCCTTTTCACAAAGATTTTAGCATTTCAACTTGAGATTGCGCGATAAGACATTCTTTATTAAGGCATATGCTGTTGTTTAAAAGAATACAAACTTTAACTAGTAAATCAATCAAATAGATTACTATTAATAATTAATAAAGAAGACAGGGCCATACCTCAACCCCTAAGAATGATATATAATTGAAAAACAATATATATATATATATACCATATAGAAATTTGTGGTTTGTGGTTGTCTTTGCTCGTTAATAAGAGTTTCAGAACTTGATATATGAGAATAGTGAGTCTTCTAATACCTTCTCTTACGATTGAAATCATCCGATCATCCCCAAAATTTATCTCCTCTGAGTCCTACTCTGACTTTTCTCTCTTTCGAAGGTCTATGGCAAAATAGCCTTCTCTTGTTGCAGGGCTACGGCATACTATTCTTTCTTTAAAAGAAAAGCTATGGAGTTTTGGGTGGTCTCTTCCTCCGAAAGACCATAGCAATCTAACCTTCTCTTCTAAGATATTAGATCCCTGTGTACAGAACGTGTGACAGAATGAGCAAATTGTTTCGGCTATAAAACTCTCATAAAAACTCAGAATATGGTCATATAGTCACTCAAAAGAAACGGAAGGCATCCGGTCTACAAGCACGCATAGTGGAAAAGGCAAAAACATCTGTATATAGCCGGAAACGCGCTATCTTCAGAAATGCGTTACTTTTTCACATTTTTAGTATGCATGGACTCTAAATATATAAAAGTATTCTAAATGCGACCTCGTATCATCTAAATTCTAATTTCTAATTTTGGAGATACTTATCTCTTAATAGAAACTATTCTTGTGTTCTTATTTCTTTTATAGTCTCTGGCTATAATTATGACTTCTGAAATAGAGGATGGTTTTGCATTCTTGACGAAGTTATTCAATGGTAGATTAAGCTTCCAAATGAATCGATGGAGAAGAGTTACCTCATCCATCTCTGGAGCTAATCGCAGAAGTTTAGCAAGATTTTGGTGGCATTCTTCCAGGGTCTTTCCTTCTTGGGTTAGAAAACAATCCTTTTCACAAAGATTTTAGCATTTCAACTTGAGATTGCGCGATAAGACATTCTTTTTTAAGGCATATACTGTTGTTTAAAAGAATACAAACTTTAACTAGTAAATCAATCAAATAGATCACTATTAACAATTAATAGAGAAGCGAGGGCCATACCTCAACCCCTAAGAATGATATATAATTGAAAAGCAATATATATATATATATATATATATATACCTTATAGAAATTTATCATTTATGTTTGTCTTCGCTCGTTAGTTAATAAGAGTTTCAGAACTTGATATATGAGAATAGAGAGTCTTCTTATACCTTCTCTTATGATTGAAATCATCCGATCATCCCCAAGATTTATCTCCTCTTATCGTACTTTGACTTTTCTCTGATTCTTTTCCTTTATAGTGCCGATGATCTAGAATTCGGCCTTCAGCCTCTACATGCTGGGCAAAACCCTACGGGACCATACTCCTCGTCGTCGGCCGCCGCTGTGGTGGCGACCGAGGAATTAAGCGGCCTGTTGCCCTCTTAGGCTGGGTCACTCAACCTCCTGCCTCTTAGAGGGATGTCCACGCACTAGGGTGGGCTAATTCACCGTACTAGCATGGGCTCTCAGAACTAGGCAGCATCACAATTACTCGCCTCAATTGGCCAACCTCATTCTCCCAATTGTATGATGGATACCATGGGTGGACTCTGGGCCTTACTATTCTGCCATTCGGCTACACAAGCACAAGAACAGGGCAGTGTTAAGGCAGGGAGAAGTTCTACATGTACCTTAATTTAACCAAGATAATCATTCATTACTCAACTAAACCATAGGACTAGAATCCATGTTACCTTCTTAAGAAAACAATCCTTTTCACAAAGATTTTAGCATTTCAACTTGAGATTACGCGATAAGACATTCTTTATTAAGGCATATGCTGTTGTTTAAAAGAATACAAACTTTAACTAGTGAATCAATCAAATAGATCACTATTAACAATTCATAGAGAAGCCAGGGCCATACCTCAACCCGTAAGAATGATATATAATTAAAAAATAATATATATATATATACCATATAGAAATTTGTCGTTTGTGGTTGTCTTTGCTCGTTAATAAGAGTTTCAGAACTTGATATATGAGAAAAGCAAGTCTTTTAATACCTTCTCGTACGATTGAAATCATCCGATCATCCCCAAGATTTATCTCCTCTTACGCGTACTCTGACTTTTCTCTCTTTCGAAGGTCTATGGCAAAATAGCCCTCTTGTTGCAGGGCTACGGCATACTATTCTTTCTTTAAAAGAAAAGCTATGGAGTTTTGGTCTCTTCCTTCGAAAGACCATAGCAATCTAACCTTCTCTTCTAAGAGATTAGATCCCTGTGTAGAGATCGTGACAGAATCAGCAAATTGTTTCGGCTATAAATCTCTCATAAAAACTTAGAATATGGTCATATAGTCTCTCGTCGACACCTTGACCATGTAAAGATTCAAGGATACGATTTGTAAGAAAAACCTAGTTCTATCCCACAGGGGAGAGCGTGGTCTTCGAAAAGTCAAATTACCCATAGGGTAATTGATCATAGTTTGAGCAACTACTAATCTTGATTCCTAGAGATAACGCTTTTTTCCTTATCCATATGCAAGGCACAGCCCCGCTGGTCTAGTCTCCTAGAATAGAGTTGTTCGAGAACCTATTTATCTAGCATAGGGCAACTCTATTCTAGTCTCCTAGAATAGAGTTGCTCGAGAACCTATTTATCTACTAGCATAGGGCTTTCACTTAATCTGTTGGAAAGCTACCCGACTAATTGGGTCCACCCGTCTATAGGATGCTGTCGTGTCGGGGCATTCCACTCTCCCACTTTCCACGCTACTACTCTCAGGAGTCAATTTGTTTTCTAATCAATTCTACCATAGTGTTTCACATAAATAAACATGTTCCTTAATTAAGGCCCTTTTCACAAGGTTTGTTTAAACAACCTTTTTTCAAAGTATAATAATGCCAAAGACAAGATTCATAAAAAAAGTTTATACATGAATCAATTCCATACAAGCCAAACCAGCTCTCTTATTCTTTTCCTTTATACTACCGATGATCTAGAATTTGGCCTTCCAGCCTCTACATGCTGGGCAAAACCCTACAGGACCATACTCCTTGTCGCTGTGGCGAGGACTTAAGCCGACGACCTATAGCCCTCTCAGGCTCCGTCGCTCGATCCTCCTGCCTCTCAGAGGGATGCCCACACACTGGCGTGGGCTAATTCACCGTACTAGCCTGGGCCCTCAGAACTAGGTAGCATCACAATTACTCGCCTCAATCGGCAAACCTCATTCTCCCAATAGTATGAGGGATACCATGGGTGGACTCTGGGCCTTACTACTGTCTCCGTCATCTGACTACACAAGCACAAGAACGGGGCAGTGTCAAGGTAGGGAAAAGTTCTACATGTACCTTAATTTAACCAAGATAATAATCCATTTACTACTCAACTAAACCATAGGACTAGAATCCATGTTACCTTCTTAAGAAAACAATCCTTTTCACAAAGATTTTAGCATTTCAACTTGAGATTGCGCGATAAGACATTCTTTATTAAGGCATATGCTGTTGTTTAAAAGAATACAAACTTTAACTAGTAAATCAATCAAATAGATTACTATTAATAATTAATAAAGAAGACAGGGCCATACCTCAACCCCTAAGAATGATATATAATTGAAAAACAATATATATATATATACCATATAGAAATTTGTGGTTTGTGGTTGTCTTTGCTCGTTAATAAGAGTTTCAGAACTTGATATATGAGAATAGCGAGTCTTCTAATACCTTCTCTTACGATTGAAATCATCCGATCATCCCCAAAATTTATCTCCTCTGAGTCCTACTCTAACTTTTCTCTCTTTCGAAGGTCTATGGCAAAATAGCCTTCTCTTGTTGCAGGGCTACGGCATACTATTCTTTCTTTAAAAGAAAAGCTATGGAGTTTTGGGTGGTCTCTTCCTCCGAAAGACCATAGCAATCTAACCTTCTCTTCTAAGATATTAGATCCCTGTGTACAGAACGTGTGACAGAATGAGCAAATTGTTTCGGCTATAAAACTCTCATAAAAACTCAGAATATGGTCATATAGTCACTCAAAAGAAGCGGAAGGCATCCGGTCTACAAGCACGCATAGTGGAAAAGGCAAAAACATCTGTATATAGCCGAAAACGCGCTATCTTCAGAAATGCGTTACTTTTTCACATTTTTAGTATGCATGGACTCTAAATATATAAAAGTATTCTAAATGCGACCTCGTATCATCTAAATTCTAATTTCTAATTTTGGAGATACTTATCTCTTAATAGAAACTATTCTTGTGTTCTTATTTCTTTTATAGTCTCTGGCTATAATTATGACTTCTGAAATAGAGGATGGTTTTGCATTCTTGACGAAGTTATTCAATGGTAGATTAAGCTTCCAAATGAATCGATGGAGAAGAGTTACCTCATCCATCTCTGGAGCTAATCGCAGAAGTTTAGCAAGATTTTGGTGGCATTCTTCCAGGGTCTTTCCTTCTTGGGTTAGAAAACAATCCTTTTCACAAAGATTTTAGCATTTCAACTTGAGATTGCGCGATAAGACATTCTTTTTTAAGGCATATACTGTTGTTTAAAAGAATACAAACTTTAACTAGTAAATCAATCAAATAGATCACTATTAACAATTAATAGAGAAGCGAGGGCCATACCTCAACCCCTAAGAATGATATATAATTGAAAAGCAATATATATATATATATATATATATATATATACCTTATAGAAATTTATCATTTATGTTTGTCTTCGCTCGTTAGTTAATAAGAGTTTCAGAACTTGATATATGAGAATAGAGAGTCTTCTAATACCTTCTCTTATGATTGAAATCATCCGATCATCCCCAAGATTTATCTCCTCTTATCGTACTCTGACTTTTCTCTGATTCTTTTCCTTTATAGTGCCGATGATCTAGAATTCGGCCTTCCAGCCTCTACATGCTGGGCAAAACCCTACGGGACCATACTCCTCGTCGTCGGCCGCCGCTGTGGTGGCGACCGAGGAATTAAGCGGCCTGTTGCCCTCTTAGGCTGGGTCACTCAACCTCCTGCCTCTTAGAGGGATGTCCACGCACTAGGGTGGGCTAATTCACCGTACTAGCATGGGCTCTCAGAACTAGGCAGCATCACAATTACTCGCCTCAATTGGCCAACCTCATTCTCCCAATTGTATGATGGATACCATGGGTGGACTCTGGGCCTTACTATTCTGCCATTCGGCTACACAAGCACAAGAACAGGGCAGTGTTAAGGCAGGGAGAAGTTCTACATGTACCTTAATTTAACCAAGATAATCATTCATTACTCAACTAAACCATAGGACTAGAATCCATGTTACCTTCTTAAGAAAACAATCCTTTTCACAAAGATTCTAGCATTTCAACTTGAGATTACGCGATAAGACATTCTTTATTAAGGCATATGCTGTTGTTTAAAAGAATACAAACTTTAACTAGTGAATCAATCAAATAGATCACTATTAACAATTCATAGAGAAGCCAGGGCCATACCTCAACCCGTAAGAATGATATATAATTAAAAAATAATATATATATATATACCATATAGAAATTTGTCGTTTGTGGTTGTCTTTGCTCGTTAATAAGAGTTTCAGAACTTGATATATGAGAAAAGCAAGTCTTTTAATACCTTCTCGTACGATTGAAATCATCCGATCATCCCCAAGATTTATCTCCTCTTACGCGTACTCTGACTTTTCTCTCTTTCGAAGGTCTATGGAAAAATAGCCCTCTTGTTGCAGGGCTACGGCATACTATTCTTTCTTTAAAAGAAAAGCTATGGAGTTTTGGTCTCTTCCTTCGAAAGACCATAGCAATCTAACCTTCTCTTCTAAGAGATTAGATCCCTGTGTAGAGTCGTGACAGAATCAGCAAATTGTTTCGGCTATAAATCTCTCATAAAAACTTAGAATATGGTCATATAGTCTCTCGTCGACACCTTGACCATGTAAAGATTCAAGGATACGATTTGTAAGAAAAACCTAGTTCTATCCCACAGGGGAGAGCGTGGTCTTCGAAAAGTCAAATTACCCATAGGGTAATTGATCATAGTTTGAGCAACTACTAATCTTGATTCCTAGAGATAACGCTTTTTTCCTTATCCATATGCAAGGCACAGCCCCGCTGGTCTAGTCTCCTAGAATAGAGTTGTTCGAGAACCTATTTATCTAGCATAGGGCAACTCTATTCTAGTCTCCTAGAATAGAGTTGCTCGAGAACCTATTTATCTAGCATAGGGCTTTCACTTAATCTGTTGGAAAGCTACCCGACTAATTGGGTCCACCCGTCTATAGGATGCTGTCGTGTCGGGGCATTCCACTCTCCCACTTTCCACGCTACTACTCTCAGGAGTCAATTTGTTTTCTAATCAATTCTACCACAGTGTTTCACATAAATAAACATGTTCCTTAATTAAGGCCCTTTTCACAAGGTTTGTTTAAACAACCTTTTTTCAAAGTATAATAATGCCAAAGACAAGATTCATAAAAAAAGTTTATACATGAATCAATTCCATACAAGCCAAACCAGCTCTCTTATTCTTTTCCTTTATACTACCGATGATCTAGAATTTGGCCTTCCAGCCTCTACATGCTGGGCAAAACCCTACAGGACCATACTCCTTGTCGCTGTGGCGAGGACTTAAGCCGACGACCTATAGCCCTCTCAGGCTCCGTCGCTCGATCCTCCTGCCTCTCAGAGGGATGCCCACACACTGGCGTGGGCTAATTCACCGTACTAGCCTGGGCCCTCAGAACTAGGTAGCATCACAATTACTCGCCTCAATCGGCAAACCTCATTCTCCCAATAGTATGAGGGATACCATGGGTGGACTCTAGGCCTTACTACTGTCTCCGTCATCTGACTACACAAGCACAAGAACGGGGCAGTGTCAAGGTAGGGAAAAGTTCTACATGTACCTTAATTTAACCAAGATAATAATCCATTTACTACTCAACTAAACCATAGGACTAGAATCCATGTTACCTTCTTAAGAAAACAATCCTTTTCACAAAGATTTTAGCATTTCAACTTGAGATTGCGCGATAAGACATTCTTTATTAAGGCATATGCTGTTGTTTAAAAGAATACAAACTTTAACTAGTAAATCAATCAAATAGATTACTATTAATAATTAATAAAGAAGACAGGGCCATACCTCAACCCCTAAGAATGATATATAATTGAAAAACAATATATATATATATACCATATAGAAATTTGTGGTTTGTGGTTGTCTTTGCTCGTTAATAAGAGTTTCAGAACTTGATATATGAGAATAGCGAGTCTTCTAATACCTTCTCTTACGATTGAAATCATCCGATCATCCCCAAAATTTATCTCCTCTGAGTCCTACTCTGACTTTTCTCTCTTTCGAAGGTCTATGGCAAAATAGCCTTCTCTTGTTGCAGGGCTACGGCATACTATTCTTTCTTTAAAAGAAAAGCTATGGAGTTTTGGGTGGTCTCTTCCTCCGAAAGACCATAGCAATCTAACCTTCTCTTCTAAGATATTAGATCCCTGTGTACAGAACGTGTGACAGAATGAGCAAATTGTTTTGGCTATAAAACTCTCATAAAAACTCAGAATATGGTCATATAGTCACTCAAAAGAAGCGGAAGGCATCCGGTCTACAAGCACGCATAGTGGAAAAGGCAAAAACATCTGTATATAGCCGAAAACGCGCTATCTTCAGAAATGCGTTACTTTTTCACATTTTTAGTATGCATGGACTCTAAATATATAAAAGTATTCTAAATGCGACCTCGTATCATCTAAATTCTAATTTCTAATTTTGGAGATACTTATCTCTTAATAGAAACTATTCTTGTGTTCTTATTTCTTTTATAGTCTCTGGCTATAATTATGACTTCTGAAATAGAGGATGGTTTTGCATTCTTGACGAAGTTATTCAATGGTAGATTAAGTTTCCAAATGAATCGATGGAGAAGAGTTACCTCATCCATCTCTGGAGCTAATCGCAGAAGTTTAGCAAGATTTTGGTGGCATTCTTCCAGGGTCTTTCCTTCTTGGGTTAGAAAACAATCCTTTTCACAAAGATTTTAGCATTTCAACTTGAGATTGCGCGATAAGACATTCTTTTTTAAGGCATATACTGTTGTTTAAAAGAATACAAACTTTAACTAGTAAATCAATCAAATAGATCACTATTAACAATTAATAGAGAAGCGAGGGCCATACCTCAACCCCTAAGAATGATATATAATTGAAAAGCAATATATATATATATATATATATATACCTTATAGAAATTTATCATTTATGTTTGTCTTCGCTCGTTAGTTAATAAGAGTTTCAGAACTTGATATATGAGAATAGAGAGTCTTCTAATACCTTCTCTTATGATTGAAATCATCCGATCATCCCCAAGATTTATCTCCTCTTATCGTACTCTGACTTTTCTCTGATTCTTTTCCTTTATAGTGCCGATGATCTAGAATTCGGCCTTCCAGCCTCTACATGCTGGGCAAAACCCTACGGGACCATACTCCTCGTCGTCGGCCGCCGCTGTGGTGGCGACCGAGGAATTAAGCGGCCTGTTGCCCTCTTAGGCTGGGTCACTCAACCTCCTGCCTCTTAGAGGGATGTCCACGCACTAGGGTGGGCTAATTCACCGTACTAGCATGGGCTCTCAGAACTAGGCAGCATCACAATTACTCGCCTCAATTGGCCAACCTCATTCTCCCAATTGTATGATGGATACCATGGGTGGACTCTGGGCCTTACTATTCTGCCATTCGGCTACACAAGCACAAGAACAGGGCAGTGTTAAGGCAGGGAGAAGTTCTACATGTACCTTAATTTAACCAAGATAATCATTCATTACTCAACTAAACCATAGGACTAGAATCCATGTTACCTTCTTAAGAAAACAATCCTTTTCACAAAGATTTTAGCATTTCAACTTGAGATTACGCGATAAGACATTCTTTATTAAGGCATATGCTGTTGTTTAAAAGAATACAAACTTTAACTAGTGAATCAATCAAATAGATCACTATTAACAATTCATAGAGAAGCCAGGGCCATACCTCAACCCGTAAGAATGATATATAATTAAAAAATAATATATATATATATACCATATAGAAATTTGTCGTTTGTGGTTGTCTTTGCTCGTTAATAAGAGTTTCAGAACTTGATATATGAGAAAAGCAAGTCTTCTAATACCTTCTCGTACGATTGAAATCATCCGATCATCCCCAAGATTTATCTCCTCTTACGCGTACTCTGACTTTTCTCTCTTTCGAAGGTCTATGGAAAAATAGCCCTCTTGTTGCAGGGCTACGGCATACTATTTTTTCTTTAAAAGAAAAGCTATGGAGTTTTGGTCTCTTCCTTCGAAAGACCATAGCAATCTAACCTTCTCTTCTAAGAGATTAGATCCCTGTGTAGAGATCGTGACAGAATCAGCAAATTGTTTCGGCTATAAATCTCTCATAAAAACTTAGAATATGGTCATATAGTCTCTCGTCGACACCTTGACCATGTAAAGATTCAAGGATACGATTTGTAAGAAAAACCTAGTTCTATCCCACAGGGGAGAGCGTGGTCTTCGAAAAGTCAAATTACCCATAGGGTAATTGATCATAGTTTGAGCAACTACTAATCTTGATTCCTAGAGATAACGCTTTTTTCCTTATCCATATGCAAGGCACAGCCCCGCTGGTCTAGTCTCCTAGAATAGAGTTGTTCGAGAACCTATTTATCTAGCATAGGGCAACTCTATTCTAGTCTCCTAGAATAGAGTTGCTCGAGAACCTATTTATCTAGCATAGGGCTTTCACTTAATCTGTTGGAAAGCTACCCGACTAATTGGGTCCACCCGTCTATAGGATGCTGTCGTGTCGGGGCATTCCACTCTCCCACTTTCCACGCTACTACTCTCAGGAGTCAATTTGTTTTCTAATCAATTCTACCACAGTGTTTCACATAAATAAACATGTTCCTTAATTAAGGCCCTTTTCACAAGGTTTGTTTAAACAACCTTTTTTCAAAGTATAATAATGCCAAAGACAAGATTCATAAAAAAAGTTTATACATGAATCAATTCCATACAAGCCAAACCAGCTCTCTTATTCTTTTCCTTTATACTACCGATGATCTAGAATTTGGCCTTCCAGCCTCTACATGCTGGGCAAAACCCTACAGGACCATACTCCTTGTCGCTGTGGCGAGGACTTAAGCCGACGACCTATAGCCCTCTCAGGCTCCGTCGCTCGATCCTCCTGCCTCTCAGAGGGATGCCCACACACTGGCGTGGGCTAATTCACCGTACTAGCCTGGGCCCTCAGAACTAGGTAGCATCACAATTACTCGTCTCAATCGGCAAACCTCATTCTCCCAATAGTATAAGGGATACCATGGGTGGACTCTGGGCCTTACTACTGTCTCCGTCATCTGACTACACAAGCACAAGAACGGGGCAGTGTCAAGGTAGGGAAAAGTTCTACATGTACCTTAATTTAACCAAGATAATAATCCATTTACTACTCAACTAAACCATAGGACTAGAATCCATGTTACCTTCTTAAGAAAACAATCCTTTTCACAAAGATTTTAGCATTTCAACTTGATATTGCGCGATAAGACATTCTTTATTAAGGCATATGCTGTTGTTTAAAAGAATACAAACTTTAACTAGTAAATCAATCAAATAGATTACTATTAATAATTAATAAAGAAGACAGGGCCATACCTCAACCCCTAAGAATGATATATAATTGAAAAACAATATATATATATATACCATATAGAAATTTGTGGTTTGTGGTTGTCTTTGCTCGTTAATAAGAGTTTCAGAACTTGATATATGAGAATAGCGAGTCTTCTAATACCTTCTCTTACGATTGAAATCATCCGATCATCCCCAAAATTTATCTCCTCTGAGTCCTACTCTGACTTTTCTCTCTTTCGAAGGTCTATGGCAAAATAGCCTTCTCTTGTTGCAGGGCTACGGCATACTATTCTTTCTTTAAAAGAAAAGCTATGGAGTTTTGGGTGGTCTCTTCCTCCGAAAGACCATAGCAATCTAACCTTCTCTTCTAAGATATTAGATCCCTGTGTACAGAACGTGTGACAGAATGAGCAAATTGTTTCGGCTATAAAACTCTCATAAAAACTCAGAATATGGTCATATAGTCACTCAAAAGAAGCGGAAGGCATCCGGTCTACAAGCACGCATAGTGGAAAAGGCAAAAACATCTGTATATAGCCGGAAACGCGCTATCTTCAGAAATGCGTTACTTTTTCACATTTTTAGTATGCATGGACTCTAAATATATAAAAGTATTCTAAATGCGACCTCGTATCATCTAAATTCTAATTTCTAATTTTGGAGATACTTATCTCTTAATAGAAACTATTCTTGTGTTCTTATTTCTTTTATAGTCTCTGGCTATAATTATGACTTCTGAAATAGAGGATGGTTTTGCATTCTTGACGAAGTTATTCAATGGTAGATTAAGCTTCCAAATGAATCGATGGAGAAGAGTTACCTCATCCATCTCTGGAGCTAATCGCAGAAGTTTAGCAAGATTTTGGTGGCATTCTTCCAGGGTCTTTCCTTCTTGGGTTAGAAAACAATCCTTTTCACAAAGATTTTAGCATTTCAACTTGAGATTGCGCGATAAGACATTCTTTTTTAAGGCATATACTGTTGTTTAAAAGAATACAAACTTTAACTAGTAAATCAATCAAATAGATCACTATTAACAATTAATAGAGAAGCGAGGGCCATACCTCAATCCCTAAGAATGATATATAATTGAAAAGCAATATATATATATATATATATATATATACCTTATAGAAATTTATCATTTATGTTTGTCTTCGCTCGTTAGTTAATAAGAGTTTCAGAACTTGATATATGAGAATAGAGAGTCTTCTAATACCTTCTCTTATGATTGAAATCATCCGATCATCCCCAAGATTTATCTCCTCTTATCGTACTCTGACTTTTCTCTGATTCTTTTCCTTTATAGTGCCGATGATCTAGAATTCGGCCTTCCAGCCTCTACATGCTGGGCAAAACCCTACGGGACCATACTCCTCGTCGTCGGCCGCCGCTGTGGTGGCGACCGAGGAATTAAGCGGCCTGTTGCCCTCTTAGGCTGGGTCACTCAACCTCCTGCCTCTTAGAGGGATGTCCACGCACTAGGGTGGGCTAATTCACCGTACTAGCATGGGCTCTCAGAACTAGGCAGCATCACAATTACTCGCCTCAATTGGCCAACCTCATTCTCCCAATTGTATGATGGATACCATGGGTGGACTCTGGGCCTTACTATTCTGCCATTCGGCTACACAAGCACAAGAACAGGGCAGTGTTAAGGCAGGGAGAAGTTCTACATGTACCTTAATTTAACCAAGATAATCATTCATTACTCAACTAAACCATAGGACTAGAATCCATGTTACCTTCTTAAGAAAACAATCCTTTTCACAAAGATTTTAGCATTTCAACTTGAGATTACGCGATAAGACATTCTTTATTAAGGCATATGCTGTTGTTTAAAAGAATACAAACTTTAACTAGTGAATCAATCAAATAGATCACTATTAACAATTCATAGAGAAGCCAGGGCCATACCTCAACCCGTAAGAATGATATATAATTAAAAAATAATATATATATATATACCATATAGAAATTTGTCGTTTGTGGTTGTCTTTGCTCGTTAATAAGAGTTTCAAAACTTGATATATGAGAAAAGCAAGTCTTCTAATACCTTCTCGTACGATTGAAATCATCCAATCATCCCCAAGATTTATGTCCTCTTACGCGTACTCTGACTTTTCTCTCTTTCGAAGGTCTATGGCAAAATAGCCCTCTTGTTGCAGGGCTACGGCATACTATTCTTTCTTTAAAAGAAAAGCTATGGAGTTTTGGTCTCTTCCTTCGAAAGACCATAGCAATCTAACCTTCTCTTCTAAGAGATTAGATCCCTGTGTAGAGATCGTGACAGAATCAGCAAATTGTTTCGGCTATAAATCTCTCATAAAAACTTAGAATATGGTCATATAGTCTCTCGTCGACACCTTGACCATGTAAAGATTCAAGGATACGATTTGTAAGAAAAACCTAGTTCTATCCCACAGGGGAGAGCGTGGTCTTCGAAAAGTCAAATTACCCATAGGGTAATTGATCATAGTTTGAGCAACTACTAATCTTGATTCCTAGAGATAACGCTTTTTTCCTTATCCATATGCAAGGCACAGCCCCGCTGGTCTAGTCTCCTAGAATAGAGTTGTTCGAGAACCTATTTATCTAGCATAGGGCAACTCTATTCTAGTCTCCTAGAATAGAGTTGCTCGAGAACCTATTTATCTAGCATAGGGCTTTCACTTAATCTGTTGGAAAGCTACCCGACTAATTGGGTCCACCCGTCTATAGGATGCTGTCGTGTCGGGGCATTCCACTCTCCCACTTTCCACGCTACTACTCTCAGGAGTCAATTTGTTTTCTAATCAATTCTACCACAGTGTTTCACATAAATAAACATGTTCCTTAATTAAGGCCCTTTTCACAAGGTTTGTTTAAACAACCTTTTTTCAAAGTATAATAATGCCAAAGACAAGATTCATAAAAAAAGTTTATACATGAATCAATTCCATACAAGCCAAACCAGCTCTCTTATTCTTTTCCTTTATACTACCGATGATCTAGAATTTGGCCTTCCAGCCTCTACATGCTGGGCAAAACCCTACAGGACCATACTCCTTGTCGCTGTGGCGAGGACTTAAGCCGACGACCTATAGCCCTCTCAGGCTCCGTCGCTCGATCCTCCTGCCTCTCAGAGGGATGCCCACACACTGGCGTGGGCTAATTCACCGTACTAGCCTGGGCCCTCAGAACTAGGTAGCATCACAATTACTCGCCTCAATCGGCAAACCTCATTCTCCCAATAGTATGAGGGATACCATGGGTGGACTCTGGGCCTTACTACTGTCTCCGTCATCTGACTACACAAGCACAAGAACGGGGCAGTGTCAAGGTAGGGAAAAGTTCTACATGTACCTTAATTTAACCAAGATAATAATCCATTTACTACTCAACTAAACCATAGGACTAGAATCCATGTTACCTTCTTAAGAAAACAATCCTTTTCACAAAGATTTTAGCATTTCAACTTGAGATTGCGCGATAAGACATTCTTTATTAAGGCATATGCTGTTGTTTAAAAGAATACAAACTTTAACTAGTAAATCAATCAAATAGATTACTATTAATAATTAATAAAGAAGACAGGGCCATACCTCAACCCCTAAGAATGATATATAATTGAAAAACAATATATATATATATACCATATAGAAATTTGTGGTTTGTGGTTGTCTTTGCTCGTTAATAAGAGTTTCAGAACTTGATATATGAGAATAGCGAGTCTTCTAATACCTTCTCTTACGATTGAAATCATCCGATCATCCCCAAAATTTATCTCCTCTGAGTCCTACTCTGACTTTTCTCTCTTTCGAAGGTCTATGGCAAAATAGCCTTCTCTTGTTGCAGGGCTACGGCATACTATTCTTTCTTTAAAAGAAAAGCTATGGAGTTTTGGGTGGTCTCTTCCTCCGAAAGACCATAGCAATCTAACCTTCTCTTCTAAGATATTAGATCCCTGTGTACAGAACGTGTGACAGAATGAGCAAATTGTTTCGGCTATAAAACTCTCATAAAAACTCAGAATATGGTCATATAGTCACTCAAAAGAAGCGGAAGGCATCCGGTCTACAAGCACGCATAGTGGAAAAGGCAAAAACATCTGTATATAGCCGGAAACGCGCTATCTTCAGAAATGCGTTACTTTTTCACATTTTTAGTATGCATGGACTCTAAATATATAAAAGTATTCTAAATGCGACCTCGTATCATCTAAATTCTAATTTCTAATTTTGGAGATACTTATCTCTTAATAGAAACTATTCTTGTGTTCTTATTTCTTTTATAGTCTCTGGCTATAATTATGACTTCTGAAATAGAGGATGGTTTTGCATTCTTGACGAAGTTATTCAATGGTAGATTAAGCTTCCAAATGAATCGATGGAGAAGAGTTACCTCATCCATCTCTGGAGCTAATCGCAGAAGTTTAGCAAGATTTTGGTGGCATTCTTCCAGGGTCTTTCCTTCTTGGGTTAGAAAACAATCCTTTTCACAAAGATTTTAGCATTTCAACTTGAGATTGCGCGATAAGACATTCTTTTTTAAGGCATATACTGTTGTTTAAAAGAATACAAACTTTAACTAGTAAATCAATCAAATAGATCACTATTAACAATTAATAGAGAAGCGAGGGCCATACCTCAATCCCTAAGAATGATATATAATTGAAAAGCAATATATATATATATATATATATATATACCTTATAGAAATTTATCATTTATGTTTGTCTTCGCTCGTTAGTTAATAAGAGTTTCAGAACTTGATATATGAGAATAGAGAGTCTTCTAATACCTTCTCTTATGATTGAAATCATCCGATCATCCCCAAGATTTATCTCCTCTTATCGTACTCTGACTTTTCTCTGATTCTTTTCCTTTATAGTGCCGATGATCTAGAATTCGGCCTTCCAGCCTCTACATGCTGGGCAAAACCCTACGGGACCATACTCCTCGTCGTCGGCCGCCGCTGTGGTGGCGACCGAGGAATTAAGCGGCCTGTTGCCCTCTTAGGCTGGGTCACTCAACCTCCTGCCTCTTAGAGGGATGTCCACGCACTAGGGTGGGCTAATTCACCGTACTAGCATGGGCTCTCAGAACTAGGCAGCATCACAATTACTCGCCTCAATTGGCCAACCTCATTCTCCCAATTGTATGATGGATACCATGGGTGGACTCTGGGCCTTACTATTCTGCCATTCGGCTACACAAGCACAAGAACAGGGCAGTGTTAAGGCAGGGAGAAGTTCTACATGTACCTTAATTTAACCAAGATAATCATTCATTACTCAACTAAACCATAGGACTAGAATCCATGTTACCTTCTTAAGAAAACAATCCTTTTCACAAAGATTTTAGCATTTCAACTTGAGATTACGCGATAAGACATTCTTTATTAAGGCATATGCTGTTGTTTAAAAGAATACAAACTTTAACTAGTGAATCAATCAAATAGATCACTATTAACAATTCATAGAGAAGCCAGGGCCATACCTCAACCCGTAAGAATGATATATAATTAAAAAATAATATATATATATATACCATATAGAAATTTGTCGTTTGTGGTTGTCTTTGCTCGTTAATAAGAGTTTCAAAACTTGATATATGAGAAAAGCAAGTCTTCTAATACCTTCTCGTACGATTGAAATCATCCAATCATCCCCAAGATTTATGTCCTCTTACGCGTACTCTGACTTTTCTCTCTTTCGAAGGTCTATGGCAAAATAGCCCTCTTGTTGCAGGGCTACGGCATACTATTCTTTCTTTAAAAGAAAAGCTATGGAGTTTTGGTCTCTTCCTTCGAAAGACCATAGCAATCTAACCTTCTCTTCTAAGAGATTAGATCCCTGTGTAGAGATCGTGACAGAATCAGCAAATTGTTTCGGCTATAAATCTCTCATAAAAACTTAGAATATGGTCATATAGTCTCTCGTCGACACCTTGACCATGTAAAGATTCAAGGATACGATTTGTAAGAAAAACCTAGTTCTATCCCACAGGGGAGAGCGTGGTCTTCGAAAAGTCAAATTACCCATAGGGTAATTGATCATAGTTTGAGCAACTACTAATCTTGATTCCTAGAGATAACGCTTTTTTCCTTATCCATATGCAAGGCACAGCCCCGCTGGTCTAGTCTCCTAGAATAGAGTTGTTCGAGAACCTATTTATCTAGCATAGGGCAACTCTATTCTAGTCTCCTAGAATAGAGTTGCTCGAGAACCTATTTATCTAGCATAGGGCTTTCACTTAATCTGTTGGAAAGCTACCCGACTAATTGGGTCCACCCGTCTATAGGATGCTGTCGTGTCGGGGCATTCCACTCTCCCACTTTCCACGCTACTACTCTCAGGAGTCAATTTGTTTTCTAATCAATTCTACCACAGTGTTTCACATAAATAAACATGTTCCTTAATTAAGGCCCTTTTCACAAGGTTTGTTTAAACAACCTTTTTTCAAAGTATAATAATGCCAAAGACAAGATTCATAAAAAAAGTTTATACATGAATCAATTCCATACAAGCCAAACCAGCTCTCTTATTCTTTTCCTTTATACTACCGATGATCTAGAATTTGGCCTTCCAGCCTCTACATGCTGGGCAAAACCCTACAGGACCATACTCCTTGTCGCTGTGGCGAGGACTTAAGCCGACGACCTATAGCCCTCTCAGGCTCCGTCGCTCGATCCTCCTGCCTCTCAGAGGGATGCCCACACACTGGCGTGGGCTAATTCACCGTACTAGCCTGGGCCCTCAGAACTAGGTAGCATCACAATTACTCGCCTCAATCGGCAAACCTCATTCTCCCAATAGTATGAGGGATACCATGGGTGGACTCTGGGCCTTACTACTGTCTCCGTCATCTGACTACACAAGCACAAGAACGGGGCAGTGTCAAGGTAGGGAAAAGTTCTACATGTACCTTAATTTAACCAAGATAATAATCCATTTACTACTCAACTAAACCATAGGACTAGAATCCATGTTACCTTCTTAAGAAAACAATCCTTTTCACAAAGATTTTAGCATTTCAACTTGAGATTGCGCGATAAGACATTCTTTATTAAGGCATATGCTGTTGTTTAAAAGAATACAAACTTTAACTAGTAAATCAATCAAATAGATTACTATTAATAATTAATAAAGAAGACAGGGCCATACCTCAACCCCTAAGAATGATATATAATTGAAAAACAATATATATATATATACCATATAGAAATTTGTGGTTTGTGGTTGTCTTTGCTCGTTAATAAGAGTTTCAGAACTTGATATATGAGAATAGCGAGTCTTCTAATACCTTCTCTTACGATTGAAATCATCCGATCATCCCCAAAATTTATCTCCTCTGAGTCCTACTCTGACTTTTCTCTCTTTCGAAGGTCTATGGCAAAATAGCCTTCTCTTGTTGCAGGGCTACGGCATACTATTCTTTCTTTAAAAGAAAAGCTATGGAGTTTTGGGTGGTCTCTTCCTCCGAAAGACCATAGCAATCTAACCTTCTCTTCTAAGATATTAGATCCCTGTGTACAGAACGTGTGACAGAATGAGCAAATTGTTTCGGCTATAAAACTCTCATAAAAACTCAGAATATGGTCATATAGTCACTCAAAAGAAGCGGAAGGCATCCGGTCTACAAGCACGCATAGTGGAAAAGGCAAAAACATCTGTATATAGCCGGAAACGCGCTATCTTCAGAAATGCGTTACTTTTTCACATTTTTAGTATGCATGGACTCTAAATATATAAAAGTATTCTAAATGCGACCTCGTATCATCTAAATTCTAATTTCTAATTTTGGAGATACTTATCTCTTAATAGAAACTATTCTTGTGTTCTTATTTCTTTTATAGTCTCTGGCTATAATTATGACTTCTGAAATAGAGGATGGTTTTGCATTCTTGACGAAGTTATTCAATGGTAGATTAAGCTTCCAAATGAATCGATGGAGAAGAGTTACCTCATCCATCTCTGGAGCTAATCGCAGAAGTTTAGCAAGATTTTGGTGGCATTCTTCCAGGGTCTTTCCTTCTTGGGTTAGAAAACAATCCTTTTCACAAAGATTTTAGCATTTCAACTTGAGATTGCGCGATAAGACATTCTTTTTTAAGGCATATACTGTTGTTTAAAAGAATACAAACTTTAACTAGTAAATCAATCAAATAGATCACTATTAACAATTAATAGAGAAGCGAGGGCCATACCTCAACCCCTAAGAATGATATATAATTGAAAAGCAATATATATATATATATATATATATATATATACCTTATAGAAATTTATCATTTATGTTTGTCTTCGCTCGTTAGTTAATAAGAGTTTCAGAACTTGATATATGAGAATAGAGAGTCTTCTAATACCTTCTCTTATGATTGAAATCATCCGATCATCCCCAAGATTTATCTCCTCTTATCGTACTCTGACTTTTCTCTGATTCTTTTCCTTTATAGTGCCGATGATCTAGAATTCGGCCTTCCAGCCTCTACATGCTGGGCAAAACCCTACGGGACCATACTCCTCGTCGTCGGCCGCCGCTGTGGTGGCGACCGAGGAATTAAGCGGCCTGTTGCCCTCTTAGGCTGGGTCACTCAACCTCCTGCCTCTTAGAGGGATGTCCACGCACTAGGGTGGGCTAATTCACCGTACTAGCATGGGCTCTCAGAACTAGGCAGCATCACAATTACTCGCCTCAATTGGCCAACCTCATTCTCCCAATTGTATGATGGATACCATGGGTGGACTCTGGGCCTTACTATTCTGCCATTCGGCTACACAAGCACAAGAACAGGGCAGTGTTAAGGCAGGGAGAAGTTCTACATGTACCTTAATTTAACCAAGATAATCATTCATTACTCAACTAAACCATAGGACTAGAATCCATGTTACCTTCTTAAGAAAACAATCCTTTTCACAAAGATTTTAGCATTTCAACTTGAGATTACGCGATAAGACATTCTTTATTAAGGCATATGCTGTTGTTTAAAAGAATACAAACTTTAACTAGTGAATCAATCAAATAGATCACTATTAACAATTCATAGAGAAGCCAGGGCCATACCTCAACCCGTAAGAATGATATATAATTAAAAAATAATATATATATATATACCATATAGAAATTTGTCGTTTGTGGTTGTCTTTGCTCGTTAATAAGAGTTTCAGAACTTGATATATGAGAAAAGCAAGTCTTCTAATACCTTCTCGTACGATTGAAATCATCCGATCATCCCCAAGATTTATCTCCTCTTACGCGTACTCTGACTTTTCTCTCTTTCGAAGGTCTATGGCAAAATAGCCCTCTTGTTGCAGGGCTACGGCATACTATTCTTTCTTTAAAAGAAAAGCTATGGAGTTTTGGTCTCTTCCTTCGAAAGACCATAGCAATCTAACCTTCTCTTCTAAGAGATTAGATCCCTGTGTAGAGATCGTGACAGAATCAGCAAATTGTTTCGGCTATAAATCTCTCATAAAAACTTAGAATATGGTCATATAGTCTCTCGTCGACACCTTGACCATGTAAAGATTCAAGGATACGATTTGTAAGAAAAACCTAGTTCTATCCCACAGGGGAGAGCGTGGTCTTCGAAAAGTCAAATTACCCATAGGGTAATTGATCATAGTCTGAGCAACTACTAATCTTGATTCCTAGAGATAACGCTTTTTTCCTTATCCATATGCAAGGCACAGCCCCGCTGGTCTAGTCTCCTAGAATAGAGTTGTTCGAGAACCTATTTATCTAGCATAGGGCAACTCTATTCTAGTCTCCTAGAATAGAGTTGCTCGAGAACCTATTTATCTAGCATAGGGCTTTCACTTAATCTGTTGGAAAGCTACCCGACTAATTGGGTCCACCCGTCTATAGGATGCTGTCGTGTCGGGGCATTCCACTCTCCCACTTTCCACGCTACTACTCTCAGGAGTCAATTTGTTTTCTAATCAATTCTACCACAGTGTTTCACATAAATAAACATGTTCCTTAATTAAGGCCCTTTTCACAAGGTTTGTTTAAACAACCTTTTTTCAAAGTATAATAATGCCAAAGACAAGATTCATAAAAAAAGTTTATACATGAATCAATTCCATACAAGCCAAACCAGCTCTCTTATTCTTTTCCTTTATACTACCGATGATCTAGAATTTGGCCTTCCAGCCTCTACATGCTGGGCAAAACCCTACAGGACCATACTCCTTGTCGCTGTGGCGAGGACTTAAGCCGACGACCTATAGCCCTCTCAGGCTCCGTCGCTCGATCCTCCTGCCTCTCAGAGGGATGCCCACACACTGGCGTGGGCTAATTCACCGTACTAGCCTGGGCCCTCAGAACTAGGTAGCATCACAATTACTCGCCTCAATCGGCAAACCTCATTCTCCCAATAGTATGAGGGATACCATGGGTGGACTCTGGGCCTTACTACTGTCTCCGTCATCTGACTACACAAGCACAAGAACGGGGCAGTGTCAAGGTAGGGAAAAGTTCTACATGTACCTTAATTTAACCAAGATAATAATCCATTTACTACTCAACTAAACCATAGGACTAGAATCCATGTTACCTTCTTAAGAAAACAATCCTTTTCACAAAGATTTTAGCATTTCAACTTGAGATTGCGCGATAAGACATTCTTTATTAAGGCATATGCTGTTGTTTAAAAGAATACAAACTTTAACTAGTAAATCAATCAAATAGATTACTATTAATAATTAATAAAGAAGACAGGGCCATACCTCAACCCCTAAGAATGATATATAATTGAAAAACAATATATATATATATACCATATAGAAATTTGTGGTTTGTGGTTGTCTTTGCTCGTTAATAAGAGTTTCAGAACTTGATATATGAGAATAGCGAGTCTTCTAATACCTTCTCTTACGATTGAAATCATCCGATCATCCCCAAAATTTATCTCCTCTGAGTCCTACTCTGACTTTTCTCTCTTTCGAAGGTCTATGGCAAAATAGCCTTCTCTTGTTGCAGGGCTACGGCATACTATTCTTTCTTTAAAAGAAAAGCTATGGAGTTTTGGGTGGTCTCTTCCTCCGAAAGACCATAGCAATCTAACCTTCTCTTCTAAGATATTAGATCCCTGTGTACAGAACGTGTGACAGAATGAGCAAATTGTTTCGGCTATAAAACTCTCATAAAAACTCAGAATATGGTCATATAGTCACTCAAAAGAAGCGGAAGGCATCCGGTCTACAAGCACGCATAGTGGAAAAGGCAAAAACATCTGTATATAGCCGGAAACGCGCTATCTTCAGAAATGCGTTACTTTTTCACATTTTTAGTATGCATGGACTCTAAATATATAAAAGTATTCTAAATGCGACCTCGTATCATCTAAATTCTAATTTCTAATTTTGGAGATACTTATCTCTTAATAGAAACTATTCTTGTGTTCTTATTTCTTTTATAGTCTCTGGCTATAATTATGACTTCTGAAATAGAGGATGGTTTTGCATTCTTGACGAAGTTATTCAATGGTAGATTAAGCTTCCAAATGAATCGATGGAGAAGAGTTACCTCATCCATCTCTGGAGCTAATCGCAGAAGTTTAGCAAGATTTTGGTGGCATTCTTCCAGGGTCTTTCCTTCTTGGGTTAGAAAACAATCCTTTTCACAAAGATTTTAGCATTTCAACTTGAGATTGCGCGATAAGACATTCTTTTTTAAGGCATATACTGTTGTTTAAAAGAATACAAACTTTAACTAGTAAATCAATCAAATAGATCACTATTAACAATTAATAGAGAAGCGAGGGCCATACCTCAACCCCTAAGAATGATATATAATTGAAAAGCAATATATATATATATATATATATATATACCTTATAGAAATTTATCATTTATGTTTGTCTTCGCTCGTTAGTTAATAAGAGTTTCAGAACTTGATATATGAGAATAGAGAGTCTTCTAATACCTTCTCTTATGATTGAAATCATCCGATCATCCCCAAGATTTATCTCCTCTTATCGTACTCTGACTTTTCTCTGATTCTTTTCCTTTATAGTGCCGATGATCTAGAATTCGGCCTTCCAGCCTCTACATGCTGGGCAAAACCCTACGGGACCATACTCCTCGTCGTCGGCCGCCGCTGTGGTGGCGACCGAGGAATTAAGCGGCCTGTTGCCCTCTTAGGCTGGGTCACTCAACCTCCTGCCTCTTAGAGGGATGTCCACGCACTAGGGTGGGCTAATTCACCGTACTAGCATGGGCTCTCAGAACTAGGCAGCATCACAATTACTCGCCTCAATTGGCCAACCTCATTCTCCCAATTGTATGATGGATACCATGGGTGGACTCTGGGCCTTACTATTCTGCCATTCGGCTACACAAGCACAAGAACAGGGCAGTGTTAAGGCAGGGAGAAGTTCTACATGTACCTTAATTTAACCAAGATAATCATTCATTACTCAACTAAACCATAGGACTAGAATCCATGTTACCTTCTTAAGAAAACAATCCTTTTCACAAAGATTTTAGCATTTCAACTTGAGATTACGCGATAAGACATTCTTTATTAAGGCATATGCTGTTGTTTAAAAGAATACAAACTTTAACTAGTGAATCAATCAAATAGATCACTATTAACAATTCATAGAGAAGCCAGGGCCATACCTCAACCTGTAAGAATGATATATAATTAAAAAATAATATATATATATATACCATATAGAAATTTGTCGTTTGTGGTTGTCTTTGCTCGTTAATAAGAGTTTCAGAACTTGATATATGAGAAAAGCAAGTCTTCTAATACCTTCTCGTACGATTGAAATCATCCGATCATCCCCAAGATTTATCTCCTCTTACGCGTACTCTGACTTTTCTCTCTTTCGAAGGTCTATGGCAAAATAGCCCTCTTGTTGCAGGGCTACGGCATACTATTCTTTCTTTAAAAGAAAAGCTATGGAGTTTTGGTCTCTTCCTTCGAAAGACCATAGTAATCTAACCTTCTCTTCTAAGAGATTAGATCCCTGTGTAGAGATCGTGACAGAAGCAGCAAATTGTTTCGGCTATAAATCTCTCATAAAAACTTAGAATATGGTTATATAGTCTCTCGTCGACACCTTGACCATGTAAAGATTCAAGGATACGATTTGTAAGAAAAACCTAGTTCTATCCCACAGGGGAGAGCGTGGTCTTCGAAAAGTCAAATTACCCATAGGGTAATTGATCATAGTTTGAGCAACTACTAATCTTGATTCCTAGAGATAACGCTTTTTTCCTTATCCATATGCAAGGCACAGCCCCGCTGGTCTAGTCTCCTAGAATAGAGTTGTTCGAGAACCTATTTATCTAGCATAGGGCAACTCTATTCTAGTCTCCTAGAATAGAGTTGCTCGAGAACCTATTTATCTAGCATAGGGCTTTCACTTAATCTGTTGGAAAGCTACCCGACTAATTGGGTCCACCCGTCTATAGGATGCTGTCGTGTCGGGGCATTCCACTCTCCCACTTTCCACGCTACTACTCTCAGGAGTCAATTTGTTTTCTAATCAATTCTACCACAGTGTTTCACATAAATAAACATGTTCCTTAATTAAGGCCCTTTTCACAAGGTTTGTTTAAACAACCTTTTTTCAAAGTATAATAATGCCAAAGACAAGATTCATAAAAAAAGTTTATACATGAATCAATTCCATACAAGCCAAACCAGCTCTCTTATTCTTTTCCTTTATACTACCGATGATCTAGAATTTGGCCTTCCAGCCTCTACATGCTGGGCAAAACCCTACAGGACCATACTCCTTGTCGCTGTGGCGAGGACTTAAGCCGACGACCTATAGCCCTCTCAGGCTCCGTCGCTCGATCCTCCTGCCTCTCAGAGGGATGCCCACACACTGGCGTGGGCTAATTCACCGTACTAGCCTGGGCCCTCAGAACTAGGTAGCATCACAATTACTCGCCTCAATCGGCAAACCTCATTCTCCCAATAGTATGAGGGATACCATGGGTGGACTCTGGGCCTTACTACTGTCTCCGTCATCTGACTACACAAGCACAAGAACGGGGCAGTGTCAAGGTAGGGAAAAGTTCTACATGTACCTTAATTTAACCAAGATAATAATCCATTTACTACTCAACTAAACCATAGGACTAGAATCCATGTTACCTTCTTAAGAAAACAATCCTTTTCACAAAGATTTTAGCATTTCAACTTGAGATTGCGCGATAAGACATTCTTTATTAAGGCATATGCTGTTGTTTAAAAGAATACAAACTTTAACTAGTAAATCAATCAAATAGATTACTATTAATAATTAATAAAGAAGACAGGGCCATACCTCAACCCCTAAGAATGATATATAATTGAAAAACAATATATATATATATACCATATAGAAATTTGTGGTTTGTGGTTGTCTTTGCTCGTTAATAAGAGTTTCAGAACTTGATATATGAGAATAGCGAGTCTTCTAATACCTTCTCTTACGATTGAAATCATCCGATCATCCCCAAAATTTATCTCCTCTGAGTCCTACTCTGACTTTTCTCTCTTTCGAAGGTCTATGGCAAAATAGCCTTCTCTTGTTGCAGGGCTACGGCATACTATTCTTTCTTTAAAAGAAAAGCTATGGAGTTTTGGGTGGTCTCTTCCTCCGAAAGACCATAGCAATCTAACCTTCTCTTCTAAGATATTAGATCCCTGTGTACAGAACGTGTGACAGAATGAGCAAATTGTTTCGGCTATAAAACTCTCATAAAAACTCAGAATATGGTCATATAGTCACTCAAAAGAAGCGGAAGGCATCCGGTCTACAAGCACGCATAGTGGAAAAGGCAAAAACATCTGTATATAGCCGGAAACGCGCTATCTTCAGAAATGCGTTACTTTTTCACATTTTTAGTATGCATGGACTCTAAATATATAAAAGTATTCTAAATGCGACCTCGTATCATCTAAATTCTAATTTCTAATTTTGGAGATACTTATCTCTTAATAGAAACTATTCTTGTGTTCTTATTTCTTTTATAGTCTCTGGCTATAATTATGACTTCTGAAATAGAGGATGGTTTTGCATTCTTGACGAAGTTATTCAATGGTAGATTAAGCTTCCAAATGAATCGATGGAGAAGAGTTACCTCATCCATCTCTGGAGCTAATCGCAGAAGTTTAGCAAGATTTTGGTGGCATTCTTCCAGGGTCTTTCCTTCTTGGGTTAGAAAACAATCCTTTTCACAAAGATTTTAGCATTTCAACTTGAGATTGCACGATAAGACATTCTTTTTTAAGGCATATACTGTTGTTTAAAAGAATACAAACTTTAACTAGTAAATCAATCAAATAGATCACTATTAACAATTAATAGAGAAGCGAGGGCCATACCTCAACCCCTAAGAATGATATATAATTGAAAAGCAATATATATATATATATATATATATATACCTTATAGAAATTTATCATTTATGTTTGTCTTCGCTCGTTAGTTAATAAGAGTTTCAGAACTTGATATATGAGAATAGAGAGTCTTCTAATACCTTCTCTTATGATTGAAATCATCCGATCATCCCCAAGATTTATCTCCTCTTATCGTACTCTGACTTTTCTCTGATTCTTTTCCTTTATAGTGCCGATGATCTAGAATTCGGCCTTCCAGCCTCTACATGCTGGGCAAAACCCTACGGGACCATACTCCTCGTCGTCGGCCGCCGCTGTGGTGGCGACCGAGGAATTAAGCGGCCTGTTGCCCTCTTAGGCTGGGTCACTCAACCTCCTGCCTCTTAGAGGGATGTCCACGCACTAGGGTGGGCTAATTCACCGTACTAGCATGGGCTCTCAGAACTAGGCAGCATCACAATTACTCGCCTCAATTGGCCAACCTCATTCTCCCAATTGTATGATGGATACCATGGGTGGACTCTGGGCCTTACTATTCTGCCATTCGGCTACACAAGCACAAGAACAGGGCAGTGTTAAGGCAGGGAGAAGTTCTACATGTACCTTAATTTAACCAAGATAATCATTCATTACTCAACTAAACCATAGGACTAGAATCCATGTTACCTTCTTAAGAAAACAATCCTTTTCACAAAGATTTTAGCATTTCAACTTGAGATTACGCGATAAGACATTCTTTATTAAGGCATATGCTGTTGTTTAAAAGAATACAAACTTTAACTAGTGAATCAATCAAATAGATCACTATTAACAATTCATAGAGAAGCCAGGGCCATACCTCAACCCGTAAGAATCATATATAATTAAAAAATAATATATATATATATACCATATAGAAATTTGTCATTTGTGGTTGTCTTTGCTCGTTAATAAGAGTTTCAGAACTTGATATATGAGAAAAGCAAGTCTTCTAATACCTTCTCGTACGATTGAAATCATCCGATCATCCCCAAGATTTATCTCCTCTTACGCGTACTCTGACTTTTCTCTCTTTCGAAGGTCTATGGCAAAATAGCCCTCTTGTTGCAGGGCTACGGCATACTATTCTTTCTTTAAAAGAAAAGCTATGGAGTTTTGGTCTCTTCCTTCGAAAGACCATAGCAATCTAACCTTCTCTTCTAAGAGATTAGATCCCTGTGTAGAGATCGTGACAGAATCAGCAAATTGTTTCGGCTATAAATCTCTCATAAAAACTTAGAATATGGTCATATAGTCTCTCGTCGACACCTTGACCATGTAAAGATTCAAGGATACGATTTGTAAGAAAAACCTAGTTCTATCCCACAGGGGAGAGCGTGGTCTTCGAAAAGTCAAATTACCCATAGGGTAATTGATCATAGTCTGAGCAACTACTAATCTTGATTCCTAGAGATAACGCTTTTTTCCTTATCCATATGCAAGGCACAGCCCCGCTGGTCTAGTCTCCTAGAATAGAGTTGTTCGAGAACCTATTTATCTAGCATAGGGCAACTCTATTCTAGTCTCCTAGAATAGAGTTGCTCGAGAACCTATTTATCTAGCATAGGGCTTTCACTTAATCTGTTGGAAAGCTACCCGACTAATTGGGTCCACCTGTCTATAGGATGCTGTCGTGTCGGGGCATTCCACTCTCCCACTTTCCACGCTACTACTCTCAGGAGTCAATTTGTTTTCTAATCAATTCTACCACAGTGTTTCACATAAATAAACATGTTCCTTAATTAAGGCCCTTTTCACAAGGTTTGTTTAAACAACCTTTTTTCAAAGTATAATAATGCCAAAGACAAGATTCATAAAAAAAGTTTATACATGAATCAATTCCATACAAGCCAAACCAGCTCTCTTATTCTTTTCCTTTATACTACCGATGATCTAGAATTTGGCCTTCCAGCCTCTACATGCTGGGCAAAACCCTACAGGACCATACTCCTTGTCGCTGTGGCGAGGACTTAAGCCGACGACCTATAGCCCTCTCAGGCTCCGTCGCTCGATCCTCCTGCCTCTCAGAGGGATGCCCACACACTGGCGTGGGCTAATTCACCGTACTAGCCTGGGCCCTCAGAACTAGGTAGCATCACAATTACTCGCCTCAATCGGCAAACCTCATTCTCCCAATAGTATGAGGGATACCATGGGTGGACTCTGGGCCTTACTACTGTCTCCGTCATCTGACTACACAAGCACAAGAACGGGGCAGTGTCAAGGTAGGGAAAAGTTCTACATGTACCTTAATTTAACCAAGATAATAATCCATTTACTACTCAACTAAACCATAGGACTAGAATCCATGTTACCTTCTTAAGAAAACAATCCTTTTCACAAAGATTTTAGCATTTCAACTTGAGATTGCGCGATAAGACATTCTTTATTAAGGCATATGCTGTTGTTTAAAAGAATACAAACTTTAACTAGTAAATCAATCAAATAGATTACTATTAATAATTAATAAAGAAGACAGGGCCATACCTCAACCCCTAAGAATGATATATAATTGAAAAATAATATATATATATATACCATATAGAAATTTGTGGTTTGTGGTTGTCTTTGCTCGTTAATAAGAGTTTCAGAACTTGATATATGAGAATAGCGAGTCTTCTAATACCTTCTCTTACGATTGAAATCATCCGATCATCCCCAAAATTTATCTCCTCTGAGTCCTACTCTGACTTTTCTCTCTTTCGAAGGTCTATGGCAAAATAGCCTTCTCTTGTTGCAAGGCTACGACATACTATTCTTTCTTTAAAAGAAAAGCTATGGAGTTTTGGGTGGTCTCTTCCCCAGAAAGACCATAGCAATCTAACCTTCTCTTCTAAGATATTAGATCCCTGTGTACGTGTGACAGAATGAGCAAATTATTTCGGCTATAAAACTCTCATAAAAACTCAGAATATGGTCATATAGTCACTCAAAAGAAGCGGAAGGCATCCGGTCTACAAGCACGCATAGTGGAAAAGGCAAAAACATCTGTATATAGCCGGAAACGCGCTATCTTCAGAAATGCGTTACTTTTTAACATTTTTAGTATGCATGGACTCTAAATATATAAAAGTATTCTAAATGCGACCTCGTATCATCTAAATTCTAATTTCTAATTTTGGAGATACTTCTCTTAATAGAAACTATTCTTGTGTTCTTATTTCTTTTATAGTCTCTGGCTATAATTATGACTTCTGAAATAGAGGATGGTTTTGCAGTCTTGACGAAGTTATTCAATGGTAGATTAAGCTTCCAAATGAATCGATGGAGAAGTGTGACCTCATCCATCTCTGGAGCTAATCGCAGAAGTTTAGCAAGATTTTGGTGGCATTCTTCCAGGGTCTTTCCTTCTTGGGTTAGAAAACAATCCTTTTCACAAAGATTTTAGCATTTCAACTTGAGATTGCGCGATAAGACATTCTTTTTTAAGGCATATACTGTTGTTTAAAAGAATACAAACTTTAACTAGTAAATCAATCAAATAGATCACTATTAACAATTAATAGAGAAGCGAGGGCCATACCTCAACCCCTAAGAATGATATATAATTGAAAAGCAATATATATATATATATATATATATACCTTATAGAAATTTATCATTTATGTTTGTCTTCGCTCGTTAGTTAATAAGAGTTTCAGAACTTGATATATGAGAATAGAGTCTCTTCTAATACCTTCTCTTATGATTGAAATCATCCGATCATCCCCAAGATTTATCCCCTCTTATCGTACTCTGACTTTTCTCTGATTCTTTTCCTTTATAGTGCCGATGATCTAGAATTCGGCCTTCCAGCCTCTACATGCTGGGCAAAACCCTACGGGACCATACTCCTCGTCGTCGGCCGCCGCTGTGGTGGCGACCGAGGAATTAAGCGGCCTGTTGCCCTCTTAGGCTGGGTCACTCAACCTCCTGCCTCTTAGAGGGATGTCCACGCACTAGGGTGGGCTAATTCACCGTACTAGCATGGGCTCTCAGAACTAGGCAGCATCACAATTACTCGCCTCAATTGGCCAACCTCATTCTCCCAATTGTATGATGGATACCATGGGTGGACTCTGGGCCTTACTATTCTGCCATTCGGCTACACAAGCACAAGAACAGGGCAGTGTTAAGGCAGGGAGAAGTTCTACATGTACCTTAATTTAACCAAGATAATCATTCATTACTCAACTAAACCATAGGACTAGAATCCATGTTACCTTCTTAAGAAAACAATCCTTTTCACAAAGATTTTAGCATTTCAACTTGAGATTACGCGATAAGACATTCTTTATTAAGGCATATGCTGTTGTTTAAAAGAATACAAACTTTAACTAGTGAATCAATCAAATAGATCACTATTCACAATTCATAGAGAAGCCAGGGCCATACCTCAACCCGTAAGAATGATATATAATTAAAAAATAATATATATATATATACCATATAGAAATTTGTCGTTTGTGGTTGTCTTTGCTCGTTAATAAGAGTTTCAGAACTTGATATATGAGAAAAGCAAGTCTTCTAATACCTTCTCGTACGATTGAAATCATCCGATCATCCCCAAGATTTATCTCCTCTTACGCGTACTCTGACTTTTCTCTCTTTCGAAGGTCTATGGCAAAATAGCCCTCTTGTTGCAGGGCTACGGCATACTATTCTTTCTTTAAAAGAAAAGCTATGGAGTTTTGGTCTCTTCCTTCGAAAGACCATAGCAATCTAACCTTCTCTTCTAAGAGATTAGATCCCTGTGTAGAGATCGTGACAGAATCAGCAAATTGTTTCGGCTATAAATCTCTCATAAAAACTTAGAATATGGTCATATAGTCTCTCGTCGACACCTTAACCATGTAAAGATTCAAGGATACGATTTGTAAGAAAAACCTAGTTCTATCCCACAGGGGAGAGCGTGGTCTTCGAAAAGTCAAATTATCCATAGGGTAATTGATCATAGTTTGAGCAACTACTAATCTTGATTCCTAGAGATAACGCTTTTTACCTTATCCATATGCAAGGCACAGCCCCGCTGGTCTAGTCTCCTAGAATAGAGTTGTTCGAGAACCTATTTATCTAGCATAGGGCAACTCTATTCTAGTCTCCTAGAATAGAGTTGCTCGAGAACCTATTTATCTAGCATAGGGCTTTCACTTAATCTATTGGAAAGCTACCCGACTAATTGGGTCCACCCGTCTATAGGATGCTGTCGTGTCGGGGCATTCCACTCTCCCACTTTCCACGCTACTACTCTCAGGAGTCAATTTGTTTTCTAATCAATTCTACCACAGTGTTTCACATAAATAAACATGTTCCTTAATTAAGGCCCTTTTCACAAGGTTTGTTTAAACAACCTTTTTTCAAAGTATAATAATGCCAAAGACAAGATTCATAAAAAAAGTTTATACATGAATCAATTCCATACAAGCCAAACCAGCTCTCTTATTCTTTTCCTTTATACCACCGATGATCTAGAATTTGGCCTTCCAGCCTCTACATGCTGGGCAAAACCCTACAGGACCATACTCCTTGTCGCTGTGGCGAGGACTTAAGCCGACGACCTATAGCCCTCTCAGGCTCCGTCGCTCGATCCTCCTGCCTCTCAGAGGGATGCCCACACACTGGCGTGGGCTAATTCACCGTACTAGCCTGGGCCCTCAGAACTAGGTAGCATCACAATTACTCGCCTCAATCGGCAAACCTCATTCTCCCAATAGTATGAGGGATACCATGGGTGGACTCTGGGCCTTACTACTGTCTCCGTCATCTGACTACACAAGCACAAGAACGGGGCAGTGTCAAGGTAGGGAAAAGTTCTACATGTACCTTAATTTAACCAAGATAATAATCCATTTACTACTCAACTAAACCATAGGACTAGAATCCATGTTACCTTCTTAAGAAAACAATCCTTTTCACAAAGATTTTAGCATTTCAACTTGAGATTGCGCGATAAGACATTCTTTATTAAGGCATATGCTGTTGTTTAAAAGAATACAAACTTTAACTAGTAAATCAATCAAATAGATTACTATTAATAATTAATAAAGAAGACAGGGCCATACCTCAACCCCTAAGAATGATATATAATTGAAAAACAATATATATATATATACCATATAGAAATTTGTGGTTTGTGGTTGTCTTTGCTCGTTAATAAGAGTTTTAGAACTTGATATATGAGAATAGAGAGTCTTCTAATACCTTCTCTTACGATTGAAATCATCCGATCATCCCCAAAATTTATCTCCTCTGAGTCCTACTCTGACTTTTCTCTCTTTCGAAGGTCTATGGCAAAATAGCCTTCTCTTGTTGCAGGGCTACGGCATACTATTCTTTCTTTAAAAGAAAAGCTATGGAGTTTTGGGTGGTCTCTTCCTCCGAAAGACCATAGCAATCTAACCTTCTCTTCTAAGATATTAGATCCCTGTGTACGTGTGACAGAATGAGCAAATTGTTTCGGCTATAAAACTCTCATAAAAACTCAGAATATGGTCATACAGTCACTCAAAAGAAGCGGAAGGCATCCGGTCTACAAGCACGCATAGTGGAAAAGGCAAAAACATCTGTATATAGCCGGAAACGCGCTATCTTCAGAAATGCGTTACTTTTTCACATTTTTAGTATGCATGGACTCTAAATATATAAAAGTATTCTAAATGCGACCTCGTATCATCTAAATTCTAATTTCTAATTTTGGAGATACTTATCTCTTAATAGAAACTATTCTTGTGTTCTTATTTCTTTTATAGTCTCTGGCTATAATTATGACTTCTGAAATAGAGGATGGTTTTGCATTCTTGACGAAGTTATTCAATGGTAGATTAAGCTTCCAAATGAATCGATGGAGAAGAGTTACCTCATCCATCTCTAGAGCTAATCGCAGAAGTTTAGCAAGATTTTGGTGGCATTCTTCCAGGGTCTTTCCTTCTTGGGTTAGAAAACAATCCTTTTCACAAAGATTTTAGCATTTCAACTTGAGATTGCGCGATAAGACATTCTTTTTTAAGGCATATACTGTTGTTTAAAAGAATACAAACTTTAACTAGTAAATCAATCAAATAGATCACTATTAACAATTAATAGAGAAGCGAGGGCCATACCTCAACCCCTAAGAATGATATATAATTGAAAAGCAATATATATATATATATATATATATATATATACCTTATAGAAATTTATCATTTATGTTTGTCTTCGCTCGTTAGTTACTAAGAGTTTCAGAACTTGATATATGAGAATAGAGTCTCTTCTAATACCTTCTCTTATGATTGAAATCATCCGATCATCCCCAAGATTTATCTCCTCTTATCGTACTCTGACTTTTCTCTGATTCTTTTCCTTTATAGTGCCGATGATCTAGAATTCGGCCTTCCAGCCTCTACATGCTGGGCAAAACCCTACGGGACCATACTCCTCGTCGTCGGCCGCCGCTGTGGTGGCGACCGAGGAATTAAGCGGCCTGTTGCCCTCTTAGGCTGGGTCACTCAACCTCCTGCCTCCTAGAGGGATGTCCACGCACTAGGGTGGGCTAATTCACCGTACTAGCATGGGCTCTCAAAACTAGGCAGCATCACAATTACTCGCCTCAATTGGCCAACCTCATTCTCCCAATTGTATGATGGATACCATGGGTGGACTCTGGGCCTTACTATTCTGCCATTCGGCTACACAAGCACAAGAACAGGGCAGTGTTAAGGCAGGGAGAAGTTCTACATGTACCTTAATTTAACCAAGATAATCATTCATTACTCAACTAAACCATAGGACTAGAATCCATGTTACCTTCTTAAGAAAACAATCCTTTTCACAAAGATTTTAGCATTTCAACTTGAGATTACGCGATAAGACATTCTTTATTAAGGCATATGCTGTTGTTTAAAAGAATACAAACTTTAACTAGTGAATCAATCAAATAGATCACTATTAACAATTCATAGAGAAGCCAGGGCCATACCTCAACCTGTAAGAATGATATATAATTAAAAAATAATATATATATATATACCATATAGAAATTTGTCGTTTGTGGTTGTCTTTGCTCGTTAATAAGAGTTTCAGAACTTGATATATGAGAAAAGCAAGTCTTCTAATACCTTCTCGTACGATTGAAATCATCCGATCATCCCCAAGATTTATCTCCTCTTACGCGTACTCTGACTTTTCTCTCTTTCGAAGGTCTATGGCAAAATAGCCCTCTTGTTGCAGGGCTACGGCATACTATTCTTTCTTTAAAAGAAAAGCTATGGAGTTTTGGTCTCTTCCTTCGAAAGACCATAGCAATCTAACCTTCTCTTCTAAGAGATTAGATCCCTGTGTAGAGATCGTGACAGAATCAGCAAATTGTTTCGGCTATAAATCTCTCATAAAAACTTAGAATATGGTCATATAGTCTCTCGTCGACACCTTGACCATGTAAAGATTCAAGGATACGATTTGTAAGAAAAACCTAGTTCTATCCCACAGGGGAGAGCGTGGTCTTCGAAAAGTCAAATTACCCATAGGGTAATTGATCATAGTTTGAGCAACTACTAATCTTGATTCCTAGAGATAACGCTTTTTTCCTTATCCATATGCAAGGCACAGCCCCGCTGGTCTAGTCTCCTAGAATAGAGTTGTTCGAGAACCTATTTATCTAGCATAGGGCAACTCTATTCTAGTCTCCTAGAATAGAGTTGCTCGAGAACCTATTTATCTAGCATAGGGCTTTCACTTAATCTGTTGGAAAGCTACCCGACTAATTGGGTCCACCCGTCTATAGGATGCTGTCGTGTCGGGGCATTCCACTCTCCCACTTTCCACGCTACTACTCTCAGGAGTCAATTTGTTTTCTAATCAATTCTACCACAGTGTTTCACATAAATAAACATGTTCCTTAATTAAGGCCCTTTTCACAAGGTTTGTTTAAACAACCTTTTTTCAAAGTATAATAATGCCAAAGACAAGATTCATAAAAAAAGTTTATACATGAATCAATTCCATACAAGCCAAACCAGCTCTCTTATTCTTTTCCTTTATACTACCGATGATCTAGAATTTGGCCTTCCAGCCTCTACATGCTGGGCAAAACCCTACAGGACCATACTCCTTGTCGCTGTGGCGAGGACTTAAGCCGACGACCTATAGCCCTCTCAGGCTCCGTCGCTCGATCCTCCTGCCTCTCAGAGGGATGCCCACACACTGGCGTGGGCTAATTCACCGTACTAGCCTGGGCCCTCAGAACTAGGTAGCATCACAATTACTCGCCTCAATCGGCAAACCTCATTCTCCCAATAGTATGAGGGATACCATGGGTGGACTCTGGGCCTTACTACTGTCTCCGTCATCTGACTACGCAAGCACAAGAACGGGGCAGTGTCAAGGTAGAGAAAAGTTCTACATGTACCTTAATTTAACCAAGATAATAATCCATTTACTACTCAACTAAACCATAGGACTAGAATCCATGTTACCTTCTTAAGAAAACAATCCTTTTCACAAAGATTTTAGCATTTCAACTTGAGATTGCGCGATAAGACATTCTTTATTAAGGCATATGCTGTTGTTTAAAAGAATACAAACTTTAACTAGTAAATCAATCAAATAGATTACTATTAATAATTAATAAAGAAGACAGGGCCATACCTCAACCCCTAAGAATGATATATAATTGAAAAACAATATATATATATATACCATATAGAAATTTGTGGTTTGTGGTTGTCTTTGCTCGTTAATAAGAGTTTCAGAACTTGATATATGAGAATAGCGAGTCTTCTAATACCTTCTCTTACGATTGAAATCATCCGATCATCCCCAAAATTTATCTCCTCTGAGTCCTACTCTGACTTTTCTCTCTTTCGAAGGTCTATGGCAAAATAGCCTTCTCTTGTTGCAGGGCTACGGCATACTATTCTTTCTTTAAAAGAAAAGCTATGGAGTTTTGGGTGGTCTCTTCCTCCGAAAGACCATAGCAATCTAACCTTCTCTTCTAAGATATTAGATCCCTGTGTACAGAACGTGTGACAGAATGAGCAAATTGTTTCGGCTATAAAACTCTCATAAAAACTCAGAATATGGTCATATAGTCACTCAAAAGAAGCGGAAGGCATCCGGTCTACAAGCACGCATAGTGGAAAAGGCAAAAACATCTGTATATAGCCGGAAACGCGCTATCTTCAGAAATGCGTTACTTTTTCACATTTTTAGTATGCATGGACTCTAAATATATAAAAGTATTCTAAATGCGACCTCGTATCATCTAAATTCTAATTTCTAATTTTGGAGATACTTATCTCTTAATAGAAACTATTCTTGTGTTCTTATTTCTTTTATAGTCTCTGGCTATAATTATGACTTCTGAAATAGAGGATGGTTTTGCATTCTTGACGAAGTTATTCAATGGTAGATTAAGCTTCCAAATGAATCGATGGAGAAGAGTTACCTCATCCATCTCTGGAGCTAATCGCAGAAGTTTAGCAAGATTTTGGTGGCATTCTTCCAGGGTCTTTCCTTCTTGGGTTAGAAAACAATCCTTTTCACAAAGATTTTAGCATTTCAACTTGAGATTGCGCGATAAGACATTCTTTTTTAAGGCATATACTGTTGTTTAAAAGAATACAAACTTTAACTAGTAAATCAATCAAATAGATCACTATTAACAATTAATAGAGAAGCGAGGGCCATACCTCAACCCCTAAGAATGATATATAATTGAAAAGCAATATATATATATATATATATATATATATATACCTTATAGAAATTTATCATTTATGTTTGTCTTCGCTCGTTAGTTAATAAGAGTTTCAGAACTTGATATATGAGAATAGAGAGTCTTCTAATACCTTCTCTTATGATTGAAATCATCCGATCATCCCCGAGATTTATGTCCTCTTATCGTACTCTGACTTTTCTCTGATTCTTTTCCTTTATAGTGCCGATGATCTAGAATTCGGCCTTCCAGCCTCTACATGCTGGGCAAAACCCTACGGGACCATACTCCTCGTCGTCGGCCGCCGCTGTGGTGGCGACCGAGGAATTAAGCGGCCTGTTGCCCTCTTAGGCTGGGTCACTCAACCTCCTGCCTCTTAGAGGGATGTCCACGCACTAGGGTGGGCTAATTCACCGTACTAGCATGGGCTCTCAGAACTAGGCAGCATCACAATTACTCGCCTCAATTGGCCAACCTCATTCTCCCAATTGTATGATGGATACCATGGGTGGACTCTGGGCCTTACTATTCTGCCATTCGGCTACACAAGCACAAGAACAGGGCAGTGTTAAGGCAGGGAGAAGTTCTACATGTACCTTAATTTAACCAAGATAATCATTCATTACTCAACTAAACCATAGGACTAGAATCCATGTTACCTTCTTAAGAAAACAATCCTTTTCACAAAGATTTTAGCATTTCAACTTGAGATTACGCGATAAGACATTCTTTATTAAGGCATATGCTGTTGTTTAAAAGAATACAAACTTTAACTAGTGAATCAATCAAATAGATCACTATTAACAATTCATAGAGAAGCCAGGGCCATACCTCAACCCGTAAGAATGATATATAATTAAAAAATAATATATATATATATACCATATAGAAATTTGTCGTTTGTGGTTGTCTTTGCTCGTTAATAAGAGTTTCAGAACTTGATATATGAGAAAAGCAAGTCTTCTAATACCTTCTCGTACGATTGAAATCATCCGATCATCCCCAAGATTTATCTCCTCTTACGCGTACTCTGACTTTTCTCTCTTTCGAAGGTCTATGGCAAAATAGCCCTCTTGTTGCAGGGCTACGGCATACTATTCTTTCTTTAAAAGAAAAGCTATGGAGTTTTGGTCTCTTCCTTCGAAAGACCATAGCAATCTAACCTTCTCTTCTAAGAGATTAGATCCCTGTGTAGAGATCGTGACAGAATCAGCAAATTGTTTCGGCTATAAATCTCTCATAAAAACTTAGAATATGGTCATATAGTCTCTCGTCGACACCTTGACCATGTAAAGATTCAAGGATACGATTTGTAAGAAAAACCTAGTTCTATCCCACAGGGGAGAGCGTGGTCTTCGAAAAGTCAAATTACCCATAGGGTAATTGATCATAGTTTGAGCAACTACTAATCTTGATTCCTAGAGATAACGCTTTTTTCCTTATCCATATGCAAGGCACAGCCCCGCTGGTCTAGTCTCCTAGAATAGAGTTGTTCGAGAACCTATTTATCTAGCATAGGGCAACTCTATTCTAGTCTCCTAGAATAGAGTTGCTCGAGAACCTATTTATCTAGCATAGGGCTTTCACTTAATCTGTTGGAAAGCTACCCGACTAATTGGATCCACCCGTCTATAGGATGCTGTCGTGTCGGGGCATTCCACTCTCCCACTTTCCACGCTACTACTCTCAGGAGTCAATTTGTTTTCTAATCAATTCTACCACAGTGTTTCACATAAATAAACATGTTCCTTAATTAAGGCCCTTTTCACAAGGTTTGTTTAAACAACCTTTTTTCAAAGTATAATAATGCCAAAGACAAGATTCATAAAAAAAGTTTATACATGAATCAATTCCATACAAGCCAAACCAGCTCTCTTATTCTTTTCCTTTATACTACCGATGATCTAGAATTTGGCCTTCCAGCCTCTACATGCTGGGCAAAACCCTACAGGACCATACTCCTTGTCGCTGTGGCGAGGACTTAAGCCGACGACCTATAGCCCTCTCAGGCTCCGTCGCTCGATCCTCCTGCCTCTCAGAGGGATGCCCACACACTGGCGTGGGCTAATTCACCGTACTAGCCTGGGCCCTCAGAACTAGGTAGCATCACAATTACTCGCCTCAATCGGCAAACCTCATTCTCCCAATAGTATGAGGGATACCATGGGTGGACTCTGGGCCTTACTATTGTCTCCGTCATCTGACTACACAAGCACAAGAACGGGGCAGTGTCAAGGTAGGGAAAAGTTCTACATGTACCTTAATTTAACCAAGATAATAATCCATTTACCACTCAACTAAACCATAGGACTAGAATCCATGTTACCTTCTTAAGAAAACAATCCTTTTCACAAAGATTTTAGCATTTCAACTTGAGATTGCGCGATAAGACATTCTTTATTAAGGCATATGCTGTTGTTTAAAAGAATACAAACTTTAACTAGTAAATCAATCAAATAGATTACTATTAATAATTAATAAAGAAGACAGGGCCATACCTCAACCCCTAAGAATGATATATAATTGAAAAACAATATATATATATATACCATATAGAAATTTGTGGTTTGTGGTTGTCTTTGCTCGTTAATAAGAGTTTCAGAACTTGATATATGAGAATAGCGAGTCTTCTAATACCTTCTCTTACGATTGAAATCATCCGATCATCCCCAAAATTTATCTCCTCTGAGTCCTACTCTGACTTTTCTCTCTTTCGAAGGTCTATGGCAAAATAGCCTTCTCTTGTTGCAGGGCTACGGCATACTATTCTTTCTTTAAAAGAAAAGCTATGGAGTTTTGGGTGGTCTCTTCCTCCGAAAGACCATAGCAATCTAACCTTCTCTTCTAAGATATTAGATCCCTGTGTACAGAACGTGTGACAGAATGAGCAAATTGTTTCGGCTATAAAACTCTCATAAAAACTCAGAATATGGTCATATAGTCACTCAAAAGAAGCGGAAGGCATCCGGTCTACAAGCACGCATAGTGGAAAAGGCAAAAACATCTGTATATAGCCGGAAACGCGCTATCTTCAGAAATGCGTTACTTTTTCACATTTTTAGTATGCATGGACTCTAAATATATAAAAGTATTCTAAATGCGACCTCGTATCATCTAAATTCTAATTTCTAATTTTGGAGATACTTATCTCTTAATAGAAACTATTCTTGTGTTCTTATTTCTTTTATAGTCTCTGGCTATAATTATGACTCTGAAATAGAGGATGGTTTTGCATTCTTGACGAAGTTATTCAATGGTAGATTAAGCTTCCAAATGAATCGATGGAGAAGAGTTACCTCATCCATCTCTGGAGCTAATCGCAGAAGTTTAGCAAGATTTTGGTGGCATTCTTCCAGGGTCTTTCCTTCTTGGGTTAGAAAACAATCCTTTTCACAAAGATTTTAGCATTTCAACTTGAGATTGCGCGATAAGACATTCTTTTTTAAGGCATATACTGTTGTTTAAAAGAATACAAACTTTAACTAGTAAATCAATCAAATAGATCACTATTAACAATTAATAGAGAAGCGAGGGCCATACCTCAACCCCTAAGAATGATATATAATTGAAAAGCAATATATATATATATATATATATATATATATACCTTATAGAAATTTATCATTTATGTTTGTCTTCGCTCGTTAGTTACTAAGAGTTTCAGAACTTGATATATGAGAATAGAGTCTCTTCTAATACCTTCTCTTATGATTGAAATCATCCGATCATCCCCAAGATTTATCTCCTCTTATCGTACTCTGACTTTTCTCTGATTCTTTTCCTTTATAGTGCCGATGATCTAGAATTCGGCCTTCCAGCCTCTACATGCTGGGCAAAACCCTACGGGACCATACTCCTCGTCGTCGGCCGCCGCTGTGGTGGCGACCGAGGAATTAAGCGGCCTGTTGCCCTCTTAGGTTGGGTCACTCAACCTCCTGCCTCTTAGAGGGATGGCCACGCACTAGGGTGGGCTAATTCACCGTACTAGCATGGGCTCTCAGAACTAGGCAGCATCACAATTACTCGCCTCAATTGGACAACCTCATTCTCCCAATTGTATGATGGATACCATGGGTGGACTCTGGGCCTTACTATTCTGCCATTCGGCTACACAAGCACAAGAACAGGGCAGTGTTAAGGCAGGGAGAAGTTCTACATGTACCTTAATTTAACCAAGATAATCATTCATTACTCAACTAAACCATAGGACTAGAATCCATGTTACCTTCTTAAGAAAACAATCCTTTTCACAAAGATTTTAGCATTTCAACTTGAGATTACGCGATAAGACATTCTTTATTAAGGCATATGCTGTTGTTTAAAAGAATACAAACTTTAACTAGTGAATCAATCAAATAGATCACTATTAACAATTCATAGAGAAGCTAGGGCCATACCTCAACCTGTAAGAATGATATATAATTAAAAAATAATATATATATATATACCATATAGAAATTTGTCGTTTGTGGTTGTCTTTGCTCGTTAATAAGAGTTTCAGAACTTGATATATGAGAAAAGCAAGTCTTCTAATACCTTCTCGTACGATTGAAATCATCCGATCATCCCCAAGATTTATGTCCTCTTACGCGTACTCTGACTTTTCTCTCTTTCGAAGGTCTATGGCAAAATAGCCCTCTTGTTGCAGGGCTACGGCATACTATTCTTTCTTTAAAAGAAAAGCTATGGAGTTTTGGTCTCTTCCTTCGAAAGACCATAGTAATCTAACCTTCTCTTCTAAGAGATTAGATCCCTGTGTAGAGATCGTGACAGAATCAGCAAATTGTTTCGGCTATAAATCTCTCATAAAAACTTAGAATATGGTCATATAGTCTCTCGTCGACACCTTGACCATGTAAAGATTCAAGGATACGATTTGTAAGAAAAACCTAGTTCTATCCCACAGGGGAGAGCGTGGTCTTCGAAAAGTCAAATTACCCATAGGGTAATTGATCATAGTTTGAGCAACTACTAATCTTGATTCCTAGAGATAACGCTTTTTTCCTTATCCATATGCAAGGCACAGCCCCGCTGGTCTAGTCTCCTAGAATAGAGTTGTTCGGGAACCTATTTATCTAGCATAGGGCAACTCTATTCTAGTCTCCTAGAATAGAGTTGCTCGAGAACCTATTTATCTAGCATAGGGCTTTCACTTAATCTGTTGGAAAGCTACCCGACTAATTGGGTCCACCCGTCTATAGGATGCTGTCGTGTCGGGGCATTCCACTCTCCCACTTTCCACGCTACTACTCTCAGGAGTCAATTTGTTTTCTAATCAATTCTACCACAGTGTTTCACATAAATAAACATGTTCCTTAATTAAGGCCCTTTTCACAAGGTTTGTTTAAACAACCTTTTTTCAAAGTATAATAATGCCAAAGACAAGATTCATAAAAAAAGTTTATACATGAATCAATTCCATACAAGCCAAACCAGCTCTCTTATTCTTTTCCTTTATACTACCGATGATCTAGAATTTGGCCTTCCAGCCTCTACATGCTGGGCAAAACCCTACAGGACCATACTCCTTGTCGCTGTGGCGAGGACTTAAGCCGACGACCTATAGCCCTCTCAGGCTCCGTCGCTCGATCCTCCTGCCTCTTAGGGGGATGCCCACACACTGGCGTGGGCTAATTCACCGTACTAGCCTGGGCCCTCAGAACTAGGTAGCATCACAATTACTCGCCTCAATCGGCAAACCTCATTCTCCCAATAGTATGAGGGATACCATGGGTGGACTCTGGGCCTTACTACTGTCTCCGTCATCTGACTACGCAAGCACAAGAACGGGGCAGTGTCAAGGTAGGGAAAAGTTCTACATGTACCTTAATTTAACCAAGATAATAATCCATTTACTACTCAACTAAACCATAGGACTAGAATCCATGTTACCTTCTTAAGAAAACAATCCTTTTCACAAAGATTTTAGCATTTCAACTTGAGATTGCGCGATAAGACATTCTTTATTAAGGCATATGCTGTTGTTTAAAAGAATACAAACTTTAACTAGTAAATCAATCAAATAGATTACTATTAATAATTAATAAAGAAGACAGGGCCATACCTCAACCCCTAAGAATGATATATAATTGAAAAACAATATATATATATATACCATATAGAAATTTGTGGTTTGTGGTTGTCTTTGCTCGTTAATAAGAGTTTCAGAACTTGATATATGAGAATAGCGAGTCTTCTAATACCTTCTCTTACGATTGAAATCATCCGATCATCCCCAAAATTTATCTCCTCTGAGTCCTACTCTGACTTTTCTCTCTTTCGAAGGTCTATGGCAAAATAGCCTTCTCTTGTTGCAGGGCTACGGCATACTATTCTTTCTTTAAAAGAAAAGCTATGGAGTTTTGGGTGGTCTCTTCCTCCGAAAGACCATAGCAATCTAACCTTCTCTTCTAAGATATTAGATCCCTGTGTACAGAACGTGTGACAGAATGAGCAAATTGTTTCGGCTATAAAACTCTCATAAAAACTCAGAATATGGTCATATAGTCACTCAAAAGAAGCGGAAGGCATCCGGTCTACAAGCACGCATAGTGGAAAAGGCAAAAACATCTGTATATAGCCGGAAACGCGCTATCTTCAGAAATGCGTTACTTTTTCACATTTTTAGTATGCATGGACTCTAAATATATAAAAGTATTCTAAATGCGACCTCGTATCATCTAAATTCTAATTTCTAATTTTGGAGATACTTATCTCTTAATAGAAACTATTCTTGTGTTCTTATTTCTTTTATAGTCTCTGGCTATAATTATGACTTCTGAAATAGAGGATGGTTTTGCATTCTTGACGAAGTTATTCAATGGTAGATTAAGCTTCCAAATGAATCGATGGAGAAGAGTTACCTCATCCATCTCTGGAGCTAATCGCAGAAGTTTAGCAAGATTTTGGTGGCATTCTTCCAGGGTCTTTCCTTCTTGGGTTAGAAAACAATCCTTTTCACAAAGATTTTAGCATTTCAACTTGAGATTGCGCGATAAGACATTCTTTTTTAAGGCATATACTGTTGTTTAAAAGAATACAAACTTTAACTAGTAAATCAATCAAATAGATCACTATTAACAATTAATAGAGAAGCGAGGGCCATACCTCAACCCCTAAGAATGATATATAATTGAAAAGCAATATATATATATATATATATATATATATATATATATATACCTTATAGAAATTTATCATTTATGTTTGTCTTCGCTCGTTAGTTAATAAGAGTTTCAGAACTTGATATATGAGAATAGAGAGTCTTCTAATACCTTCTCTTATGATTGAAATCATCCGATCATCCCCAAGATTTATCTCCTCTTATCGTACTCTGACTTTTCTCTGATTCTTTTCCTTTATAGTGCCGATGATCTAGAATTCGGCCTTCCAGCCTCTACATGCTGGGCAAAACCCTACGGGACCATACTCCTCGTCGTCGGCCGCCGCTGTGGTGGCGACCGAGGAATTAAGCGGCCTGTTGCCCTCTTAGGTTGGGTCACTCAACCTCCTGCCTCTTAGAGGGATGGCCACGCACTAGGGTGGGCTAATTCACCGTACTAGCATGGGCTCTCAGAACTAGGCAGCATCACAATTACTCGCCTCAATTGGCCAACCTCATTCTCCCAATTGTATGATGGATACCATGGGTGGACTCTGGGCCTTACTATTCTGCCATTCGGCTACACAAGCACAAGAACAGGGCAGTGTTAAGGCAGGGAGAAGTTCTACATGTACCTTAATTTAACCAAGATAATCATTCATTACTCAACTAAACCATAGGACTAGAATCCATGTTACCTTCTTAAGAAAACAATCCTTTTCACAAAGATTTTAGCATTTCAACTTGAGATTACGCGATAAGACATTCTTTATTAAGGCATATGCTGTTGTTTAAAAGAATACAAACTTTAACTAGTGAATCAATCAAATAGATCACTATTAACAATTCATAGAGAAGCCAGGGCCATACCTCAACCCGTAAGAATGATATATAATTAAAAAATAATATATATATATATACCATATAGAAATTTGTCGTTTGTGGTTGTCTTTGCTCGTTAATAAGAGTTTCAGAACTTGATATATGAGAAAAGCAAGTCTTCTAATACCTTCTCGTACGATTGAAATCATCCGATCATCCCCAAGATTTATCTCCTCTTACGCGTACTCTGACTTTTCTCTCTTTCGAAGGTCTATGGCAAAATAGCCCTCTTGTTGCAGGGCTACGGCATACTATTCTTTCTTTAAAAGAAAAGCTATGGAGTTTTGGTCTCTTCCTTCGAAAGACCATAGCAATCTAACCTTCTCTTCTAAGAGATTAGATCCCTGTGTAGAGATCGTGACAGAATCAGCAAATTGTTTCGGCTATAAATCTCTCATAAAAACTTAGAATATGGTCATATAGTCTCTCGTCGACACCTTGACCATGTAAAGATTCAAGGATACGATTTGTAAGAAAAACCTAGTTCTATCCCACAGGGGAGAGCGTGGTCTTCGAAAAGTCAAATTACCCATAGGGTAATTGATCATAGTTTGAGCAACTACTAATCTTGATTCCTAGAGATAACGCTTTTTTCCTTATCCATATGCAAGGCACAGCCCCGCTGGTCTAGTCTCCTAGAATAGAGTTGTTCGAGAACCTATTTATCTAGCATAGGGCAACTCTATTCTAGTCTCCTAGAATAGAGTTGCTCGAGAACCTATTTATCTAGCATAGGGCTTTCACTTAATCTGTTGGAAAGCTACCCGACTAATTGGATCCACTCGTCTATAGGATGCTGTCGTGTCGGGGCATTCCACTCTCCCACTTTCCACGCTACTACTCTCAGGAGTCAATTTGTTTTCTAATCAATTCTACCACAGTGTTTCACATAAATAAACATGTTCCTTAATTAAGGCCCTTTTCACAAGGTTTGTTTAAACAACCTTTTTTCAAAGTATAATAATGCCAAAGACAAGATTCATAAAAAAAGTTTATACATGAATCAATTCCATACAAGCCAAACCAGCTCTCTTATTCTTTTCCTTTATACTACCGATGATCTAGAATTTGGCCTTCCAGCCTCTACATGCTGGGCAAAACCCTACAGGACCATACTCCTTGTCGCTGTGGCGAGGACTTAAGCCGACGACCTATAGCCCTCTCAGGCTCCGTCGCTCGATCCTCCTGCCTCTCAGAGGGATGCCCACACACTGGCGTGGGCTAATTCACCGTACTAGCCTGGGCCCTCAGAACTAGGTAGCATCACAATTACTCGCCTCAATCGGCAAACCTCATTCTCCCAATAGTATGAGGGATACCATGGGTGGACTCTGGGCCTTACTACTGTCTCCGTCATCTGACTACACAAGCACAAGAACGGGGCAGTGTCAAGGTAGGGAAAAGTTCTACATGTACCTTAATTTAACCAAGATAATAATCCATTTACCACTCAACTAAACCATAGGACTAGAATCCATGTTACCTTCTTAAGAAAACAATCCTTTTCACAAAGATTTTAGCATTTCAACTTGAGATTGCGCGATAAGACATTCTTTATTAAGGCATATGCTGTTGTTTAAAAGAATACAAACTTTAACTAGTAAATCAATCAAATAGATTACTATTAATAATTAATAAAGAAGACAGGGCCATACCTCAACCCCTAAGAATGATATATAATTGAAAAACAATATATATATATATACCATATAGAAATTTGTGGTTTGTGGTTGTCTTTGCTCGTTAATAAGAGTTTCAGAACTTGATATATGAGAATAGCGAGTCTTCTAATACCTTCTCTTACGATTGAAATCATCCGATCATCCCCAAAATTTATCTCCTCTGAGTCCTACTCTGACTTTTCTCTCTTTCGAAGGTCTATGGCAAAATAGCCTTCTCTTGTTGCAGGGCTACGGCATACTATTCTTTCTTTAAAAGAAAAGCTATGGAGTTTTGGGTGGTCTCTTCCTCCGAAAGACCATAGCAATCTAACCTTCTCTTCTAAGATATTAGATCCCTGTGTACAGAACGTGTGACAGAATGAGCAAATTGTTTCGGCTATAAAACTCTCATAAAAACTCAGAATATGGTCATATAGTCACTCAAAAGAAGCGGAAGGCATCCGGTCTACAAGCACGCATAGTGGAAAAGGCAAAAACATCTGTATATAGCCGGAAACGCGCTATCTTCAGAAATGCGTTACTTTTTCACATTTTTAGTATGCATGGACTCTAAATATATAAAAGTATTCTAAATGCGACCTCGTATCATCTAAATTCTAATTTCTAATTTTGGAGATACTTATCTCTTAATAGAAACTATTCTTGTGTTCTTATTTCTTTTATAGTCTCTGGCTATAATTATGACTCTGAAATAGAGGATGGTTTTGCATTCTTGACGAAGTTATTCAATGGTAGATTAAGCTTCCAAATGAATCGATGGAGAAGAGTTACCTCATCCATCTCTGGAGCTAATCGCAGAAGTTTAGCAAGATTTTGGTGGCATTCTTCCAGGGTCTTTCCTTCTTGGGTTAGAAAACAATCCTTTTCACAAAGATTTTAGCATTTCAACTTGAGATTGCGCGATAAGACATTCTTTTTTAAGGCATATACTGTTGTTTAAAAGAATACAAACTTTAACTAGTAAATCAATCAAATAGATCACTATTAACAATTAATAGAGAAGCGAGGGCCATACCTCAACCCCTAAGAATGATATATAATTGAAAAGCAATATATATATATATATATATATATATATATACCTTATAGAAATTTATCATTTATGTTTGTCTTCGCTCGTTAGTTACTAAGAGTTTCAGAACTTGATATATGAGAATAGAGTCTCTTCTAATACCTTCTCTTATGATTGAAATCATCCGATCATCCCCAAGATTTATCTCCTCTTATCGTACTCTGACTTTTCTCTGATTCTTTTCCTTTATAGTGCCGATGATCTAGAATTCGGCCTTCCAGCCTCTACATGCTGGGCAAAACCCTACGGGACCATACTCCTCGTCGTCGGCCGCCGCTGTGGTGGCGACCGAGGAATTAAGCGGCCTGTTGCCCTCTTAGGCTGGGTCACTCAACCTCCTGCCTCTTAGAGGGATGGCCATGCACTAGGGTGGGCTAATTCACCGTACTAGCATGGGCTCTCAGAACTAGGCAGCATCACAATTACTCGCCTCAATTGGCCAACCTCATTCTCCCAATTGTATGATGGATACCATGGGTGGACTCTGGGCCTTACTATTCTGCCATTCGGCTACACAAGCACAAGAACAGGGCAGTGTTAAGGCAGGGAGAAGTTCTACATGTACCTTAATTTAACCAAGATAATCATTCATTACTCAACTAAACCATAGGACTAGAATCCATGTTACCTTCTTAAGAAAACAATCCTTTTCACAAAGATTTTAGCATTTCAACTTGAGATTACGCGATAAGACATTCTTTATTAAGGCATATGCTGTTGTTTAAAAGAATACAAACTTTAACTAGTGAATCAATCAAATAGATCACTATTAACAATTCATAGAGAAGCCAGGGCCATACCTCAACCCGTAAGAATGATATATAATTAAAAAATAATATATATATATATACCATATAGAAATTTGTCGTTTGTGGTTGTCTTTGCTCGTTAATAAGAGTTTCAGAACTTGATATATGAGAAAAGCAAGTCTTCTAATACCTTCTCGTACGATTGAAATCATCCGATCATCCCCAAGATTTATCTCCTCTTACGCGTACTCTGACTTTTCTCTCTTTCGAAGGTCTATGGCAAAATAGCCCTCTTGTTGCAGGGCTACGGCATACTATTCTTTCTTTAAAAGAAAAGCTATGGAGTTTTGGTCTCTTCCTTCGAAAGACCATAGCAATCTAACCTTCTCTTCTAAGAGATTAGATCCCTGTGTAGAGATCGTGACAGAATCAGCAAATTGTTTCGGCTATAAATCTCTCATAAAAACTTAGAATATGGTCATATAGTCTCTCGTCGACACCTTGACCATGTAAAGATTCAAGGATACGATTTGTAAGAAAAACCTAGTTCTATCCCACAGGGGAGAGCGTGGTCTTCGAAAAGTCAAATTACCCATAGGGTAATTGATCATAGTTTGAGCAACTACTAATCTTGATTCCTAGAGATAACGCTTTTTTCCTTATCCATATGCAAGGCACAGCCCCGCTGGTCTAGTCTCCTAGAATAGAGTTGTTCGAGAACCTATTTATCTAGCATAGGGCAACTCTATTCTAGTCTCCTAGAATAGAGTTGCTCGAGAACCTATTTATCTAGCATAGGGCTTTCACTTAATCTATTGGAAAGCTACCCGACTAATTGGGTCCACCCGTCTATAGGATGCTGTCGTGTCGGGGCATTCCACTCTCCCACTTTCCACGCTACTACTCTCAGGAGTCAATTTGTTTTCTAATCAATTCTACCACAGTGTTTCACATAAATAAACATGTTCCTTAATTAAGGCCCTTTTCACAAGGTTTGTTTAAACAACCTTTTTTCAAAGTATAATAATGCCAAAGACAAGATTCATAAAAAAAGTTTATACATGAATCAATTCCATACAAGCCAAACCAGCTCTCTTATTCTTTTCCTTTATACTACCGATGATCTAGAATTTGGCCTTCCAGCCTCTACATGCTGGGCAAAACCCTACAGGACCATACTCCTTGTCGCTGTGGCGAGGACTTAAGCCGACGACCTATAGCCCTCTCAGGCTCCGTCGCTCGATCCTCCTGCCTCTCAGAGGGATGCCCACACACTGGCGTGGGCTAATTCACCGTACTAGCCTGGGCCCTCAGAACTAGGTAGCATCACAATTACTCGCCTCAATCGGCAAACCTCATTCTCCCAATAGTATGAGGGATACCATGGGTGGACTCTGGGCCTTACTACTGTCTCCGTCATCTGACTACACAAGCACAAGAACGGGGCAGTGTCAAGGTAGGGAAAAGTTCTACATGTACCTTAATTTAACCAAGATAATAATCCATTTACTACTCAACTAAACCATAGGACTAGAATCCATGTTACCTTCTTAAGAAAACAATCCTTTTCACAAAGATTTTAGCATTTCAACTTGAGATTGCGCGATAAGACATTCTTTATTAAGGCATATGCTGTTGTTTAAAAGAATACAAACTTTAACTAGTAAATCAATCAAATAGATTACTATTAATAATTAATAAAGAAGACAGGGCCATACCTCAACCCCTAAGAATGATATATAATTGAAAAACAATATATATATATATACCATATAGAAATTTGTGGTTTGTGGTTGTCTTTGCTCGTTAATAAGAGTTTCAGAACTTGATATATGAGAATAGCGAGTCTTCTAATACCTTCTCTTACGATTGAAATCATCCGATCATCCCCAAAATTTATCTCCTCTGAGTCCTACTCTGACTTTTCTCTCTTTCGAAGGTCTATGGCAAAATAGCCTTCTCTTGTTGCAGGGCTACGGCATACTATTCTTTCTTTAAAAGAAAAGCTATGGAGTTTTGGGTGGTCTCTTCCTCCGAAAGACCATAGCAATCTAACCTTCTCTTCTAAGATATTAGATCCCTGTGTACAGAACGTGTGACAGAATGAGCAAATTGTTTCGGCTATAAAACTCTCATAAAAACTCAGAATATGGTCATATAGTCACTCAAAAGAAGCGGAAGGCATCCGGTCTACAAGCACGCATAGTGGAAAAGGCAAAAACATCTGTATATAGCCGAAAACGCGCTATCTTCAGAAATGCGTTACTTTTTCACATTTTTAGTATGCATGGACTCTAAATATATAAAAGTATTCTAAATGCGACCTCGTATCATCTAAATTCTAATTTCTAATTCTGGAGATACTTATCTCTTAATAGAAACTATTCTTGTGTTCTTATTTCTTTTATAGTCTCTGGCTATAATTATGACTTCTGAAATAGAGGATGGTTTTGCATTCTTGACGAAGTTATTCAATGGTAGATTAAGCTTCCAAATGAATCGATGGAGAAGAGTTACCTCATCCATCTCTGGAGCTAATCGCAGAAGTTTAGCAAGATTTTGGTGGCATTCTTCTAGGGTCTTTCCTTCTTGGGTTAGAAAACAATCCTTTTCACAAAGATTTTAGCATTTCAACTTGAGATTGCGCGATAAGACATTCTTTTTTAAGGCATATACTGTTGTTTAAAAGAATACAAACTTTAACTAGTAAATCAATCAAATAGATCACTATTAACAATTAATAGAGAAGCGAGGGCCATACCTCAACCCCTAAGAATGATATATAATTGAAAAGCAATATATATATATATATATATATACCTTATAGAAATTTATCATTTATGTTTGTCTTCGCTCGTTAGTTAATAAGAGTTTCAGAACTTGATATATGAGAATAGAGAGTCTTCTAATACCTTCTCTTATGATTGAAATCATCCGATCATCCCCAAGATTTATCTCCTCTTATCGTACTCTGACTTTTCTCTGATTCTTTTCCTTTATAGTGCCGATGATCTAGAATTCGGCCTTCCAGCCTCTACATGCTGGGCAAAACCCTACGGGACCATACTCCTCGTCGTCGGCCGCCGCTGTGGTGGCGACCGAGGAATTAAGCGGCCTGTTGCCCTCTTAGGCTGGGTCACTCAACCTCCTGCCTCTTAGAGGGATGTCCACGCACTAGGGTGGGCTAATTCACCGTACTAGCATGGGCTCTCAGAACTAGGCAGCATCACAATTACTCGCCTCAATTGGCCAACCTCATTCTCCCAGTTGTATGATGGATACCATGGGTGGACTCTGGGCCTTACTATTCTGCCATTCGGCTACACAAGCACAAGAACAGGGCAGTGTTAAGGCAGGGAGAAGTTCTACATGTACCTTAATTTAACCAAGATAATCATTCATTACTCAACTAAACCATAGGACTAGAATCCATGTTACCTTCTTAAGAAAACAATCCTTTTCACAAAGATTTTAGCATTTCAACTTGAGATTACGCGATAAGACATTCTTTATTAAGGCATATGCTGTTGTTTAAAAGAATACAAACTTTAACTAGTGAATCAATCAAATAGATCACTATTAACAATTCATAGAGAAGCCAGGGCCATACCTCAACCCGTAAGAATGATATATAATTAAAAAATAATATATATATATATACCATATAGAAATTTGTCGTTTGTGGTTGTCTTTGCTCGTTAATAAGAGTTTCAGAACTTGATATATGAGAAAAGCAAGTCTTCTAATACCTTCTCGTACGATTGAAATCATCCGATCATCCCCAAGATTTATCTCCTCTTACGCGTACTCTGACTTTTCTCTCTTTCGAAGGTCTATGGCAAAATAGCCCTCTTGTTGCAGGGCTACGGCATACTATTCTTTCTTTAAAAGAAAAGCTATGGAGTTTTGGTCTCTTCCTTCGAAAGACCATAGCAATCTAACCTTCTCTTCTAAGAGATTAGATCCCTGTGTAGAGATCGTGACAGAATCAGCAAATTGTTTCGGCTATAAATCTCTCATAAAAACTTAGAATATGGTCATATAGTCTCTCGTCGACACCTTGACCATGTAAAGATTCAAGGATACGATTTGTAAGAAAAACCTAGTTCTATCCCACAGGGGAGAGCGTGGTCTTCGAAAAGTCAAATTACCCATAGGGTAATTGATCATAGTTTGAGCAACTACTAATCTTGATTCCTAGAGATAACGCTTTTTTCCTTATCCATATGCAAGGCACAGCCCCGCTGGTCTAGTCTCCTAGAATAGAGTTGTTCGAGAACCTATTTATCTAGCATAGGGCAACTCTATTCTAGTCTCCTAGAATAGAGTTGCTCGAGAACCTATTTATCTAGCATAGGGCTTTCACTTAATCTGTTGGAAAGCTACCCGACTAATTGGGTCCACCCGTCTATAGGATGCTGTCGTGTCGAGGCATTCCACTCTCCCACTTTCCACGCTACTACTCTCAGGAGTCAATTTGTTTTCTAATCAATTCTACCACAGTGTTTCACATAAATAAACATGTTCCTTAATTAAGGCCCTTTTCACAAGGTTTGTTTAAACAACCTTTTTTCAAAGTATAATAATGCCAAAGACAAGATTCATAAAAAAAGTTTATACATGAATCAATTCCATACAAGCCAAACCAGCTCTCTTATTCTTTTCCTTTATACTACCGATGATCTAGAATTTGGCCTTCCAGCCTCTACATGCTGGGCAAAACCCTACAGGACCATACTCCTTGTCGCTGTGGCGAGGACTTAAGCCGACGACCTATAGCCCTCTCAAGCTCCGTCACTCGATCCTCCTGCCTCTCAGAGGGATGCCCACACACTGGCGTGGGCTAATTCACCGTACTAGCCTGGGCCCTCAGAACTAGGTAGCATCACAATTACTCGCCTCAATCGGCAAACCTCATTCTCCCAATAGTATGAGGGATACCATGGGTGGACTCTGGGCCTTACTACTGTCTCCGTCATCTGACTACACAAGCACAAGAACGGGGCAGTGTCAAAGTAGGGAAAAGTTCTACATGTACCTTAATTTAACCAAGATAATAATCCATTTACTACTCAACTAAACCATAGGACTAGAATCCATGTTACCTTCTTAAGAACACAATCCTTTTCACAAAGATTTTAGCATTTCAACTTGAGATTGCGCGATAAGACATTCTTTATTAAGGCATATGCTGTTGTTTAAAAGAATACAAACTTTAACTAGTAAATCAATCAAATAGATTACTATTAATAATTAATAAAGAAGACAGGGCCATACCTCAACCCCTAAGAATGATATATAATTGAAAAACAATATATATATATATACCATATAGAAATTTGTGGTTTGTGGTTGTCTTTGCTCGTTAATAAGAGTTTCAGAACTTGATATATGAGAATAGCGAGTCTTCTAATACCTTCTCTTACGATTGAAATCATCCGATCATCCCCAAAATTTATCTCCTCTGAGTCCTACTCTGACTTTTCTCTCTTTCGAAGGTCTATGGCAAAATAGCCTTCTCTTGTTGCAGGGCTACGGCATACTATTCTTTCTTTAAAAGAAAAGCTATGGAGTTTTGGGTGGTCTCTTCCTCCGAAAGACCATAGCAATCTAACCTTCTCTTCTAAGATATTAGATCCCTGTGTACAGAACGTGTGACAGAATGAGCAAATTGTTTCGGCTATAAAACTCTCATAAAAACTCAGAATATGGTCATATAGTCACTCAAAAGAAGCGGAAGGCATCCGGTCTACAAGCACGCATAGTGGAAAAGGCAAAAACATCTGTATATAGCCGGAAACGCGCTATCTTCAGAAATGCATTACTTTTTCACATTTTTAGTATGCATGGACTCTAAATATATAAAAGTATTCTAAATGCGACCTCGTATCATCTAAATTCTAATTTCTAATTTTGGAGATACTTATCTCTTAATAGAAACTATTCTTGTGTTCTTATTTCTTTTATAGTCTCTGGCTATAATTATGACTTCTGAAATAGAGGATGGTTTTGCATTCTTGACGAAGTTATTCAATGGTAGATTAAGCTTCCAAATGAATCGATGGAGAAGAGTTACCTCATCCATCTCTGGAGCTAATCGCAGAAGTTTAGCAAGATTTTGGTGGCATTCTTCCAGGGTCTTTCCTTCTTGGGTTAGAAAACAATCCTTTTCACAAAGATTTTAGCATTTCAACTTGAGATTGCGCGATAAGACATTCTTTTTTAAGGCATATACTGTTGTTTAAAAGAATACAAACTTTAACTAGTAAATCAATCAAATAGATCACTATTAACAATTAATAGAGAAGCGAGGGCCATACCTCAACCCCTAAGAATGATATATAATTGAAAAGCAATATATATATATATATATATATATATATATATATATATACCTTATAGAAATTTATCATTTATGTTTGTCTTCGCTCGTTAGTTAATAAGAGTTTCAGAACTTGATATATGAGAATAGAGAGTCTTCTAATACCTTCTCTTATGATTGAAATCATCCGATCATCCCCAAGATTTATCTCCTCTTATCGTACTCTGACTTTTCTCTGATTCTTTTCCTTTATAGTGCCGATGATCTAGAATTCGGCCTTCCAGCCTCTACATGCTGGGCAAAACCCTACGGGACCATACTCCTCGTCGTCGGCCGCCGCTGTGGTGGCGACCGAGGAATTAAGCGGCCTGTTGCCCTCTTAGGCTGGGTCACTCAACCTCCTGCCTCTTAGAGGGATGGCCACGCACTAGGGTGGGCTAATTCACCGTACTAGCATGGGCTCTCAGAACTAGGCAGCATCACAATTACTCGCCTCAATTGGCCAACCTCATTCTCCCAATTGTATGATGGATACCATGGGTGGACTCTGGGCCTTACTATTCTGCCATTCGGCTACACAAGCACAAGAACAGGGCAGTGTTAAGGCAGGGAGAAGTTCTACATGTACCTTAATTTAACCAAGATAATCATTCATTACTCAACTAAACCATAGGACTAGAATCCGTGTTACCTTCTTAAGAAAACAATCCTTTTCACAAAGATTTTAGCATTTCAACTTGAGATTACGCGATAAGACATTCTTTATTAAGGCATATGCTGTTGTTTAAAAGAATACAAACTTTAACTAGTGAATCAATCAAATAGATCACTATTAACAATTCATAGAGAAGCCAGGGCCATACCTCAACCCGTAAGAATGATATATAATTAAAAAATAATATATATATATATACCATATAGAAATTTGTCGTTTGTGGTTGTCTTTGCTCGTTAATAAGAGTTTCAGAACTTGATATATGAGAAAAGCAAGTCTTCTAATACCTTCTCGTACGATTGAAATCATCCGATCATCCCCAAGATTTATCTCCTCTTACGCGTACTCTGACTTTTCTCTCTTTCGAAGGTCTATGGCAAAATAGCCCTCTTGTTGCAGGGCTACGGCATACTATTCTTTCTTTAAAAGAAAAGCTATGGAGTTTTGGTCTCTTCCTTCGAAAGACCATAGCAATCTAACCTTCTCTTCTAAGAGATTAGATCCCTGTGTAGAGATCGTGACAGAATCAGCAAATTGTTTCGGCTATAAATCTCTCATAAAAACTTAGAATATGGTCATATAGTCTCTCGTCGACACCTTGACCATGTAAAGATTCAAGGATACGATTTGTAAGAAAAACCTAGTTCTATCCCACAGGGGAGAGCGTGGTCTTCGAAAAGTCAAATTACCCATAGGGTAATTGATCATAGTTTGAGCAACTACTAATCTTGATTCCTAGAGATAACGCTTTTTTCCTTATCCATATGCAAGGCACAGCCCCGCTGGTCTAGTCTCCTAGAATAGAGTTGTTCGAGAACCTATTTATCTAGCATAGGGCAACTCTATTCTAGTCTCCTAGAATAGAGTTGCTCGAGAACCTATTTATCTAGCATAGGGATTTCACTTAATCTGTTGGAAAGCTACCCGACTAATTGGGTCCACCCGTCTATAGGATGCTGTCGTGTCGGGGCATTCCACTCTCCCACTTTCCACGCTACTACTCTCAGGAGTCAATTTGTTTTCTAATCAATTCTACCACAGTGTTTCACATAAATAAACATGTTCCTTAATTAAGGCCCTTTTCACAAGGTTTGTTTAAACAACCTTTTTTCAAAGTATAATAATGCCAAAGACAAGATTCATAAAAAAAGTTTATACATGAATCAATTCCATACAAGCCAAACCAGCTCTCTTATTCTTTTCCTTTATACTACCGATGATCTAGAATTTGGCCTTCCAGCCTCTACATGCTGGGCAAAACCCTACAGGACCATACTCCTTGTCGCTGTGGCGAGGACTTAAGCCGATGACCTATAGCCCTCTCAGGCTCCGTCGCTCGATCCTCCTGCCTCTCAGAGGGATGCCCACACACTGGCGTGGGCTAATTCACCGTACTAGCCTGGGCCCTCAGAACTAGGTAGCATCACAATTACTCGCCTCAATCGGCAAACCTCATTCTCCCAATAGTATGAGGGATACCATGGGTGGACTCTGGGCCTTACTACTGTCTCCGTCATCTGACTACACAAGCACAAGAACGGGGCAGTGTCAAGGTAGGGAAAAGTTCTACATGTACCTTAATTTAACCAAGATAATAATCCATTTACTACTCAACTAAACCATAGGACTAGAATCCATGTTACCTTCTTAAGAAAACAATCCTTTTCACAAAGATTTTAGCATTTCAACTTGAGATTGCGCGATAAGACATTCTTTATTAAGGCATATGCTGTTGTTTAAAAGAATACAAACTTTAACTAGTAAATCAATCAAATAGATTACTATTAATAATTAATAAAGAAGACAGGGCCATACCTCAACCCCTAAGAATGATATATAATTGAAAAACAATATATATATATATACCATATAGAAATTTGTGGTTTGTGGTTGTCTTTGCTCGTTAATAAGAGTTTCAGAACTTGATATATGAGAATAGCGAGTCTTCTAATACCTTCTCTTACGATTGAAATCATCCGATCATCCCCAAAATTTATCTCCTCTGAGTCCTACTCTGACTTTTCTCTCTTTCGAAGGTCTATGGCAAAATAGCCTTCTCTTGTTGCAGGGCTACGGCATACTATTCTTTCTTTAAAAGAAAAGCTATGGAGTTTTGGGTGGTCTCTTCCTCCGAAAGACCATAGCAATCTAACCTTCTCTTCTAAGATATTAGATCCCTGTGTACAGAACGTGTGACAGAATGAGCAAATTGTTTCGGCTATAAAACTCTCATAAAAACTCAGAATATGGTCATATAGTCACTCAAAAGAAGCGGAAGGCATCCGGTCTACAAGCACGCATAGTGGAAAAGGCAAAAACATCTGTATATAGCCGGAAACGCGCTATCTTCAGAAATGCGTTACTTTTTCACATTTTTAGTATGCATGGACTCTAAATATATAAAAGTATTCTAAATGCGACCTCGTATCATCTAAATTCTAATTTCTAATTTTGGAGATACTTATCTCTTAATAGAAACTATTCTTGTGTTCTTATTTCTTTTATAGTCTCTGGCTATAATTATGACTTCTGAAATAGAGGATGGTTTTGCATTCTTGACGAAGTTATTCAATGGTAGATTAAGCTTCCAAATGAATCGATGGAGAAGAGTTACCTCATCCATCTCTGGAGCTAATCGCAGAAGTTTAGCAAGATTTTGGTGGCATTCTTCCAGGGTCTTTCCTTCTTGGGTTAGAAAACAATCCTTTTCACAAAGATTTTAGCATTTCAACTTGAGATTGCGCGATAAGACATTCTTTTTTAAGGCATATACTGTTGTTTAAAAGAATACAAACTTTAACTAGTAAATCAATCAAATAGATCACTATTAACAATTAATAGAGAAGCGAGGGCCATACCTCAACCCCTAAGAATGATATATAATTGAAAAACAATATATATATATATATATATATATATATATATATATACCTTATAGAAATTTATCATTTATGTTTGTCTTCGCTCGTTAGTTAATAAGAGTTTCAGAACTTGATATATGAGAATAGAGTCTCTTCTAATACCTTCTCTTATGATTGAAATCATCCGATCATCCCCAAGATTTATCTCCTCTTATCGTACTCTGACTTTTCTCTGATTCTTTTCCTTTATAGTGCCGATGATCTAGAATTCGGCCTTCCAGCCTCTACATGCTGGGCAAAACCCTACGGGACCATACTCCTCGTCGTCGGCCGCCGCTGTGGTGGCGACCGAGGAATTAAGCGGCCTGTTGCCCTCTTAGGCTGGGTCACTCAACCTCCTACCTCTTAGAGGGATGTCCACGCACTAGGGTGGGCTAATTCACCGTACTAGCATGGACTCTCAGAACTAGGCAGCATCACAATTACTCGCCTCAATTGGCCAACCTCATTCTCCCAATTGTATGATGGATACCATGGGTGGACTCTGGGCCTTACTATTCTGCCATTCGGCTACACAAGCACAAGAACAGGGCAGTGTTAAGGCAGGGAGAAGTTCTACATGTACCTTAATTTAACCAAGATAATCATTCATTACTCAACTAAACCATAGGACTAGAATCCATGTTACCTTCTTAAGAAAACAATCCTTTTCACAAAGATATTAGCATTTCAACTTGAGATTACGCGATAAGACATTCTTTATTAAGGCATATGCTGTTGTTTAAAAGAATACAAACTTTAACTAGTGAATCAATCAAATAGATCACTATTAACAATTCATAGAGAAGCCAGGGCCATACCTCAACCCGTAAGAATGATATATAATTAAAAAATAATATATATATATATACCATATAGAAATTTGTCGTTTGTGGTTGTCTTTGCTCGTTAATAAGAGTTTCAGAACTTGATATATGAGAAAAGCAAGTCTTCTAATACCTTCTCGTACGATTGAAATCATCCGATCATCCCCAAGATTTATCTCCTCTTACGCGTACTCTGACTTTTCTCTCTTTCGAAGGTCTATGGCAAAATAGTCCTCTTGTTGCAGGGCTACGGCATACTATTCTTTCTTTAAAAGAAAAGCTATGGAGTTTTGGTCTCTTCCTTCGAAAGACCATAGCAATCTAACCTTCTCTTCTAAGAGATTAGATCCCTGTGTAGAGATCGTGACAGAATCAGCAAATTGTTTCGGCTATAAATCTCTCATAAAAACTTAGAATATGGTCATATAGTCTCTCGTCGACACCTTGACCATGTAAAGATTCAAGGATACGATTTGTAAGAAAAACCTAGTTCTATCCCACAGGGGAGAGCGTGGTCTTCGAAAAGTCAAATTACCCATAGGGTAATTGATCATAGTTTGAGCAACTACTAATCTTGATTCCTAGAGATAACGCTTTTTTCCTTATCCATATGCAAGGCACAGCCCCGCTGGTCTAGTCTCCTAGAATAGAGTTGTTCGAGAACCTATTTATCTAGCATAGGGCAACTCTATTCTAGTCTCCTAGAATAGAGTTGCTCGAGAACCTATTTATCTAGCATAGGGCTTTCACTTAATCTGTTGGAAAGCTACCCGACTAATTGGGTCCACCCGTCTATAGGATGCTGTCGTGTCGGGGCATTCCACTCTCCCACTTTCCACGCTACTACTCTCAGGAGTCAATTTGTTTTCTAATCAATTCTACCACAGTGTTTCACATAAATAAACATGTTCCTTAATTAAGGCCCTTTTCACAAGGTTTGTTTAAACAACCTTTTTTCAAAGTATAATAATGCCAAAGACAAGATTCATAAAAAAAGTTTATACATGAATCAATTCCATACAAGCCAAACCAGCTCTCTTATTCTTTTCCTTTATACTACCGATGATCTAGAATTTGGCCTTCCAGCCTCTACATGCTGGGCAAAACCCTACAGGACCATACTCCTTGTCGCTGTGGCGACAAGGCATATACTGTTGTTTAAAAGAATACAAACTTTAACTAGTAAATCAATCAAATAGATCACTATTAACAATTAATAGAGAAGCGAGGGCCATACCTCAACCCCTAAGAATGATATATAATTGAAAAGGAATATATATATATATATATATATATACCTTATAGAAATTTATCATTTATGTTTGTCTTCGCTCGTTAGTTAATAAGAGTTTCAGAACTTGATATATGAGAATAGAGAGTCTTCTAATACCTTCTCTTATGATTGAAATCATCCGATCATCCCCAAGATTTATCTCCTCTTATCGTACTCTGACTTTTCTCTGATTCTTTTCCTTTATAGTGCCGATGATCTAGAATTCGGCCTTCCAGCCTCTACATGCTGGGCAAAACCCTACGGGACCATACTCCTCGTCGTCGGCCGCCGCTGTGGTGGCGACCGAGGAATTAAGCGGCCTGTTGCCCTCTTAGGCTGGGTCACTCAACCTCCTGCCTCTTAGAGGGATGGCAACGCACTAGGGTGGGCTAATTCACCGTACTAGCATGGGCTCTCAGAACTAGGCAGCATCACAATTACTCGCCTCAATTGGCCAACCTCATTCTCCCAATTGTATGATGGATACCATGGGTGGACTCTGGGCCTTACTATTCTGCCATTCGGCTACACAAGCACAAGAACAGGGCAGTGTTAAGGCAGGGAGAAGTTCTACATGTACCTTAATTTAACCAAGATAATCATTCATTACTCAACTAAACCATAGGACTAGAATCCATGTTACCTTCTTAAGAAAACAATCCTTTTCACAAAGATTTTAGCATTTCAACTTGAGATTACGCGATAAGACATTCTTTATTAAGGCATATGCTGTTGTTTAAAAGAATACAAACTTTAACTAGTGAATCAATCAAATAGATCACTATTAACAATTCATAGAGAAGCCAGGGCCATACCTCAACCCGTAAGAATGATATATAATTAAAAAATAATATATATATATATACCATATAAAAATTTGTCGTTTGTGGTTGTCTTTGCTCGTTAATAAGAGTTTCAGAACTTGATATATGAGAAAAGCAAGTCTTCTAATACCTTCTCGTACGATTGAAATCATCCGATCATCCCCAAGATTTATCTCCTCTTACGCGTACTCTGACTTTTCTCTCTTTCGAAGGTCTATGGCAAAATAGCCCTCTTGTTGCAGGGCTACGGCATACTATTCTTTCTTTAAAAGAAAAGCTATGGAGTTTTGGTCTCTTCCTTCGAAAGACCATAGCAATCTAACCTTCTCTTCTAAGAGATTAGATCCCTGTGTAGAGATCGTGACAGAATCAGCAAATTGTTTCGGCTATAAATCTCTCATAAAAACTTAGAATATGGTCATATAGTCTCTCGTCGACACCTTGACCATGTAAAGATTCAAGGATACGATTTGTAAGAAAAACCTAGTTCTATCCCACAGGGGAGAGCGTGGTCTTCGAAAAGTCAAATTACCCATAGGGTAATTGATCATAGTTTGAGCAACTACTAATCTTGATTCCTAGAGATAACGCTTTTTTCCTTATCCATATGCAAGGCACAGCCCCGCTGGTCTAGTCTCCTAGAATAGAGTTGTTCGAGAACCTATTTATCTAGCATAGGGCAACTCTATTCTAGTCTCCTAGAATAGAGTTGCTCGAGAACCTATTTATCTAGCATAGGGCTTTCACTTAATCTGTTGGAAAGCTACCCGACTAATTGGGTCCACCCGTCTATAGGATGCTGTCGTGTCGGGGCATTCCACTCTCCCACTTTCCACGCTACTACTCTCAGGAGTCAATTTGTTTTCTAATCAATTCTACCACAGTGTTTCACATAAATAAACATGTTCCTTAATTAAGGCCCTTTTCACAAGGTTTGTTTAAACAACCTTTTTTCAAAGTATAATAATGCCAAAGACAAGATTCATAAAAAAAGTTTATACATGAATCAATTCCATACAAGCCAAACCAGCTCTCTTATTCTTTTCCTTTATACTACCGATGATCTAGAATTTGGCCTTCCAGCCTCTACATGCTGGGCAAAACCCTACAGGACCATACTCCTTGTCGCTGTGGCGAGGACTTAAGCCGACGACCTATAGCCCTCTCAGGCTCCGTCGCTCGATCCTCCTGCCTCTCAGAGGGATGCCCACACACTGGCGTGGGCTAATTCACCGTACTAGCCTGGGCCCTCAGAACTAGGTAGCATCACAATTACTCGCCTCAATCGGCAAACCTCATTCTCCCAATAGTATGAGGGATACCATGGGTGGACTCTGGGCCTTACTACTGTCTCCGTCATCTGACTACACAAGCACAAGAACGGGGCAGTGTCAAGGTAGGGAAAAGTTCTACATGTACCTTAATTTAACCAAGATAATAATCCATTTACTACTCAACTAAACCATAGGACTAGAATCCATGTTACCTTCTTAAGAAAACAATCCTTTTCACAAAGATTTTAGCATTTCAACTTGAGATTGCGCGATAAGACATTCTTTATTAAGGCATATGCTGTTGTTTAAAAGAATACAAACTTTAACTAGTAAATCAATCAAATAGATTACTATTAATAATTAATAAAGAAGACAGGGCCATACCTCAACCCCTAAGAATGATATATAATTGAAAACAATATATATATATATACCATATAGAAATTTGTGGCTTGTGGTTGTCTTTGCTCGTTAATAAGAGTTTCAGAACTTGATATATGAGAATAGCGAGTCTTCTAATACCTTCTCTTACGATTGAAATCATCCGATCATCCCCAAAATTTATCTCCTCTGAGTCCTACTCTGACTTTTCTCTCTTTCGAAGGTCTATGGCAAAATAGCCTTCTCTTGTTGCAGGGCTACGGCATACTATTCTTTCTTTAAAAGAAAAGCTATGGAGTTTTGGGTGTGTTGGAATTAGGGTTGCAGGAAAGCACACAAAGCTTGGAGAAGAAGAAGCAAGAATGCACACAACACAAAGTGTATTAGATTGTGTCAATGTACAAAGATAAGTTAGCCCTAGAAGGATGGGCGTATATACAAGCCGGGGGAAAAAACCTCCTAAAGAGGGAAAAAGTGCCCCGGCGGTCCTAAGTGCGTTCACACACATCACTGCCTATATATATGGCAACAAATCACAAAGCTTGGAGAAGAAGAAGCAAGAATGCACACAACACAAAGTGTATTAGATTGTGTCAATGTACAAAGATAAGTTAGCCCTAGAAGGATGGGCGTATATACAAGCCGGGGGAAAAAACCTCCTAAAGAGGGAAAAAGTGCCCCGGCGGTCCTAAGTGCGTTCACACACATCACTGCCTATATATATGGCAACAAATCCCCCCTGGGAGTGATGGTGTGAACGAGAGCTGGCACTCATGTATAGGGGAGTGCCATGCCCGAAGTAGATCAATCCACAAAGGGGAGCAAGCCCAAAGCTTTGCGGAAAGCTTCGAACTTCTCACGAGGAAGCGCCTTTGTGAAAAGATCGGCGAGGTTGTCCTGTGTTCGCACATAGGCCAAGCTGATCTCTCCTGCTGAGAGTCTCTCCCTGACATAGTGATAATGCACCTCAATGTGCTTTGTGCGAGCATGAAAAACTGGGTTTTTCGCAACTGCCAATGCGCTCTGACTGTCAGTGAAGATAGAGGTGGCAGACTCCTGTCCAACACCCAAGTCAGCCATAAGCCGTCTGAGCCACACACACTCAACCGTAGCTGTGAAAGCTGCCCTGTACTCAGCTTCACAACTAGAAGTGGCCACAGTAGGTTGCTTCTTGCTCAACCAAGATATGCATGAGCTACCGAGCATGAAACAAAAACCACTTGTGGACACTCTTGTGTCATAGCAACCAGCCCAATCTGAGTCCGAAAAAGCATGTAAATCTGGCGGCAACGATCCCCCCTTGGGATAAAACAACCCAAGATGTATGGTGCCACTCAAGTAGCGAAAGATGCGTTTAACTGCCTTCCAATGCTGAGACCCTGGGCTATGCATAAACCTGCTCACCTGTGAGACTGCAAACTGAATGTCCGGCCTCGTAATGCATACATAAATGAGGCAACCAACAGCTGTCTGATAGAGTGTGACATCAAAGTGATCTCCAGCATCATGAAGACTCAACTTCAAACCTGTCTCCATTGGAGTAGCAATAGGCTTGCAGTCTTCAAGGCCAAATCTCCGCAACAATGTCTCAATATACTTTGTCTGACACAAAGCAATACCTCCATCACACTGCTTAAATTGTATCCCCAAATAATGATGCAAATGCCCCAAATCTGACATTTCAAAAGAGGCATTCAAATCAGCCTTAAAATCAGCAATATGACTCTCATTTGGTCCTGTGAGCAGCATGTCATCGACATAGAGAGCAATGATTAGATGTACACCATCCACACGTTTAACATACAAAGTGCTTTCTGTTGGACTATTCTGAAACCCATGTGCAGTCAAATATGCATGTATCTTTTCATACCAAGCTCGTGGAGCTTGCTTTAAACCATATAAAGCTTTTTTCAACCTGCACACTTTGTTTTCCTGCCCTCTTTGAACAAAACCACGAGGCTGCGATACATACACCTCCTCATGCAAATCTCCATTCAAGAACGCAGTCTTTATGTCCAACTGATGTACATTCCAACCATTATGAGCTGCCAATGCACAAATGCTACGAATGGTAGTCATACGACAAGTGGGAGCAAAGGTCTCATCAAAATCAATGCCCTTTTCTTGAGCATAACCCTTTGCAACAAGTCTAGCCTTATAGCGATCAACACTACCATCTGGCTTTCGTTTCAATTTAAAAACCCACTTACATCCAATGGCCTTTTTACCAATAGGCAAATCACACAAAGACCATGTACCATTCTTCATTATAGCATCATATTCACTTTGCATTGCAGCCAACCAATTTTCTGAATTTTGTGCCTCATCAAATGAAAGAGGTTCTTCCTCTTCACACATACTAGACACAGCCAAAGCATAACAATCTGATGCATAAGAGGCATGCTGAAAACCTGAACGAGTACGACTAGTAATAGGTGCATCAATCTTACTATCACGCAAGGTTTGCACCAGCCATTTAGGCATACCTCTAGCCTGCTCATTTTCAGCCCTATCCTCATGAATTACATCCTGTAAATCTGCATCAGAAATAGGCTGATCTATGATGTCGTTTGAAATCTGCATAGGCTGAATATTTGCCTCATTAGGACTTACATTTGAATTCCCACCTGTAAAGAGAGGCAACAATGTATCAAATACATCCCGTGAGCTTACACCTGTCTCTTTGGTACATGATAACAAGGGCTGCACAGCATCTTCCACAAAAACAACATCTCGACTAATCAAGATACGCTTTGACTGCGGATGATACAATCTGTAACCCTTGCTCTCAGCACTATAACCAACAAAAATGCATTTGACAGCCTTATCATCCAATTTTCTACGTTGTTGCACAGGCACTAAAGCATAGGCCAAGCAACCAAAGACACGCAAGTGACCAATAGAAGGCTTCCTGCCATGCCAAGCTTCGTATGGAGTAATAGACTACAAGGCCTTAGTGGGACACCTGTTGAGTACATATGCAGCACACATGACAGCCTCAAGCCAAAACGCATGTGGCAAAGCTTGGCTCTTGACCATACATCGTGCCATCTCCATAAGTGACCTGTTCTTCCTCTCAGCAACACCATTTTGCTGAGGGGTATACGACACTGTACATTGGTGTTTTATCCCACGACTAGCCAGAAATGCATCAAACTCTTTAGACATGTACTCCCCCCCTCGATCAGTACGGAGGGTGCCCACAGTACAATTGGATACATTTTCAGCCATAAGAAAAAACTGTTTGAAGCACAAAAACACTTCAGACTTTGCCTTCAGTGGATATACCCATGCATGCCTTGAGTAATCATCAATGAAAGTCACGAAGTACAAGTGTTTACCAAATGACGGAGTTTGCATAGGCCCACATACATCACTATGTACAAGCTGCAATTTGCGAGTGGCCCGCACAGAACCATCCTTTGGAAACGCAGAACGCTGCATTTTGCCCAAAATACAGCCTTCACAAACATGTTTCAATGGTGCCTCAAGAGGGGGCAATGAAGCAACCATATCAAATTTCTGCAAACGCAGCAAACTAGCAAAGTTCAGATGACCAAAACGAGCATGCCATAGTTTTGCATCTGAAACTGCCTTTTCATCAGAAACTGCATTTGCTGAATCTTCCACACACTTGTCATAAGAATTGAGCCTATACAGCCCACGAAACAAGGTGCCAGATACAATAATCGTATCACGAGAAGTCAAATCATGAACAGTACATCTGTCATCCACAAATTTGATTACAAATCCAAGTCTATCAAGCGCAGAGACAGACAATAGATTCTTCTTTATCCCTGGCACATACAAAGCATCTGAAAGTGTGAAAGCGCTGCCATTTGCAGCAGTAAGCATAATTTTACCAATGCCCTTCACTGGGTAAGAAGCATTATTGGCACATGTGACAGTATTCCCATTAGGGATAGCCTCAAGAGAAGTGAACATATCACGATGCGAGGTAATGTGCTTTGTAGCACCACTGTCAAAATACCAAACATGAGAGTCAACAGAAACTGCCAAACATGCATCATGTACAGATGGGTCATACTGGCAATACACGCTAAACGCCCATTCTGTATCCTGCACAACATTTGCAGAATCTGCATTTGTAGAAGCATCCGCTATTGTGGCTGCATTTGACTCTTTCTTCTTTGCCTCTTTAGCCTTTAGCTTAGGGCAATTCTTAATGACATGATCATTTGCCTTACAATAGTTGCACCTGGTCTTTTTCTTGCCTTTATCAAGAGCCTTCTCAGACTTATTGTTGCTACCTGTGGAAGGAGAAGAAGTTGCAGACCTACTAATAGGAGAAGAAACAGTGGAAGGGGCTACCTTACCACTTCTTCTCTGTTTGCTGGGCAGCAATAAATGCTTGATCAACTGCACGCTGCCTGGCCCTATTTTGCCTGGACTGCGCTTCTTGCAAGAGCTTGTTGACTAAAGTATCATACTTGACAGCATCAGGTCTGTCCTCATTAAGAAGTCTCCACGTGGAAGCAAAAGTCTGATATGTCTCAGGTAAAGCATCAAGAACAGTCTGCACAAGAGAATGATCAGGAATAATCTCACCTGCAGAAATCAACTGCTCTTTGAGATCTTTAATCTCAGCAAGAAAAACATTCATGTCATCATCTTCTTGCATAATCTTCAATTCTAGCTCTTTACGCAGGTAAGCGATTTTTGCCTCGTTACGACCTGCATACAAACCAGCTAGAATATCCCAAGCCTGTTTTGCTGTTTTAGCTGAACGAATATGTGGGGTGATGTTACGTTTGACAGAAAGTGCAATCAAGGCATGAGCCTGTGCATCTTTACCATCCCAACGAGCTTGTTCAGCAGTGGGTAAAACAGCAGCAACAGTAGAGCTGCTAGAACCTGCAACATCCTCAACAGATCCTACATCCACAGAACCTGGACGTACATCTATACCCTGCACAATGTTCCACACTCCTTTTGCAACCAAAACATGCTGCATCATGTATGCCCAAAGTGGGTAGTTGCTATCTCCATCCAGTTTGTCTTCAGCAGACAACATGCGAAATACATCATTGCTGTTATCAGCCATGGCCACTGACTGAAACTGATGCAAAAGCTGCCTGTAATGAAGCAAAGATTGAACACAAAACAACTCGTGCTATGTAGCACGGTCCACAATAGAGTACGTATGCCTGTTTTGCAGAAAACTGCACTGTCGAAATTTCTGTAGAAAATGACGAAAACACCTGTGCAGAACTTGAAATGCAAAAACGGAGCCCGAAACGACCTCAGATGCAAATTCTGAGAACCTGCAAGCGCTCGTGAAAACTCACCTCAATCGGAGAACGTGAGTCGGAGGGTGCTGGCGGTGTTGCCCTGGGAGCCGATGCCTGCTCTGATACCAATTGTTGGAATTAGGGTTGCAGGAAAGCACACAAAGCTTGGAGAAGAAGAAGCAAGAATGCACACAACACAAAGTGTATTAGATTGTGTCAATGTACAAAGATAAGTTAGCCCTAGAAGGATGGGCGTATATACAAGCCGGGGGAAAAAACCTCCTAAAGAGAAAAAAAGTGCCCCGGCGGTCCTAAGTGCGTTCACACACATCACTGCCTATATATATGGCAACAGGCTGGTCTCTTCCTCCGAAAGACCATAGCAATCTAACCTTCTCTTCTAAGATATTAGATCCCTGTGTACAGAACGTGTGACAGAATGAGCAAATTATTTCGGCTATAAAACTCTCATAAAAACTCAGAATATGGTCATATAGTCACTCAAAAGAAGCGGAAGGCATCCGGTCTACAAGCACGCATAGTGGAAAAGGCAAAAACATCTGTATATAGCCGGAAACGCGCTATCTTCAGAAATGCGTTACTTTTTCACATTTTTAGTATGCATGGACTCTAAATATATAAAAGTATTCTAAATGCGACCTCGTATCATCTAAATTCTAATTTCTAATTTTGGAGATACTTATCTCTTAATAGAAACTATTCTTGTGTTCTTATTTCTTTTATAGTCTCTGGCTATAATTATGACTTCTGAAATAGAGGATGGTTTTGCATTCTTGACGAAGTTATTCAATGGTAGATTAAGCTTCCAAATGAATCGATGGAGAAGAGTTACCTCATCCATCTCTGGAGCTAATCGCAGAAGTTTAGCAAGATTTTGGTGGCATTCTTCCAGGGTCTTTCCTTCTTGGGTTAGAAAACAATCCTTTTCACAAAGATTTTAGCATTTCAACTTGCTATTGCGCGATAAGACATTCTTTTTTAAGGCATATACTGTTGTTTAAAAGAATACAAACTTTAACTAGTAAATCAATCAAATAGATCACTATTAATAATTAATAGAGAAGCGAGGGCCATACCTCAACCCCTAAGAATGATATATAATTGAAAAGCAATATATATATATATATATATATATATATATACCTTATAGAAATTTATCATTTATGTTTGTCTTCGCTCGTTAGTTAATAAGAGTTTCAGAACTTGATATATGAGAATAGAGAGTCTTCTAATACCTTCTCTTATGATTGAAATCATCCGATCATCCCCAAGATTTATCTCCTCTTATCGTACTCTGACTTTTCTCTGATTCTTTTCCTTTATAGTGCCGATGATCTAGAATTCGGCCTTCCAGCCTCTACATGCTGGGCAAAACCCTACGGGACCATACTCCTCGTCGTCGGCCGCCGCTGTGGTGGCGACCGAGGAATTAAGCGGCCTGTTGCCCTCTTAGGCTGGGTCACTCAACCTCCTGCCTCTTAGAGGGATGGCCACGCACTAGGGTGGGCTAATTCACCGTACTAGCATGGGCTCTCAGAACTAGGCAGCATCACAATTACTCGCCTCAATTGGCCAACCTCATTCTCCCAATTGTATGATGGATACCATGGGTGGACTCTGGGCCTTACTATTCTGCCATTCGGCTACACAAGCACAAGAACAGGGCAGTGTTAAGGCAGGGAGAAGTTCTACATGTACCTTAATTTAACCAAGATAATCATTCATTACTCAACTAAACCATAGGACTAGAATCCGTGTTACCTTCTTAAGAAAACAATCCTTTTCACAAAGATTTTAGCATTTCAACTTGAGATTACGCGATAAGACATTCTTTATTAAGGCATATGCTGTTGTTTAAAAGAATACAAACTTTAACTAGTGAATCAATCAAATAGATCACTATTAACAATTCATAGAGAAGCCAGGGCCATACCTCAACCTGTAAGAATGATATATAATTAAAAAATAATATATATATATATACCATATAGAAATTTGTCGTTTGTGGTTGTCTTTGCTCGTTAATAAGAGTTTCAGAACTTGATATATGAGAAAAGCAAGTCTTCTAATACCTTCTCGTACGATTGAAATCATCCGATCATCCCCAAGATTTATCTCCTCTTACGCGTACTCTGACTTTTCTCTCTTTCGAAGGTCTATGGCAAAATAGCCCTCTTGTTGCAGGGCTACGGCATACTATTCTTTCTTTAAAAGAAAAGCTATGGAGTTTTGGTCTCTTCCTTCGAAAGACCATAGCAATCTAACCTTCTCTTCTAAGAGATTAGATCCCTGTGTAGAGATCGTGACAGAATCAGCAAATTGTTTCGGCTATAAATCTCTCATAAAAACTTAGAATATGGTCATATAGTCTCTCGTCGACACCTTGACCATGTAAAGATTCAAGGATACGATTTGTAAGAAAAACCTAGTTCTATCCCACAGGGGAGAGCGTGGTCTTCGAAAAGTCAAATTACCCATAGGGTAATTGATCATAGTTTGAGCAACTACTAATCTTGATTCCTAGAGATAACGCTTTTTTCCTTATCCATATGCAAGGCACAGCCCCGCTGGTCTAGTCTCCTAGAATAGAGTTGTTCGAGAACCTATTTATCTAGCATAGGGCAACTCTATTCTAGTCTCCTAGAATAGAGTTGCTCGAGAACCTATTTATCTAGCATAGGGCTTTCACTTAATCTGTTGGAAAGCTACCCGACTAATTGGGTCCACCCGTCTATAGGATGCTGTCGTGTCGGGGCATTCCACTCTCCCACTTTCCACGCTACTACTCTCAGGAGTCAATTTGTTTTCTAATCAATTCTACCACAGTGTTTCACATAAATAAACATGTTCCTTAATTAAGGCCCTTTTCACAAGGTTTGTTTAAACAACCTTTTTTAAAAGTATAATAATGCCAAAGACAAGATTCATAAAAAAAAGTTTATACATGAATCAATTCCATACAAGCCAAACCAGCTCTCTTATTCTTTTCCTTTATACTACCGATGATCTAGAATTTGGCCTTCCAGCCTCTACATGCTGGGCAAAACCCTACAGGACCATACTCCTTGTCGCTGTGGCGAGGACTTAAGCCGACGACCTATAGCCCTCTCAGGCTCCGTCGCTCGATCCTCCTGCCTCTCAGAGGGATGCCCACACACTGGCGTGGGCTAATTCACCGTACTAGCCTGGGCCCTCAGAACTAGGTAGCATCACAATTACTCGCCTCAATCGGCAAACCTCATTCTCCCAATAGTATGAGGGATACCATGGGTGGACTCTGGGCCTTACTACTGTCTCCGTCATCTGACTACACAAGCACAAGAACTGTGAGATCCCTATTCCCACCGCGCAACGGATTCGGGGTACTAGCAGCGGAAGTAGCACGTCTTGCACGAGGCAGGGTCCCACACTCGGGGCCTCGTCCACGGATATCCGGACAAAAGACTAATCCGTCGGTTTTTCCAAAACCGAACCCGGAAAAACTTCCCTTATCCGGAAAGCACGGGCGATTCCTCCAGGATAACTTTTTACTCTAACATAGTCAAGACCATTAATAATGATCAAACTGATCCGACTACACCTATAAAGATACTCGGTCAGATCAAGGAAGAAACTTGCACTTGGATCATTGGGATCAACGCTTTTTTCCCCATCAAGAGGCACAGCCGTTGATTCCTATCCATAGAACAATTACTATCTGGGACTTACTTCATCTATCGTAATAACGGAAATTGAGTCTCGATTTACGGATCCATCAATCCAGCCTAACCCCATCCGATCCCATGGGTTAGCCAACCACCCAACCACTGTAGTGATGGGATCCAATTTGGAATTTGGTTAGGTTTTGTCCCGGGTACCAAGGAAAAGAGTTCCAAGGCCCCCTAGCCGGAATTTCATGCAAACATAAAACTAGCCACACCACTTACACACCCAATATGAAAATTGCCTTTTTCTTAGCATCAGCTAACTTTAAAACAATCCTTTAATGAAACCATAGTACCACTGATCACAATCTCCCAATTTATCCAGTTGATTCATAATTTCCCATCATTCCTTCATCAGAGTATCTATGGCATCATTGGCAACTAGAACGCTCACCACCTGTCCACACAGAGGCCGTTTCCATAGTTCCTAGCCCATAATACTCGGCAATATAATCACTTATCAAGATGGACTCTCATTGAAGATCAGCAAGATCAACCAACAGATCCATATAAAAGAGCCATGGACTCATCCGTTGAGGACCAGCAAGGTCAGTCAACCAGATCCATGCCCGGTTTCACAAAACAACTCTTACTCCTTGTTCCAATATCTTCCTCGACGCACGCGTGGGTATCCTAGGCGACCCAGAGCCCGAGCACCGTATGGTCAGCACCCTCTAGGATCCTTCGCAGGTGACCTAGCGCTTCACTCATAGGCCGCTTCCTTGGTCCCTCATCCACCGTACCGGAAGCTCACCATTTTAATCGAACCGAGGCTGGTCAAGACCTCGGTCGACCTTGCTACGCGAGACGTCCTCCATTGACTCTCCGTCAGCAGTTGCAACTTTATCAGTTAGGTCTCCACGACCTTAATCACAAGACGGTCAAAATGCTTCCCCAGCATTCTTGACATAAAACAGCCATTTATAAACAGCATTTACAAACAGTTTACAAATACAGTTTCTATATTAACTCTCATTTTTCCACATTATCCCTCATTAATCCACATTACTTATTCCACATTCCATGTATATGTGTACTCATCCAATCACCTCCTTTTCCATCTCTTCACTTCAGATTCCTTCACATCACATATCATATATTCACATCCATATCCACATCCATACATCCACATCCACATCCACATTCACATCATACATCCACATCTACATGCTTATCTCCATTTTCACATCCTCATTTATACATCCACATCCCATATCCACATTCATACATACACATCCATATATCCACATCTACATCCACATACATACATACATCCACATCCACATTCCACATTCACATCTATACATCCACATCTACATTCACATTCACATACATCCACATCCACATTTCCATACATCCACATCTATACATCCACATTCCACATTCACATCTACATTCACATTCACATACATGCATCCACATCTACATGCTTACCTCCATTTTCACATCCTCATTTATACATCCACATCCCATATCCTCATTCATACATACACATCCATACATCCACATCTACATCCACATACATACATACATCCACATCCACATTCCACATTCACATCTATACATCCACATCTACATTCACAATCACATACATCCACATCCACATTCCCATACATCCACATCTATACATCCACATTCCACATTCACATCTACATCCACATCTACATCCACATTTACATCTATGCATATACATCTTCATGCATATATCCATTTTCATGTTCATACATCCACACTCCCATCTCCATATCCACACATCCACATACATACATCCATTTTCACATTCCCATTTATATAACCCCATATACTTTCACATCTAATCTTTTACATCACATCCATTCTCGCCCTATCACAACCCATATATATCTTATCCTATCACATACACTTCTTACCTCATCTCATACACCTCTTATCACATCTTATCACATTTCATATCTTTTTTTTTAAAAAAAAAGAGAATTCTTTTATTTGATATAAGATTTCTCTACACATTTATTTATACATAAATTCCATTTAAGGAGACTAACACTTTCGAAATTAAAATCAATCTTTTATGCATCTTCTTATGCATGATTTCAATTTGGTAGGGAATTATACTTTTAGAATAAAAGAATTTCTCTTATGCATCTAAGTTAAGCATAAAATCCATTTATGAGGAAAATCATATTTTTAGTATAAAAAGAATATCTTTTATGCATACCTATATGCATGAAATCCAATATGATAAAAGTAACACTTTTGATATAAAAATTTTTCCTTTATGCATACTTCTATGCATTAAAAATGATAAAAGTAACACTTTTGATATAAAAATTTTTCTTTATGCATACTTTTATGTATGAAATAAAAATGATAAAAGTAACACTTTTGATATAAAAATTTATCCATTATGCATACTTCTATGCATGAAAATAAAAATGGTAAAAATAACACTTTTGATATAAAAATTTATCCTTTATGCATACTTCTATGCATGAAAGTAAAAATGATAAAAGTAACACTTTTGATATAAAAATTTATCCATTATGCATACTTCTATGCATGAAAATAAAAATGGTAAAAATAACACTTTTGATATAAAAATTTATCCTTTATGCATAATATTAAAATTCAATTTCTCCATGATTATAATGAAATTCTTTCAATTAATCTAGGATGATGATTCCTAGAATATGGTAGGAAGTCCTCTTTTTATGCTTTGAATGAAAATTTTTTATGCATAATTTTTATAAAAATTTTGCCATAGCTCCGCTGCTATGACTGATAAATCTCAATTTTTCTAAGGGATAAAGCTTATCATTAAGGAAATAATTAAAATGATTCTCTAATTGGATCCTTAATCCATAATGGATTGAATCATCAATATACATAAACTAAAAGCATAAGAAAAAGCCATTAATTTGGCCTCAAGCATAGCTTTATCTTGGGTTAAGGAAAAGCTTTATGAAAAGCTTGATTTGGATTGAGAATGGGTCATGAGTATGACCATTTCTTGAGTGAGAGAGAGAATTTACATAAGAATCATTAGAATTTAAACATAAATGAAAATTAACTTCAATAGCATTTATTAAATTATGTAACTCTTCACTACTATTCAAACTTCAATAGCATTTAAAAAAAACCATACCAATTAAACTTCTCAAGCTTGAGAGGGGTTGAGAAGAGAGAAACATTGAGAAATTATAGAAAGATGAATATTCACTAATTACCTTACAACTTGCTTGATTCTTTGTTCACGGTAGAGGCCCCCAACCAATCAATTGGTTAAGTATGTTGATGGAGCCACTAATGGGGATTGAAGAAAGAGGGAAGCTCCAAAAACTAGTGAATTATTAAATGAATTCACAGTTCTTGGCTTAGGTGGAGTAGAGTAACGATGCATAAACACTATATATCTTTCAACAAGGGGGAGGCTTCTATTTATAGGAAAAATTGAGCTCCTAACCAAACAAACTGATTCTAGAATTTTCTAAATCAGTTTGGTCAATAATTGACCATTTTTAGGTCAGTTAAGCTAACTTTTTGGAACTAGACTTGAATGAGGAGAGAGGAGAGATGAAATATCTCAATTTTTATGAGTTTAAAACTCATTCAAGCATGTGAAATATGCACCTCCTTTAAAGAACTCCCCTTCCTTACATATGTGTCATAATGGAATCATTTTAATATTGCTCATAGTTTTTTACTAATAAACCTTGTACATTTTCAACTCTTCATCTTATGTGAAATATGCACCTCCTTTAAAGAACTCCCCTTCCTTACATATGTGTCATAATGGAATCATTTTAATATTGCTCATAGTTTTTTACCAATAAACCTTGTACATTTTCAACTCTTCATCTTATGTGAGCATTTAAGGGACTCCCCTTCCTTACATATGTGTCATAATAAAATCATTATACCCAAAATATCTCATATTTTTAATATTGCACATAGTTTTTTTACTAATAAACCTTGTACATTTTCAACTCTTCACCTCATGTGAGCATTTACTCATTTTTGGGTATTTTCTTTTTACAAGTTGGATTTATCTCCTCCCTACACATGGATTGATGCTATTGGTCCATAGGAATCTTAATTGGACCATAGTCTAAAGATTTCTGAAAATCTAGACCCTTAGGCTAAGGTTCTTTATACCTATTTTCAATTAATTCCAATTGCACATTGGAAAATTCTTTTTTGAATTTCTGTTTTAGGGGAACTCATCTGAATTAGAAGAGATATTTTTCTATCCAAAAATATTCAAAATCTGAATATTCTCTCTCTAGAATATTTTTCTCTCTCTAGGCTAAAACAGATAGAAACAAGGTCTTTATATTTCTGAAGAGGGATTGATTACAGGGAAAGATACTAGACATCAAAAAGGGGGTGGGAGAGGAATCTTACATTCTACCCCACTTAAAAAATGCGAGATGTCCTCATCTCGCAAACTGGGATAATTTCGCAAGATGCACGAATATGAGACTTAAAGAAAAATTTTAATCAAGATTAACCACCAAGAAACGTCTTAAAGAGAGCAAGATTCAAAATAAGAACAAGATTTAAACTTTATTCATTCTCGGAACTTATACAGTAAAGATAGAAGAACTCTTTACACTTCCATAAGCCCGTCCATCATATGATCACAAAAGCAGTCCTCACAAGCTGCACAAGTATAAGGTAACTCATCTATGGGAATAATTCTGTTGGTTATTGCTGCACCTATCTCAGAGGTATGAGGTAATCTAACAAAAGGACCTCTGAGAGGCAAGCCAAAAACGGGATAAAGGCATATCTTCTCATGAGGAAGAAAACATGCCAGTAAGAAGACCCGCTCAGAAAACCCAAGATGCCTTGATCTCATGACACAGTAATATCGGGGACCCAAACCCAAAGCTTCAATAACCATGGCCAAGCGGACATTGTTACGAAAGTGCTGCTGACCCCAGGGTGTTACCCTAGTTATGTTTTGATAGGTCCGCCATTTGGTTTGCGCTACAGAAGTTCCCAAGTGAGGGAAAAGTGAGCGCTCATACTGCTCTATAAAATCCTTCTTCACAGACTCCCTTGCGTCTTGAAGGTGAGAAATCATCATGGATAAAACTAATTCTTGTTGCCAAGCCATGAAGGAGATTAAGAAAGAAAGGAGATCGATGGAAGTAAGATTACTGTGAACGACAAGTAAAAGTTACGACTTATATAAAGGGAGGAGCTAGCGTAACTTAGAAGCCAACGGTAACTTGCCACTGAAGTTTTACCGTCTTTCCATGATTTGGGTTTGGCACATTTTTCTATAGAAGGCATTCAAACTTTGAGATGAGGAGATAAAAGAAGCTCGTAAGCTAAATCACCTACATTCTTTGGTCCACAATATCTGGGAGATAACTTCTTCCCAAGAGATAAAGAACTTCTTTTGGGCCGTACTCGAATGAAGACCAAAACCTTGATATCCAAAACATCGATTCTCCTTCTGAACTCATTGTTCTGAATCTTAAAACAGGTGGGACTCTTGAGAAGTATTCAGGAAAAAGGTTCTTCCTTTTTTAAACAGAATCTTTCTTTTATTTTAGAGAGAGAATAATTATAAGATCAGAAAGGGAGATTCTTACTCCTGTATACCTCTAAGGCTGGGGGAGAATCTTACATTCTACCCCACTTGAAAAGTGCGAATTGTCCTCATCTCGCAAGGTAGAGGACAACTCTTTTTCTTAAGATCCAATTTATTCTGGGGTTCCTTATATTCTGGTCAACCCAACAGAATACGGGGATAATTATCCCTTATATAGAACTCATCATTAAATAACAATTCATTCAGATCATATCATTCATATCTTTAACACGATAATGGTCCATTAGTCTGAAAATTTTCCTTCTGAACATTCCTCCACAGGAATTTTAGTTAAGCAAGTTCTCAATTTGTCATCCCTTAACTTAATCTACCGTCTCAAGTGTTAACAGTAGCAATCTGACAGCACAATCCACTAATCTCATAGTGATTTACTGAAATCATTATCATCATTCCAGTTATGAATATCATCACTGGGACTCGTCCCATTCATCCTCATTGTGGTTTCGCTCAGCTTATTACATTTCAACTAAATTTCGAAAATCGTCATTTTTCAATCAGAATCCAATTCAATTCATCAATTCTCAAACAGAATTAAAAATCATATCAACCACATTCGAAATCATCATCTGGATAGCATTAACGCTTATAATTTCAAGTCTTAGATTTACTCGTATATACTATCGGTAAAGAGCTGCAGTTATACCCTCGGTATATACGGATAGTCATGATACTCGAAACTATAAGGTAAATACCATCATGTCTAGGTCTCAAGCAAGTCAGGGTTCCATACAATTGCGGTACTTCCAATTGAAGACCCAATTACTAATTTACGAATTTCAATTTGAATTAACAATTTGTATGAATTATATCAAACAATTACAACCTTTTTGTGCGTCTTGATAAACTTTTGACATAATTTGCTCCTCAGTTGATCTTATTGGAGATCTATGACTTAAGTCTGATAAATAGATTTTTCTTTATCCGATCGTCCGTAAAAAAAACATTTGTATATTTATATACAAGTTGCAATAATTACATAGAGTGATTCGGCTCCAAAATTCAAAATCTCTTCGAGAGACGTATAAGACGACGGTACTGGGCCATAGTCATGCCCTGTTACATAAGTTCTCTAACTGCGAAGGAAATTATTATTTTCTCCTTAGGGATAAATCGACTAAGGAGTCTATAAATTTGACATGAAAGTCTGAAATTTCGAGGTGTCGAATGATATAGAATGACACCACGCACCATTTTCAGCTTTAACAGGATCATAGTCAATGAGAGATTCTGCCACAGCATTGTACAGCGGTTGCAATGAGCGTGGACATATTGCCCTGCAACCCACTTATGTTGTATTCTCTCCACTGGGGTAGGAAAATATAAATCCTTGAAATGGCGTGCAAGTCTTACTCGGCTTGTTTGAGTTGAAGCGGAAGAGATGAGATGCTCGAAGGCAAATGCAATCATATCTTGAGACTGGGTGAGGTCGGGAATACCAGATAAATGTGGAACTTCCATCTATAAAAACAATTTCTTTGATTAAAATTTCTTCATTAAAGAAGCTTACGGGATGAAAATACATTATGAAAATGCTGTTTCTGAATTCTTATTACCAATTTCAGATAAGAATTTAATTATCTTTATTAGCTTTCAAAAGCGGCTCTGATACCAACTGTGAGATCCCTATTCCCACCGCTCAACGGATTCGGGGTACTAGCAGCGGAAGTAGCACGTCTTGCGCGAGGCAGGGTCCCACACTCGGGGCCTCGTCCACGGATATCCGGACAAAAGACTAATCCGTCGGTTTTTCCAAAACTGAACCCGGAAAAACTTCCCTTATCCGGAAAGCACGGGCGATTCCTCCAGGATAACTTTTTACTCTAACATAGTCAAGACCATTAATAATGATCAAACTGATCCGACTACACCTATAAAGATACTCGGTCAGATCAAGGAAGAAACTTGCACTTGGATCATTGGGATCAACGCTTTTTTCCCCATCAAGAGGCACAGCCGTTGATTCCTATCCATAGAACAATTACTATCCGGGACTTACTTTATCTATCGTAATAACGGAAATTGAGTCTCGATTTACGGATCCATCAATCCAGCCTAACCCCATCCGATCCCATGGGTTAGTAATCTTCCAATTTATCCAGTTGATTCATAATTTCCCATCATTCCTTTATCAGAGTATCTATGGCATCATTGGCAACTAGAACGCTCACCACCTGTCCACACAGAGGCCGTTTCCATAGTTCCTAGCCCATAATACTCGGCAATATAATCACTTATCAAGATGGACTCTCGTTGAAGATCAGCAAGATCAACCAACAGATCCATATAAAAGAGCCATGGACTCATCCGTTGAGGACCAGCAAGGTCAGTCAACCAGATCCATGCCCGGTTTCACAAAACAACTCTTACTCCTTGTTCCAATATCTTCCTCGACGCACGCGTGGGTATCCTAAGCGACCCAGAGCCCGAGCACCGTATGGTCAGCACCCTCTAGGATCCTTCGCAGGTGACCTAGCGCTTCACTCATAGGCCGCTTCCTTGGTCCCTCATCCACCGTACCGGAAGCTCACCATTTTAATCGAACCGAGGCTGGTCAAGACCTCGGTCGACCTTGCTACGCGAGACGTCCTCCATTGACTCTCCGTCAGCAGTTGCAACTTTATCAGTTAGGTCTCCACGACCTTAATCACAAGACGGTCAAAATGCTTCCCCAGCATTCTTGACATAAAACAGCCATTTACAAACAGCATTTACAAACAGTTTACAAATACAGTTTCTATATTAACTCTCATTTTTCCACATTATCCCTCATTAATCCACATTACTTATTCCACATTCCATGTATATGTGTACTCATCCAATCACCTCCTTTTCCATCTCTTCACTTCAGATTCCTTCACATCACATATCATATATTCACATCCATATCCACATCCATACATCCACATCCACATCCACATTCACATCCATACATCCACATCTACATGCTTATCTCCATTTTCACATCCTCATTTATACATCCACATCCCATATCCACATTCATACATACACATCCATATATCCACATCTACATCCACATACATACATACATCCACATCCACATTCCACATTCACATCTATACATCCACATCTACATTCACATTCACATACATCCACATCCACATTTCCATACATCCACATCTATACATCCACATTCCACATTCACATCTACATTCACATTCACATACATGCATCCACATCTACATGCTTACCTCCATTTTCACATCCTCATTTATACATCCACATCCCATATCCTCATTCATACATACACATCCATACATCCACATCTACATCCACATACATACATACATCCACATCCACATTCCACATTCACATCTATACATCCACATCTACATTCACAATCACATACATCCACATCCACATTCCCATACATCCACATCTATACATCCACATTCCACATTCACATCTACATCCACATCTACATCCACATTTACATCTATGCATATACATCTTCATGCATATATCCATTTTCATGTTCATACATCCACACTCCCATCTCCATATCCACACATCCACATACATACATCCATTTTCACATTCCCATTTATATAACCCCATATACTTTCACATCTAATCTTTTACATCACATCCATTCTCGCCCTATCACAACCCATATATATCTTATCCTATCACATACACTTCTTACCTCATCTCATACACCTCTTATCACATCTTATCACATTTCATATCTTTAAAAAAAAAAAAAAAAGAGAATTCTTTTATTTGATATAAGATTTCTCTACACATTTATTTATACATAAATTCCATTTAAGGAGACTAACACTTTCGAAATTAAAATCAATCTTTTATGCATCTTCTTATGCATGATTTCAATTTGGTAGGGAATTATACTTTTAGAATAAAAGAATTTCTCTTATGCATCTAAGTTAAGCATAAAATCCATTTATGAGGAAAATCATATTTTTAGTATAAAAAGAATATCTTTTATGCATACCTATATGCATGAAATCCAATATGATAAAAGTAACACTTTTGATATAAAAATTTTTCCTTTATGCATACTTCTATGCATTAAAAATGATAAAAGTAACACTTTTGATATAAAAATTTTTCTTTATGCATACTTTTATGTATGAAATAAAAATGATAAAAGTAACACTTTTGATATAAAAATTTATCCATTATGCATACTTCTATGCATGAAAATAAAAATGGTAAAAATAACACTTTTGATATAAAAATTTATCCTTTATGCATACTTCTATGCATGAAAGTAAAAATGATAAAAGTAACACTTTTGATATAAAAATTTATCCATTATGCATACTTCTATGCATGAAAATAAAAATGGTAAAAATAACACTTTTGATATAAAAATTTATCCTTTATGCATAATATTAAAATTCAATTTCTCCATGATTATAATGAAATTCTTTCAATTAATCTAGGATGATGATTCCTAGAATATGGTAGGAAGTCCTCTTTTTATGCTTTGTGAATGAAAATTTTTTATGCATAATTTTTATAAAAATTTTGCCATAGCTCCGCTGCTATGACTGATAAATCTCAATTTTTCTAAGGGATAAAGCTTATCATTAAGGAAATAATTAAAATGATTCTCTAATTGGATCCTTAATCCATAATGGATTGAATCATCAATATACATAAACTAAAAGCATAAGAAAAAGCCATTAATTTGGCCTCAAGCATAGCTTTATCTTGGGTTAAGGAAAAGCTTTATGAAAAGCTTGATTTGGATTGAGAATGGGTCATGAGTATGACCATTTCTTGAGTGAGAGAGAGAATTTACATAAGAATCATTAGAATTTAAACATAAATGAAAATTAACTTCAATAGCATTTATTAAATTATGTAACTCTTCACTACTATTCAAACTTCAATAGCATTTAAAAAAAACCATACCAATTAAACTTCTCAAGCTTGAGAGGGGTTGAGAAGAGAGAAACATTGAGAAATTATAGAAAGATGAATATTCACTAATTACCTTACAACTTGCTTGATTCTTTGTTCACGGTAGAGGCCCCCAACCAATCAATTGGTTAAGTATGTTGATGGAGCCACTAATGGGGATTGAAGAAAGAGGGAAGCTCCAAAAACTAGTGAATTATTAAATGAATTCACAGTTCTTGGCTTAGGTGGAGTAGAGTAACGATGCATAAACACTATATATCTTTCAACAAGGGGGAGGCTTCTATTTATAGGAAAAATTGAGCTCCTAACCAAACAAACTGATTCTAGAATTTTCTAAATCAGTTTGGTCAATAATTGACCATTTTTAGGTCAGTTAAGCTAACTTTTTGGAACTAGACTTGAATGAGGAGAGAGGAGAGATGAAATATCTCAATTTTTATGAGTTTAAAACTCATTCAAGCATGTGAAATATGCACCTCCTTTAAAGAACTCCCCTTCCTTACATATGTGTCATAATGGAATCATTTTAATATTGCTCATAGTTTTTTACTAATAAACCTTGTACATTTTCAACTCTTCATCTTATGTGAAATATGCACCTCCTTTAAAGAACTCCCCTTCCTTACATATGTGTCATAATGGAATCATTTTAATATTGCTCATAGTTTTTTACCAATAAACCTTGTACATTTTCAACTCTTCATCTTATGTGAGCATTTAAGGGACTCCCCTTCCTTACATATGTGTCATAATAAAATCATTATACCCAAAATATCTCATATTTTTAATATTGCACATAGTTTTTTACTAATAAACCTTGCACATTTTCAACTCTTCACCTCATGTGAGCATTTACTCATTTTTGGGTATTTTCTTTTTACAAGTTGGATTTATCTCCTCCCTACACATGGATTGATGCTATTGGTCCATAGGAACCTTAATTGGACCATAGTCTAAAGATTTCTGAAAATCTAGACCCTTAGGCTAAGGTTCTTTATACCTATTTTCAATTAATTCCAATTGCACATTGGAAAATTCTTTTTTGAATTTTTGTTTTAGGGGAACTCATCTGAATTAGAAGAGATATTTTTCTATCCAAAAATATTCAAAATTTGAATATTCTCTCTCTAGAATATTTTTCTCTCTCTAGGCTAAAACAGATAGAAACAAGGTCTTTATATTTCTGAAGAGGGATTGATTACAGGGAAAGATACTAGACATCAAAAAGGGCGTGGGAGAGGAATCTTACATTGGTTGGCTAACCCATGGGATCGGATGGGGTTAGGCTGGATTGATGGATCCGTAAATCGAGACTCAATTTCCGTTATTACGATAGATGAAGTAAGTCCCGGATAGTAATTGTTCTATGGATAGGAATCAACGGCTGTGCCTCTTGATGGGAAAAAAGCGTTGATCCCAATGATCCAAGTGCAAGTTTCTTCCTTGATCTGACCGAGTATCTTTATAGGTGTAGTCGGATCAGTTTGATCATTATTAATGGTCTTGACTATGTTAGAGTAAAAAGTTATCCTGGAGGAATCGCCCGTGCTTTCCGGATAAGGGAAGTTTTTCCGGGTTCGGTTTTGGAAAAACCGACGGATTAGTCTTTTGTCCGGATATCCGTGGACGAGGCCCCGAGTGTGGGACCCTGCCTCGCGCAAGACGTGCTACTTCCGCTGCTAGTACCCCGAATCCGTTGCGCGGTGGGAATAGGGATCTCACAGTAAATCTCAATTTTTTTCTAAGAGATAAAGCTTATCATTAAGGAAATAATTAAAATGATTCTCTAATTGGATCCTTAATCCATAATGGATTGAATCATCAATATACATAAACTAAAAGCATAAGAAAAAGCCATTAATTTGGCCTCAAGCATAGCTTTATCTTGGGTTAAGGAAAAGCTTTATGAAAAGCTTGATTTGGATTGAGAATGGGTCATGAGTATGACCATTTCTTGAGTGAGAGAGAGAATTTACATAAGAATCATTAGAATTTAAACATAAATGAAAATTAACTTCAATAGCATTTATTAAATTATGTAACTCTTCACTACTATTCAAACTTCAATAGCATTTAAAAAAAACCATACCAATTAAACTTCTCAAGCTTGAGAGGGGTTGAGAAGAGAGAAACATTGAGAAATTATAGAAAGATGAATATTCACTAATTACCTTACAACTTGCTTGATTCTTTGTTCACGGTAGAGGCCCCCAACCAATCAATTGGTTAAGTATGTTGATGGAGCCACTAATGGGGATTGAAGAAAGAGGGAAGCTCCAAAAACTAGTGAATTATTAAATGAATTCACAGTTCTTGGCTTAGGTGGAGTAGAGTAACGATGCATAAACACTATATATCTTTCAACAAGGGGGAGGCTTCTATTTATAGGAAAAATTGAGCTCCTAACCAAACAAACTGATTCTAGAATTTTCTAAATCAGTTTGGTCAATAATTGACCATTTTTAGGTCAGTTAAGCTAACTTTTTGGAACTAGACTTGAATGAGGAGAGAGGAGAGATAAAATATCTCAATTTTTATGAGTTTAAAACTCATTCAAGCATGTGAAATATGCACCTCCTTTAAAGAACTCCCCTTCCTTACATATGTGTCATAATGGAATCATTTTAATATTGCTCATAGTTTTTTACTAATAAACCTTGTACATTTTCAACTCTTCATCTTATGTGAAATATGCACCTCCTTTAAAGAACTCCCCTTCCTTACATATGTGTCATAATGGAATCATTTTAATATTGCTCATAGTTTTTTACCAATAAACCTTGTACATTTTCAACTCTTCATCTTATGTGAGCATTTAAGGGACTCCCCTTCCTTACATATGTGTCATAATAAAATCATTATACCCAAAATATCTCATATTTTTAATATTGCACATAGTTTTTTACTAATAAACCTTGTACATTTTCAACTCTTCACCTCATGTGAGCATTTACTCATTTTTGGGTATTTTCTTTTTACAAGTTGGATTTATCTCCTCCCTACACATGGATTGATGCTATTGGTCCATAGGAACCTTAATTGGACCATAGTCTAAAGATTTCTGAAAATCTAGACCCTTAGGCTAAGGTTCTTTATACCTATTTTCAATTAATTCCAATTGCACATTGGAAAATTCTTTTTTGAATTTCTGTTTTAGGGGAACTCATCTGAATTAGAAGAGATATTTTTCTATCCAAAAATATTCAAAATCTGAATATTCTCTCTCTAGAATATTTTTCTCTCTCTAGGCTAAAACAGATAGAAACAAGGTCTTTATATTTCTGAAGAGGGATTGATTACAGGGAAAGATACTAGACATCAAAAAGGGGGTGGGAGAGGAATCTTACATTCTACCCCACTTAAAAAATGCGAGATGTCCTCATCTCGCAAACTGGGATAATTTCGCAAGATGCACGAATATGAGACTTAAAGAAAAATTTTAATCAAGATTAACCACCAAGAAACGTCTTAAAGAGAGCAAGATTCAAAATAAGAACAAGATTTAAACTTTATTCATTCTCGGAACTTATACAGTAAAGATAGAAGAACTCTTTACACTTCCATAAGCCCGTCCATCATATGATCACAAAAGCAGTCCTCACAAGCTGCACAAGTATAAGGTAACTCATCTATGGGAATAATTCTGTTGGTTATTGCTGCACCTATCTCAGAGGTATGAGGTGATCTAACAAAAGGACCTCTGAGAGGCAAGCCAAAAACGGGATAAAGGCATATCTTCTCATGAGGAAGAAAACATGCCAGTAAGAAGACCCGCTCAGAAAACCCAAGATGCCTTGATCTCATGACACAATAATATCGGGGACCCAAACCCAAAGCTTCAATAACCATGGCCAAGCGGACATTGTTACGAAAGTGCTGCTGACCCCAGGGTGTTACCCTAGTTATGTTTTGATAGGTCCGCCATTTGGTTTGCGCTACAGAAGTTCCCAAGTGAGGGAAAAGTGAGCGCTCATACTGCTCTATAAAATCCTTCTTCACAGACTCCCTTGCGTCTTGAAGGTGAGAAATCATCATGGATAAAACAAATTCTTGTTGCCAAGCCATGAAGGAGATTAAGAAAGAAAGGAGATCGATGGAAGTAAGATTACTGTGAACGACAAGTAAAAGTTACGACTTATATAAAGGGAGGAGCTAGCGTAACTTAGAAGCCAACGGTAACTTGCCACTGAAGTTTTACCGTCTTTCCATGATTTGGGTTTGGCACATTTTTCTATAGAAGGCATTCAAACTTTGAGATGAGGAGATAAAAGAAGCTCGTAAGCTAAATCACCTACTTTCTTTGGTCCACAATATCTGGGAGATAACTTCTTCCCAAGAGATAAAGAACTTCTTTTGGGCCGTACTTGAATGAAGACCAAAACCTTGATATCCAAAACATCGATTCTCCTTCTGAACTCATTGTTCTGAATCTTAAAACAGGTGGGACTCTTGAGAAGTATTCAGGAAAAAGGTTCTTCCTTTTTTAAACAGAATCTTTCTTTTATTTTAGAGAGAGAATAATTATAAGATCAGAAAGGGAGATTCTTACTCCTGTATACCTCTAAGGCTGGGGGAGAATCTTACAAGAACGGGGCAGTGTCAAGGTAGGGAAAAGTTCTACATGTACCTTAATTTAACCAAGATAATAATCCATTTACTACTCAACTAAACCATAGGACTAGAATCCATGTTACCTTCTTAAGAAAACAATCCTTTTCACAAAGATTTTAGCATTTCAACTTGAGATTGCGCGATAAGACATTCTTTATTAAGGCATATGCTGTTGTTTAAAAGAATACAAACTTTAACTAGTAAATCAATCAAATAGATTACTATTAATAATTAATAAAGAAGACAGGGCCATACCTCAACCCCTAAGAATGATATATAATTGAAAAACAATATATATATATATATACCATATAGAAATTTGTGGTTTGTGGTTGTCTTTGCTCGTTAATAAGAGTTTCAGAACTTGATATATGAGAATAGCGAGTCTTCTAATACCTTCTCTTACGATTGAAATCATCCGATCATCCCCAAGATTTATCTCCTCTGAGTCCTACTCTGACTTTTCTCTCTTTTGAAGGTCTATGGCAAAATAGCCTTCTCTTGTTGCAGGGCTACGGCATACTATTCTTTCTTTAAAAGAAAAGCTATGGAGTTTTGGGTGGTCTCTTCCTCCGAAAGACCATAGCAATCTAACCTTCTCTTCTAAGATATTAGATCCCTGTGTACGTGTGACAGAATGAGCAAATTGTTTCGGGTATAAAACTCTCATAAAAACTCAGAATATGGTCATATAGTCACTCAAAAGAAGCGGAAGGCATCCGGTCTACAAGCACGCATAGTGGAAAAGGCAAAAACATCTGTATATAGCCGGAAACGCGCTATCTTCAGAAATGCGTTACTTTTTCACATTTTTAGTATGCATGGACTCTAAATATATAAAAGTATTCTAAATGCGACCTCGTATCATCTAAATTCTAATTTCTAATTTTGGAGATACTTATCTCTTAATAGAAACTATTCTTGTGTTCTTATTTCTTTTATAGTCTCTGGCTATAATTATGACTTCTGAAATAGAGGATGGTTTTGCATTCTTGACGAAGTTATTCAATGGTAGATTAAGCTTCCAAATGAATCGATGGAGAAGAGTTACCTCATCCATCTCTGGAGCTAATCGCAGAAGTTTAGCAAGATTTTGGTGGCATTCTTCCAGGGTCTTTCCTTCTTGGGTTAGAAAACAATCCTTTTCACAAAGATTTTAGCATTTCAACTTGCTATTGCGCGATAAGACATTCTTTTTTAAGGCATATACCGTTGTTTAAAAGAATACAAACTTTAACTAGTAAATCAATCAAATAGATCACTATTAACAATTAATAGAGAAGCGAGGGCCATACCTCAACCCCTAAGAATGATATATAATTGAAAAGCAATATATATATATATATATATATATATATATATATATATACCTTATAGAAATTTATCATTTATGTTTGTCTTCGCTCGTTAGTTAATAAGAGTTTCAGAACTTGATATATGAGAATAGAGAGTCTTCTAATACCTTCTCTTATGATTGAAATCATCCGATCATCCCCAAGATTTATCTCCTCTTATCGTACTCTGACTTTTCTCTGATTCTTTTCCTTTATAGTGCCGATGATCTAGAATTCGGCCTTCCAGCCTCTACATGCTAGGCAAAACCCTACGGGACCATACTCCTCGTCGTCGGCCGCCGCTGTGGTGGCGACCGAGGAATTAAGCGGCCTGTTGCCCTCTTAGGCTGGGTCACTCAACCTCCTGCCTCTTAGAGGGATGTCCACGCACTAGGGTGGGCTAATTCACCGTACTAGCATGGGCTCTCAGAACTAGGCAGCATCACAATTACTCGCCTCAATTGGCCAACCTCATTCTCCCAATTGTATGATGGATACCATGGGTGGACTCTGGGCCTTACTATTCTGCCATTCGGCTACACAAGCACAAGAACAGGGCAGTGTTAAGGCAGGGAGAAGTTCTACATGTACCTTAATTTAACCAAGATAATCATTCATTACTCAACTAAACCATAGGACTAGAATCCATGTTACCTTCTTAAGAAAACAATCCTTTTCACAAAGATTTTAGCATTTCAACTTGAGATTACGCCATAAGACATTCTTTATTAAGGCATATGCTGTTGTTTAAAAGAATACAAACTTTAACTAGTGAATCAATCAAATAGATCACTATTAACAATTCATAGAGAAGCCAGGGCCATACCTCAACCGGTAAGAATGATATATAATTAAAAAATAATATATATATATATACCATATAGAAATTTGTCGTTTGTGGTTGTCTTTGCTCGTTAATAAGAGTTTCAGAACTTGATATATGAGAAAAGCAAGTCTTCTAATACCTTCTCGTACGATTGAAATCATCCGATCATCCCCAAGATTTATCTCCTCTTACGCGTACTCTGACTTTTCTCTCTTTCGAAGGTCTATGGCAAAATAGCCCTCTTGTTGCAGGGCTACGGCATACTATTCTTTCTTTAAAAGAAAAGCTATGGAGTTTTGGTCTCTTCCTTCGAAAGACCATAGCAATCTAACCTTCTCTTCTAAGAGATTAGATCCCTGTGTAGAGATCGTGACAGAATCAGCAAATTGTTTCGGCTATAAATCTCTCATAAAAACTTAGAATATGGTCATATAGTCTCTCGTCGACACCTTGACCATGTAAAGATTCAAGGATACGATTTGTAAGAAAAACCTAGTTCTATCCCACAGGGGAGAGCGTGGTCTTCGAAAAGTCAAATTACCCATAGGGTAATTGATCATAGTTTGAGCAACTACTAATCTTGATTCCTAGAGATAACGCTTTTTTCCTTATCCATATGCAAGGCACAGCCCCGCTGGTCTAGTCTCCTAGAATAGAGTTGTTCGAGAACCTATTTATCTAGCATAGGGCAACTCTATTCTAGTCTCCTAGAATAGAGTTGCTCGAGAACCTATTTATCTAGCATAGGGCTTTCACTTAATCTGTTGGAAAGCTACCCGACTAATTGGGTCCACCCGTCTATAGGATGCTGTCGTGTCGGGGCATTCCACTCTCCCACTTTCCACGCTACTACTCTCAGGAGTCAATTTGTTTTCTAATCAATTCTACCACAGTGTTTCACATAAATAAACATGTTTCTTAATTAAGGCCCTTTTCACAAGGTTTGTTTAAACAACCTTTTTTCAAAGTATAATAATGCCAAAGACAAGATTCATAAAAAAAGTTTATACATGAATCAATTCCATACAAGCCAAACCAGCTCTCTTATTCTTTTCCTTTATACTACCGATGATCTGGAATTTGGCCTTCCAGCCTCTACATGCTGGGCAAAACCCTACAGGACCATACTCCTTGTCGCTGTGGCGAGGACTTAAGTCGACGACCTATAGCCCTCTCAGGCTCCGTCGCTCGATCCTCCTGCCTCTCAGAGGGATGCCCACACACTGGCGTGGGCTAATTCACCGTACTAGCCTGGGCCCTCAGAACTAGGTAGCATCACAATTACTCGCCTCAATCGGCAAACCTCATTCTCCCAATAGTATGAGGGATACCATGGGTGGACTCTGGGCCTTACTACTGTCTCCGTCATCTGACTACACAAGCACAAGAACGGGGCAGTGTCAAGGTAGGAAAAAGTTCTACATGTACCTTAATTTAACCAAGATAATAATCCATTTACCACTCAACTAAACCATAGGACTAGAATCCATGTTACCTTCTTAAGAAAACAATCCTTTTCACAAAGATTTTAGCATTTCAACTTGAGATTGCGCGATAAGACATTCTTTATTAAGGCATATGCTGTTGTTTAAAAGAATACAAACTTTAACTAGTAAATCAATCAAATAGATTACTATTAATAATTAATAAAGAAGACAGGGCCATACCTCAACCCCTAAGAATGATATATAATTGAAAAACAATATATATATATATACCATATAGAAATTTGTGGTTTGTGGTTGTCTTTGCTCGTTAATAAGAGTTTCAGAACTTGATATATGAGAATAGCGAGTCTTCTAATACCTTCTCTTACGATTGAAATCATCCGATCATCCCCAAAATTTATCTCCTCTGAGTCCTACTCTGACTTTTCTCTCTTTCGAAGGTCTATGGCAAAATAGCCTTCTCTTGTTGCAGGGCTACGGCATACTATTCTTTCTTTAAAAGAAAAGCTATGGAGTTTTGGGTGGTCTCTTCCTCCGAAAGACCATAGCAATCTAACCTTCTCTTCTAAGATATTAGATCCCTGTGTACGTGTGACAGAATGAGCAAATTATTTCGGCTATAAAACTCTCATAAAAACTCAGAATATGGTCATATAGTCACTCAAAAGAAGCGGAAGGCATCCGGTCTACAAGCACGCATAGTGGAAAAGGCAAAAACATCTGTATATAGCCGGAAACGCGCTATCTTCAGAAATGCGTTACTTTTTCACATTTTTAGTATGCATGGACTCTAAATATATAAAAGTATTCTAAATGCGACCTCGTATCATCTAAATTCTAATTTCTAATTTTGGAGATACTTATCTCTTAATAGAAACTATTCTTGTGTTCTTATTTCTTTTATAGTCTCTGGCTATAATTATGACTTCTGAAATAGAGGATGGTTTTGCATTCTTAACGAAGTTATTCAATGGTAGATTAAGCTTCCAAATGAATCGATGGAGAAGAGTTACCTCATCCATCTCTGGAGCTAATCGCAGAAGTTTAGCAAGATTTTGGTGGCATTCTTCCAGGGTCTTTCCTTCTTGGGTTAGAAAACAATCCTTTTCACAAAGATTTTAGCATTTCAACTTGAGATTGCGCGATAAGACATTCTTTTTTAAGGCATATACTGTTGTTTAAAAGAATACAAACTTTAACTAGTAAATCAATCAAATAGATCACTATTAACAATTAATAGAGAAGCGAGGGCCATACCTCAACCCCTAAGAATGATATATAATTGAAAAGCAATATATATATATATATATATATACCTTATAGAAATTTATCATTTATGTTTGTCTTCGCTCGTTAGTTAATAAGAGTTTCAGAACTTGATATATGAGAATAGAGAGTCTTCTAATACCTTCTCTTATGATTGAAATCATCCGATCATCCCCAAGATTTATCTCCTCTTATCGTACTTTGACTTTTCTCTGATTCTTTTCCTTTATAGTGCCGATGATCTAGAATTCGGCCTTCCAGCCTCTACATGCTGGGCAAAACCCTACGGGACCATACTCCTCGTCGTCGGCCGCCGCTGTGGTGGCGACCGAGGAATTAAGCGGCCTGTTGCCCTCTTAGGCTGGGTCACTCAACCTCCTGCCTCTTAGGGGGATGTCCACGCACTAGGGTGGGCTAATTCACCGTACTAGCATGGGCTCTCAGAACTAGGCAGCATCACAATTACTCGCCTCAATTGGCCAACCTCATTCTCCCAATTGTATGATGGATACCATGGGTGGACTCTGGGCCTTACTATTCTGCCATTCGGCTACACAAGCACAAGAACAGGGCAGTGTTAAGGCAGGGAGAAGTTCTACATGTACCTTAATTTAACCAAGATAATCATTCATTACTCAACTAAACCATAGGACTAGAATCCATGTTACCTTCTTAAGAAAACAATACTTTTCACAAAGATTTTAGCATTTCAACTTGAGATTACGCCATAAGACATTCTTTATTAAGGCATATGCTGTTGTTTAAAAGAATACAAACTTTAACTAGTGAATCAATCAAATAGATCACTATTAACAATTCATAGAGAAGCCAGGGCCATACCTCAACCGGTAAGAATGATATATAATTAAAAAATAATATATATATATATATACCATATAGAAATTTGTCGTTTGTGGTTGTCTTTGCTCGTTAATAAGAGTTTCAGAACTTGATATATGAGAAAAGCAAGTCTTCTAATACCTTCTCGTACGATTGAAATCATCCGATCATCCCCAAGATTTATCTCCTCTTACGCGTACTCTGACTTTTCTCTCTTTCGAAGGTCTATGGCAAAATAGCCCTCTTGTTGCAGGGCTACGGCATACTATTCTTTCTTTAAAAGAAAAGCTATGGAGTTTTGGTCTCTTCCTTCGAAAGACCATAGCAATCTAACCTTCTCTTCTAAGAGATTAGATCCCTGTGTAGAGATCGTGACAGAATCAGCAAATTGTTTCGGCTATAAATCTCTCATAAAAACTTAGAATATGGTCATATAGTCTCTCGTCGACACCTTGACCATGTAAAGATTCAAGGATACGATTTGTAAGAAAAACCTAGTTCTATCCCACAGGGGAGAGCGTGGTCTTCGAAAAGTCAAATTACCCATAGGGTAATTGATCATAGTTTGAGCAACTACTAATCTTGATTCCTAGAGATAACGCTTTTTTCCTTATCCATATGCAAGGCACAGCCCCGCTGGTCTAGTCTCCTAGAATAGAGTTGTTCGAGAACCTATTTATCTAGCATAGGGCAACTCTATTCTAGTCTCCTAAAATAGAGTTGCTCGAGAACCTATTTATCTAGCATAGGGCTTTCACTTAATCTGTTGGAAAGCTACCCGACTAATTGGGTCCACCCGTCTATAGGATGCTGTCGTGTCGGGGCATTCCACTCTCCCACTTTCCACGCTACTACTCTCAGGAGTCAATTTGTTTTCTAATCAATTCTACCACAGTGTTTCACATAAATAAACATGTTCCTTAATTAAGGCCCTTTTCACAAGGTTTGTTTAAACAACCTTTTTTCAAAGTATAATAATGCCAAAGACAAGATTCATAAAAAAAGTTTATACATGAATCAATTCCATACAAGCCAAACCAGCTCTCTTATTCTTTTCCTTTATACTACCGATGATCTAGAATTTGGCCTTCCAGCCTCTACATGCTGGGCAAAACCCTACAGGACCATACTCCTTGTCGCTGTGGCGAGGACTTAAGTCGACGACCTATAGCCCTCTCAGGCTCCGTCGCTCGATCCTCCTGCCTCTCAGAGGGATGCCCACACACTGGCGTGGGCTAATTCACCGTACTAGCCTGGGCCCTCAGAACTAGGTAGCATCACAATTACTCGCCTCAATCGGCAAACCTCATTCTCCCAATAGTATGAGGGATACCGTGGGTGGACTCTGGGCCTTACTACTGTCTCCGTCATCTGACTACACAAGCACAAGAACGGGGCAGTGTCAAGGTAGGGAAAAGTTCTACATGTACCTTAATTTAACCAAGATAATAATCCATTTACCACTCAACTAAACCATAGGACTAGAATCCATGTTACCTTCTTAAGAAAACAATCCTTTTCACAAAGATTTTAGCATTTCAACTTGAGATTGCGCGATAAGACATTCTTTATTAAGGCATATGCTGTTGTTTAAAAGAATACAAACTTTAACTAGTAAATCAATCAAATAGATTACTATTAATAATTAATAAAGAAGACAGGGCCATACCTCAACCCCTAAGAATGATATATAATTGAAAAACAATATATATATATATACCATATAGAAATTTGTGGTTTGTGGTTGTCTTTGCTCGTTAATAAGAGTTTCAGAACTTGATATATGAGAATAGCGAGTCTTCTAATACCTTCTCTTACGATTGAAATCATCCGATCATCCCCAAAATTTATCTCCTCTGAGTCCTACTCTGACTTTTCTCTCTTTCGAAGGTCTATGGCAAAATAGCCTTCTCTTGTTGCAGGGCTACGGCATACTATTCTTTCTTTAAAAGAAAAGCTATGGAGTTTTGGGTGGTCTCTTCCTCCGAAAGACCATAGCAATCTAACCTTCTCTTCTAAGATATTAGATCCCTGTGTACGTGTGACAGAATGAGCAAATTGTTTCGGCTATAAAACTCTCATAAAAACTCAGAATATGGTCATATAGTCACTCAAAAGAAGCGGAAGGCATCCGGTCTACAAGCACGCATAGTGGAAAAGGCAAAAACATCTGTATATAGCCGGAAACGCGCTATCTTCAGAAATGCGTTACTTTTTCACATTTTTAGTATGCATGGACTCTAAATATATAAAAGTATTCTAAATGCGACCTCGTATCATCTAAATTCTAATTTCTAATTTTGGAGATACTTATCTCTTAATAGAAACTATTCTTGTGTTCTTATTTCTTTTATAGTCTCTGGCTATAATTATGACTTCTGAAATAGAGGATGGTTTTGCATTCTTAACGAAGTTATTCAATGGTAGATTAAGCTTCCAAATGAATCGATGGAGAAGAGTTACCTCATCCATCTCTGGAGCTAATCGCAGAAGTTTAGCAAGATTTTGGTGGCATTCTTCCAGGGTCTTTCCTTCTTGGGTTAGAAAACAATCCTTTTCACAAAGATTTTAGCATTTCAACTTGAGATTGCGCGATAAGACATTCTTTTTTAAGGCATATACTGTTGTTTAAAAGAATACAAACTTTAACTAGTAAATCAATCAAATAGATCACTATTAACAATTAATAGAGAAGCGAGGGCCATACCTCAACCCCTAAGAATGATATATAATTGAAAAGCAATATATATATATATATATATATATATATATATACCTTATAGAAATTTATCATTTATGTTTGTCTTCGCTCGTTAGTTAATAAGAGTTTCAGAACTTGATATATGAGAATAGAGAGTCTTCTAATACCTTCTCTTATGATTGAAATCATCCGATCATCCCCAAGATTTATCTCCTCTTATCGTACTTTGACTTTTCTCTGATTCTTTTCCTTTATAGTGCCGATGATCTAGAATTCGGCCTTCCAGCCTCTACATGCTGGGCAAAACCCTACGGGACCATACTCCTCGTCGTCGGCCGCCGCTGTGGTGGCGACCGAGGAATTAAGCGGCCTGTTGCCCTCTTAGGCTGGGTCACTCAACCTCCTGCCTCTTAGAGGGATGTCCACGCACTAGGGTGGGCTAATTCACCGTACTAGCATGGGCTCTCAGAACTAGGCAGCATCACAATTACTCGCCTCAATTGGCCAACCTCATTCTCCCAATTGTATGATGGATACCATGGGTGGACTCTGGGCCTTACTATTCTGCCATTCGGCTACACAAGCACAAGAACAGGGCAGTGTTAAGGCAGGGAGAAGTTCTACATGTACCTTAATTTAACCAAGATAATCATTCATTACTCAACTAAACCATAGGACTAGAATCCATGTTTTCTTCTTAAGAAAACAATACTTTTCACAAAGATTTTAGCATTTCAACTTGAGATTACGCAATAAGACATTCTTTATTAAGGCATATGCTGTTGTTTAAAAGAATACAAACTTTAACTAGTGAATCAATCAAATAGATCACTATTAACAATTCATAGAGAAGCCAGGGCCATACCTCAACCTGTAAGAATGATATATAATTAAAAAATAATATATATATATATACCATATAGAAATTTGTCGTTTGTGGTTGTCTTTGCTCGTTAATAAGAGTTTCAGAACTTGATATATGAGAAAAGCAAGTCTTCTAATACCTTCTCGTACGATTGAAATCATCCGATCATCCCCAAGATTTATCTCCTCTTACGCGTACTCTGACTTTTCTCTCTTTCGAAGGTCTATGGCAAAATAGCCCTCTTGTTGCAGGGCTACGGCATACTATTCTTTCTTTAAAAGAAAAGCTATGGAGTTTTGGTCTCTTCCTTCGAAAGACCATAGCAATCTAACCTTCTCTTCTAAGAGATTAGATCCCTGTGTAGAGATCGTGACAGAATCAGCAAATTGTTTCGGCTATAAATCTCTCATAAAAACTTAGAATATGGTCATATAGTCTCTCGTCGACACCTTGACCATGTAAAGATTCAAGGATACGATTTGTAAGAAAAACCTAGTTCTATCCCACAGGGGAGAGCGTGGTCTTCGAAAAGTCAAATTACCCATAGGGTAATTGATCATAGTTTGAGCAACTACTAATCTTGATTCCTAGAGATAACGCTTTTTTCCTTATCCATATGCAAGGCACAGCCCCGCTGGTCTAGTCTCCTAGAATAGAGTTGTTCGAGAACCTATTTATCTAGCATAGGGCAACTCTATTCTAGTCTCCTAGAATAGAGTTGCTTGAGAACCTATTTATCTAGCATAGGGCTTTCACTTAATCTGTTGGAAAGCTACCCGACTAATTGGGTCCACCCGTCTATAGGATGCTGTCGTGTCGGGGCATTCCACTCTCCCACTTTCCACGCTACTACTCTCAGGAGTCAATTTGTTTTCTAATCAATTCTACCACAGTGTTTCACATAAATAAACATGTTCCTTAATTAAGGCCCTTTTCACAAGGTTTGTTTAAACAACCTTTTTTCAAAGTATAATAATGCCAAAGACAAGATTCATAAAAAAAGTTTATACATGAATCAATTCCATACAAGCCAAACCAGCTCTCTTATTCTTTTCCTTTATACTACCGATGATCTAGAATTTGGCCTTCCAGCCTCTACATGCTGGGCAAAACCCTACAGGACCATACTCCTTGTCGCTGTGGCGAGGACTTAAGCCGACGACCTATAGCCCTCTCAAGCTCCGTCGCTCGATCCTCCTGCCTCTCAGAGGGATGCCCACACACTAGCGTGGGCTAATTCACCGTACTAGCCTGGGCCCTCAGAACTAGGTAGCATCACAATTACTCGCCTCAATCGGCAAACCTCATTCTCCCAATAGTATGAGGGATACCATGGGTGGACTCTGGGCCTTACTACTGTCTCCGTCATCTGACTACACAAGCACAAGAATGGGGCAGTGTCAAGGTAGGGAAAAGTTCTACATGTACCTTAATTTAACCAAGATAATAATCCATTTACTACTCAACTAAACCATAGGACTAGAATCCATGTTACCTTCTTAAGAAAACAATCCTTTTCACAAAGATTTTAGCATTTCAACTTGAGATTGCGCGATAAGACATTCTTTATTAAGGCATATGCTGTTGTTTAAAAGAATACAAACTTTAACTAGTAAATCAATCAAATAGATTCCTATTAATAATTAATAAAGAAGACAGGGCCATACCTCAACCCCTAAGAATGATATATAATTGAAAAACAATATATATATATATACCATATAGAAATTTGTGGTTTGTGGTTGTCTTTGCTCGTTAATAAGAGTTTCAGAACTTGATATATGAGAATAGCGAGTCTTCTAATACCTTCTCTTACGATTGAAATCATCCGATCATCCCCAAAATTTATCTCCTCTGAGTCCTACTCTGACTTTTCTCTCTTTCGAAGGTCTATGGCAAAATAGCCTTCTCTTGTTGCAGGGCTACGGCATACTATTCTTTCTTTAAAAGAAAAGCTATGGAGTTTTGGGTGGTCTCTTCCTCCGAAAGACCATAGCAATCTAACCTTCTCTTCTAAGATATTAGATCCCTGTGTACGTGTGACAGAATGAGCAAATTGTTTCGGGTATAAAACTCTCATAAAAACTCAGAATATGGTCATATAGTCACTCAAAAGAAGCGGAAGACATCCGGTCTACAAGCACGCATAGTGGAAAAGGCAAAAACATCTGTATATAGCCGGAAACGCGCTATCTTCAGAAATGCGTTACTTTTTCACATTTTTAGTATGCATGGACTCTAAATATATAAAAGTATTCTAAATGCAACCTCGTATCATCTAAATTCTAATTTCTAATTTTGGAGATACTTATCTCTTAATAGAAACTATTCTTGTGTTCTTATTTCTTTTATAGTCTCTGGCTATAATTATGACTTCTGAAATAGAGGATGGTTTTGCATTCTTGACGAAGTTATTCAATGGTAGATTAAGCTTCCAAATGAATCGATGGAGAAGAGTTACCTCATCCATCTCTGGAGCTAATCGCAGAAGTTTAGCAAGATTTTGGTGGCATTCTTCCAGGGTCTTTCCTTCTTGGGTTAGAAAACAATCCTTTTCACAAAGATTTTAGCATTTCAACTTGAGATTGCGCGATAAGACATTCTTTTTTAAGGCATATACTGTTGTTTAAAAGAATACAAACTTTAACTAGTAAATCAATCAAATAGATCACTATTAACAATTAATAGAGAAGCGAGGGCCATACCTCAACCCCTAAGAATGATATATAATTGAAAAGCAATATATATATATATATATATATACCTTATAGAAATTTATCATTTATGTTTGTCTTCACTCGTTAGTTAATAAGAGTTTCAGAACTTGATATATGAGAATAGAGAGTCTTCTAATACCTTCTCTTATGATTGAAATCATCCGATCATCCCCAAGATTTATCTCCTCTTATCGTACTCTGACTTTTCTCTGATTCTTTTCCTTTATAGTGCCGATGATCTAGAATTCGGCCTTCCAGCCTCTACATGCTGGGCAAAACCCTACGGGACCATACTCCTCGTCGTGGGCCGCCGCTGTGGTGGCGACCGAGGAATTAAGCGGCCTGTTGCCCTCTTAGGCTGGGTCACTCAACCTCCTGCCTCTTAGAGGGATGTCCACGCACTAGGGTGGGCTAATTCACCGTACTAGCATGGGCTCTCAGAACTAGGCAGCATCACAATTACTCGCCTCAATTGGCCAACCTCATTCTCCCAATTGTATGATGGATACCATGGGTGGACTCTGGGCCTTACTATTCTGCCATTCGGCTACACAAGCACAAGAACAGGGCAGTGTTAAGGCAGGGAGAAGTTCTACATGTACCTTAATTTAACCAAGATAATCATTCATTACTCAACTAAACCATAGGACTAGAATCCATGTTTTCTTCTTAAGAAAACAATCCTTTTCACAAAGATTTTAGCATTTCAACTTGAGATTACGCGATAAGACATTCTTTATTAAGGCATATGCTGTTGTTTAAAAGAATACAAACTTTAACTAGTGAATCAATCAAATAGATCACTATTAACAATTCATAGAGAAGCCAGGGCCATACCTCAACCCGTAAGAATGATATATAATTAGAAAATAATATATATATATATACCATATAGAAATTTGTCGTTTGTGGTTGTCTTTGCTCGTTAATAAGAGTTTCAGAACTTGATATATGAGAAAAGCAAGTCTTCTAATACCTTCTCGTACGATTGAAATCATCCGATCATCCCCAAGATTTATCTCCTCTTACGCGTACTCTGACTTTTCTCTCTTTCGAAGGTCTATGGCAAAATAGCCCTCTTGTTGCAGGGCTACGGCATACTATTCTTTCTTTAAAAGAAAAGCTATGGAGTTTTGGTCTCTTCCTTCGAAAGACCATAGCAATCTAACCTTCTCTTCTAAGAGATTAGATCCCTGTGTAGAGATCGTGACAGAATCAGCAAATTGTTTCGGCTATAAATCTCTCATAAAAACTTAGAATATGGTCATATAGTCTCTCGTCGACACCTTGACCATGTAAAGATTCAAGGATACGATTTGTAAGGAAAACCTAGTTCTATCCCACAGGGGTGAGCGTGGTCTTCGAAAAGTCAAATTACCCATAGGGTAATTGATCATAGTTTGAGCAACTACTAATCTTGATTCCTAGAGATAACGCTTTTTTCCTTATCCATATGCAAGGCACAGCCCCGCTGGTCTAGTCTCCTAGAATAGAGTTGTTCGAGAACCTATTTATCTAGCATAGGGCAACTCTATTCTAGTCTCCTAGAATAGAGTTGCTCGAGAACCTATTTATCTAGCATAGGGCTTTCACTTAATCTGTTGGAAAGCTACCCGACTAATTGGGTCCACCCGTCTATAGGATGCTGTCATGTCGGGGCATTCCACTCTCCCACTTTCCACGCTACTACTCTCAGGAGTCAATTTGTTTTCTAATCAATTCTACCACATGTTTCACATAAATAAACATGTTCCTTAATTAAGGTCCTTTTCACAAGGTTTGTTTAAACAACCTTTTTTCAAAGTATAATAATGCCAAAGACAAGATTCATAAAAAAAGTTTATACATGAATCAATTCCATACAAGCCAAACCAGCTCTCTTATTCTTTTCCTTTATACTACCGATGATCTAGAATTTGGCCTTCCAGCCTCTACATGCTGGGCAAGACCCTACAGGACCATACTCCTTGTCGCTGTGGCGAGGACTTAAGCCGACGACCTATAGCCCTCTCAGGCTCCGTCGCTCGATCCTCCTGCCTCTCAGAGGGATGCCCACACACTAGCGTGGGCTAATTCACCGTACTAGCCTGGGCCCTCAGAACTAGGTAGCATCACAATTACTCGCCTCAATCGGCAAACCTCATTCTCCCAATAGTATGAGGGATACCATGGGTGGACTATGGGCCTTACTACTGTCTCCGTCATCTGACTACACAAGCACAAGAACGGGGCAGTGTCAAGGTAGGGAAAAGTTCTACATGTACCTTAATTTAACCAAGATAATAATCCATTTACTACTCAACTAAACCATAGGACTAGAATCCATGTTACCTTCTTAAGAAAACAATCCTTTTCACAAAGATTTTAGCATTTCAACTTGAGATTGCGCGATAAGACATTCTTTATTAAGGCATATGCTGTTGTTTAAAAGAATACAAACTTTAACTAGTAAATCAATCAAATAGATTACTATTAATAATTAATAAAGAAGACAGGGCCATACCTCAACCCCTAAGAATGATATATAATTGAAAAACAATATATATATATATACCATATAGAAATTTGTGGTTTGTGGTTGTCTTTGCTCGTTAATAAGAGTTTCAGAACTTGATATATGAGAATAGCGAGTCTTCTAATACCTTCTCTTATGATTGAAATCATCCGATCATCCCCAAAATTTATCTCCTCTGAGTCCTACTCTGACTTTTCTCTCTTTCGAAGGTCTATGGCAAAATAGCCTTCTCTTGTTGCAGGGCTACGGCATACTATTCTTTCTTTAAAAGAAAAGCTATGGAGTTTTGGGTGGTCTCTTCCTCCGAAAGACCATAGCAATCTAACCTTCTCTTCTAAGATATTAGATCCCTGTGTACGTGTGACAGAATGAGCAAATTGTTTCGGCTATAAAACTCTCATAAAAACTCAGAATATGGTCATATAGTCACTCAAAAGAAGCGGAAGGCATCCAGTCTACAAGCACGCATAGTGGAAAAGGCAAAAACATCTGTATATAGCCGGAAACGCGCTATCTTCAGAAATGCGTTACTTTTTCACATTTTTAGTATGCATGGACTCTAAATATATAAAAGTATTCTAAATGCGACCTCGTATCATCTAAATTCTAATTTCTAATTTTGGAGATACTAATCTTTTAATAGAAACTATTCTTGTGTTCTTATTTCTTTTATAGTCTCTCGCTATAATTATGACTTCTGAAATAGAGGATGGTTTTGCATTCTTGACGAAGTTATTCAATGGTAGATTAAGCTTCCAAATGAATCGATGGAGAAGAGTTACCTCATCCATCTCTGGAGCTAATCGCAGAAGTTTAGCAAGATTTTGGTGGCATTCTTCCAGGGTCTTTCCTTCTTGGGTTAGAAAACAATCCTTTTCACAAAGATTTTAGCATTTCAACTTGAGATTGCACGATAAGACATTCTTTTTTAAGGCATATACTGTTGTTTAAAAGAATACAAACTTTAACTAGTAAATCAATCAAATAGATCACTATTAACAATTAATAGAGAAGCGAGGGCCATACCTCAACCCCTAAGAATGATATATAATTGAAAAGCAATATATATATATATATATATATATATATATATATATACCTTATAGAAATTTATCATTTATGTTTGTCTTCGCTCGTTAGTTAATAAGAGTTTCAGAACTTGATATATGAGAATAGAGAGTCTTCTAATACCTTCTCTTATGATTGAAATCATCCGATCATCCCCAAGATTTATCTCCTCTTATCGTACTCTGACTTTTCTTTGATTCTTTTCCTTTATAGTGCCGATGATCTAGAATTCGGCCTTCCAGTCTCTACATGCTGGGCAAAACCCTACGGGACCATACTCCTCGTCGTCGGCCGTCGCTGTGGTGGCGACCGAGGAATTAAGCGGCCTGTTGCTCTCTTAGGCTGGGTCACTCAACCTCCTGCCTCTTAGAGGGATGTCCACGCACTAGGGTGGGCTAATTCACCGTACTAGCATGGGCTCTCAGAACTAGGCAGCATCACAATTACTCGTCTCAATTGGCCAACCTCATTCTCCCAATTGTATGATGGATACCATGGGTGGACTCTGGGCCTTACTATTCTGCCATTCGGCTACACAAGCACAAGAACAGGGCAGTGTTAAGGCAGGGAGAAGTTCTACATGTACCTTAATTTAACCAAGATAATCATTCATTACTCAACTAAACCATAGGACTAGAATCCATGTTTTCTTCTTAAGAAAACAATACTTTTCACAAAGATTTTAGCATTTCAACTTGAGATTACGCAATAAGACATTCTTTATTAAGGCATATGCTGTTGTTTAAAAGAATACAAACTTTAACTAGTGAATCAATCAAATAGATCACTATTAACAATTCATAGAGAAGCCAGGGCCATACCTCAACCTGTAAGAATGATATATAATTAAAAAATAATATATATATATATACCATATAGAAATTTGTCGTTTGTGGTTGTCTTTGCTCGTTAATAAGAGTTTCAGAACTTGATATATGAGAAAAGCAAGTCTTCTAATACCTTCTCGTACGATTGAAATCATCCGATCATCCCCAAGATTTATCTCCTCTTACGCGTACTCTGACTTTTCTCTCTTTCGAAGGTCTATGGCAAAATAGCCCTCTTGTTGCAGGGCTACGGCATACTATTCTTTCTTTAAAAGAAAAGCTATGGAGTTTTGGTCTCTTCCTTCGAAAGACCATAGCAATCTAACCTTCTCTTCTAAGAGATTAGATCCCTGTGTAGAGATCGTGACAGAATCAGCAAATTGTTTCGGCTATAAATCTCTCATAAAAACTTAGAATATGGTCATATAGTCTCTCGTCGACACCTTGACCATGTAAAGATTCAAGGATACGATTTGTAAGAAAAACCTAGTTCTATCCCACAGGGGAGAGCGTGGTCTTCGAAAAGTCAAATTACCCATAGGGTAATTGATCATAGTTTGAGCAACTACTAATCTTGATTCCTAGAGATAACGCTTTTTTCCTTATCCATATGCAAGGCACAGCCCCGCTGGTCTAGTCTCCTAGAATAGAGTTGTTCGAGAACCTATTTATCTAGCATAGGGCAACTCTATTCTAGTCTCCTAGAATAGAGTTGCTTGAGAACCTATTTATCTAGCATAGGGCTTTCACTTAATCTGTTGGAAAGCTACCCGACTAATTGGGTCCACCCGTCTATAGGATGCTGTCGTGTCGGGGCATTCCACTCTCCCACTTTCCACGCTACTACTCTCAGGAGTCAATTTGTTTTCTAATCAATTCTACCACAGTGTTTCACATAAATAAACATGTTCCTTAATTAAGGCCCTTTTCACAAGGTTTGTTTAAACAACCTTTTTTCAAAGTATAATAATGCCAAAGACAAGATTCATAAAAAAAGTTTATACATGAATCAATTCCATACAAGCCAAACCAGCTCTCTTATTCTTTTCCTTTATACTACCGATGATCTAGAATTTGGCCTTCCAGCCTCTACATGCTGGGCAAAACCCTACAGGACCATACTCCTTGTCGCTGTGGCGAGGACTTAAGCCGACGACCTATAGCCCTCTCAAGCTCCGTCGCTCGATCCTCCTGCCTCTCAGAGGGATGCCCACACACTAGCGTGGGCTAATTCACCGTACTAGCCTGGGCCCTCAGAACTAGGTAGCATCACAATTACTCGCCTCAATCGGCAAACCTCATTCTCCCAATAGTATGAGGGATACCATGGGTGGACTCTGGGCCTTACTACTGTCTCCGTCATCTGACTACACAAGCACAAGAATGGGGCAGTGTCAAGGTAGGGAAAAGTTCTACATGTACCTTAATTTAACCAAGATAATAATCCATTTACTACTCAACTAAACCATAGGACTAGAATCCATGTTACCTTCTTAAGAAAACAATCCTTTTCACAAAGATTTTAGCATTTCAACTTGAGATTGCGCGATAAGACATTCTTTATTAAGGCATATGCTGTTGTTTAAAAGAATACAAACTTTAACTAGTAAATCAATCAAATAGATTACTATTAATAATTAATAAAGAAGACAGGGCCATACCTCAACCCCTAAGAATGATATATAATTGAAAAACAATATATATATATATACCATATAGAAATTTGTGGTTTGTGGTTGTCTTTGCTCGTTAATAAGAGTTTCAGAACTTGATATATGAGAATAGCGAGTCTTCTAATACCTTCTCTTACGATTGAAATCATCCGATCATCCCCAAAATTTATCTCCTCTGAGTCCTACTCTGACTTTTCTCTCTTTCGAAGGTCTATGGCAAAATAGCCTTCTCTTGTTGCAGGGCTACGGCATACTATTCTTTCTTTAAAAGAAAAGCTATGGAGTTTTGGGTGGTCTCTTCCTCCGAAAGACCATAGCAATCTAACCTTCTCTTCTAAGATATTAGATCCCTGTGTACGTGTGACAGAATGAGCAAATTGTTTCGGGTATAAAACTCTCATAAAAACTCAGAATATGGTCATATAGTCACTCAAAAGAAGCGGAAGGCATCCGGTCTACAAGCACACATAGTGGAAAAGGCAAAAACATCTGTATATAGCCGGAAACGCGCTATCTTCAGAAATGCGTTACTTTTTCACATTTTTAGTATGCATGGACTCTAAATATATAAAAGTATTCTAAATGCGACCTCGTATCATCTAAATTCTAATTTCTAATTTTGGAGATACTTATCTCTTAATAGAAACTATTCTTGTGTTCTTATTTCTTTTATAGTCTCTGGCTATAATTATGACTTCTGAAATAGAGGATGGTTTTGCATTCTTGACGAAGTTATTCAATGGTAGATTAAGCTTCCAAATGAATCGATGGAGAAGAGTTACCTCATCCATCTCTGGAGCTAATCGCAGAAGTTTAGCAAGATTTTGGTGGCATTCTTCCAGGGTCTTTCCTTCTTGGGTTAGAAAACAATCCTTTTCACAAAGATTTTAGCATTTCAACTTGAGATTGCGCGATAAGACATTCTTTTTTAAGGCATATACTGTTGTTTAAAAGAATACAAACTTTAACTAGTAAATCAATCAAATAGATCACTATTAACAATTAATAGAGAAGCGAGGGCCATACCTCAACCCCTAAGAATGATATATAATTGAAAAGCAATATATATATATATATATATATATATATATATATATATATATATATATATATATATATACCTTATAGAAATTTATCATTTATGTTTGTCTTCGCTCGTTAGTTAATAAGAGTTTCAGAACTTGATATATGAGAATAGAGAGTCTTCTAATACCTTCTCTTATGATTGAAATCATCCGATCATCCCCAAGATTTATCTCCTCTTATCGTACTCTGACTTTTCTCTGATTCTTTTCCTTTATAGTGCCGATGATCTAGAATTCGGCCTTCCAGCCTCTACATGCTGGGCAAAACCCTACGGGACCATACTCCTCGTCGTCGGCCGCCGCTGTGGTGGCGACCGAGGAATTAAGCGGCCTGTTGCCCTCTTAGGCTAGGTCACTCAACCTCCTACCTCTTAGAGGGATGTCCACGCACTAGGGTGGGCTAATTCACCGTACTAGCATGGGCTCTCAGAACTAGGCAGCATCACAATTACTCGCCTCAATTGACCAACCTCATTCTCCCAATTGTATGATGGATACCATGGGTGGACTCTGGGCCTTACTATTCTGCCATTCGGCTACACAAGCACAAGAACAGGGCAGTGTTAAGGCAGGGAGAAGTTCTACATGTACCTTAATTTAACCAAGATAATCATTCATTACTCAACTAAACCATAGGACTAGAATCCATGTTACCTTCTTAAGAAAACAATACTTTTCACAAAGATTTTAGCATTTCAACTTGAGATTACGCAATAAGACATTCTTTATTAAGGCATATGCTGTTGTTTAAAAGAATACAAACTTTAACTAGTGAATCAATCAAATAGATCACTATTAACAATTCATAGAGAAGCCAGGGCCATACCTCAACCTGTAAGAATGATATATAATTAAAAAATAATATATATATATATACCATATAGAAATTTGTCGTTTGTGGTTGTCTTTGCTCGTTAATAAGAGTTTCAGAACTTGATATATGAGAAAAGCAAGTCTTCTAATACCTTCTCGTACGATTGAAATCATCCGATCATCCCCAAGATTTATCTCCTCTTACGCGTACTCTGACTTTTCTCTCTTTCGAAGGTCTATGGCAAAATAGCCCTCTTGTTGCAGGGCTACGGCATACTATTCTTTCTTTAAAAGAAAAGCTATGGAGTTTTGGTCTCTTCCTTCGAAAGACCATAGCAATCTAACCTTCTCTTCTAAGAGATTAGATCCCTGTGTAGAGATCGTGACAGAATCAGCAAATTGTTTCGGCTATAAATCTCTCATAAAAACTTAGAATATGGTCATATAGTCTCTCGTCGACACCTTGACCATGTAAAGATTCAAGGATACGATTTGTAAGAAAAACCTAGTTCTATCCCACAGAGGGGAGAGCGTGGTCTTCGAAAAGTCAAATTACCCATAGGGTAATTGATCATAGTTTGAGCAACTACTAATCTTGATTCCTAGAGATAACGCTTTTTTCCTTATCCATATGCAAGGCACAGCCCCGCTGGTCTAGTCTCCTAGAATAGAGTTGTTCGAGAACCTATTTATCTAGCATAGGGCAACTCTATTCTAGTCTCCTAGAATAGAGTTGCTCGAGAACCTATTTATCTAGCATAGGGCTTTCACTTAATCTGTTGGAAAGCTACCCGACTAATTGGGTCCACCCGTCTATAGGATGCTGTCGTGTCGGGGCATTCCACTCTCCCACTTTCCACGCTACTACTCTCAGGAGTCAATTTGTTTTCTAATCAATTCTACCACAGTGTTTCACATAAATAAACATGTTCCTTAATTAAGGCCCTTTTCACAAGGTTTGTTTAAACAACCTTTTTTCAAAGTATAATAATGCCAAAGACAAGATTCATAAAAAAAGTTTATACATGAATCAATTCCATACAAGCCAAACCAGCTCTCTTATTCTTTTCCTTTATACTACCGATGATCTAGAATTTGGCCTTCCAGCCTCTACATGCTGGGCAAAACCCTACAGGACCATACTCCTTGTCGCTGTGGCGAGGACTTAGGCCGACGACCTATAGCCCTCTCAGGCTCCGTCGCTCAATCCTCCTGCCTCTCAGAGGGATGCCCACACACTAGCGTGGGCTAATTCACCGTACTAGCCTGGGCCCTCAGAACTAGGTAGCATCACAATTACTCGCCTCAATCGGCAAACCTCATTCTCCCCATAGCATGAGGGATACCATGGGTGGACTCTGGGCCTTACTACTATCTCCGTCATCTGACTACACAAGCACAAGAACGGGGCAGTGTCAAGGTAGGAAAAAGTTCTACATGTACCTTAATTTAACCAAGATAATAATCCATTTACTACTCAACTAAACCATAGGACTAGAATCCATGTTACCTTCTTAAGAAAACAATCCTTTTCACAAAGATTTTAGCATTTCAACTTGAGATTGCGCGATAAGACATTCTTTATTAAGGCATATGCTGTTGTTTAAAAGAATACAAACTTTAACTAGTAAATCAATCAAATAGATTACTATTAATAATTAATAAAGAAGACAGGGCCATACCTCAACCCCTAAGAATGATATATAATTGAAAAACAATACATATATATATACCATATAGAAATTTGTGGTTTGTGGTTGTCTTTGCTCGTTAATAAGAGTTTCAGAACTTGATATATGAGAATAGCGAGTCTTCTAATACCTTCTCTTACGATTGAAATCATCCGATCATCCCCAAAATTTATCTCCTCTGAGTCCTACTCTGACTTTTCTCTCTTTCGAAGGTCTATGGCAAAATAGCCTTCTCTTGTTGCAGGGCTACGGCATACTATTCTTTCTTTAAAAGAAAAGCTATGGAGTTTTGGGTGGTCTCTTCCTCCGAAAGACCATAGCAATCTAACCTTCTCTTCTAAGATATTAGATCCCTGTGTACGTGTGACAGAATGAGCAAATTGTTTCGGCTATAAAACTCTCATAAAAACTCAGAATATGGTCATATAGTCACTCAAAAGAAGCGGAAGGCATCCGGTCTACAAGCACGCATAGTGGAAAAGGCAAAAACATCTGTATATAGCCGGAAACGCGCTATCTTTAGAAATGCGTTACTTTTTCACATTTTTAGTATGCATGGACTCTAAATATATAAAAGTATTCTAAATGCGACCTCGTATCATCTAAATTCTAATTTCTAATTTTGGAGATACTTATCTCTTAATAGAAACTATTCTTGTGTTCTTATTTCTTTTATAGTCTTTGGCTATAATTATGACTTCTGAAATAGAGGATGGTTTTGCATTCTTGACGAAGTTATTCAATGGTAGATTAAGCTTCCAAATGAATCGATGGAGAAGAGTTACCTCATCCATCTCTGGAGCTAATCGCAGAAGTTTAGCAAGATTTTGGTGGCATTCTTCCAGGGTCTTTCCTTCTTGGGTTAGAAAACAATCCTTTTCACAAAGATTTTAGCATTTCAACTTGAGATTGCGCGATAAGACATTCTTTTTTAAGGCATATACCGTTGTTTAAAAGAATACAAACTTTAACTAGTAAATCAATCAAATAGATCACTATTAACAATTAATAGAGAAGCGAGGGCCATACCTCAACCCCTAAGAATGATATATAATTGAAAAGCAATATATATATATATATATATATATATATATACCTTATAGAAATTTATCATTTATGTTTGTCTTCGCTCGTTAGTTAATAAGAGTTTCAGAACTTGATATATGAGAATAGAGAGTCTTCTAATACCTTCTCTTATGATTGAAATCATCCGATCATCCCCAAGATTTATCTCCTCTTATCGTACTCTGACTTTTCTCTGATTCTTTTCCTTTATAGTGCCGATGATCTAGAATTCGGCCTTCCAGCCTCTACATGCTGGGCAAAACCCTACGGGACCATACTCCTCGTCGTCGGCCGCCGCTGTGGTGGCGACCGAGGAATTAAGCGGCCTGTTGCCCTCTTAGGCTGGGTCACTCAACCTCCTGCCTCTTAGAGGGATGTCCACGCACTAGGGTGGGCTAATTCACCGTACTAGCATGGGCTTTCAGAACTAGGCAGCATCACAATTACTCGCCTCAATTGGCCAACCTCATTCTCCCAATTGTATGATGGATACCATGGGTGGACTCTGGGCCTTACTATTCTGCCATTCGGCTACACAAGCACAAGAACAGGGCAGTGTTAAGGCAGGGAGAAGTTCTACATGTACCTTAATTTAACCAAGATAATCATTCATTACTCAACTAAACCATAGGACTAGAATCCATGTTACCTTCTTAAGAAAACAATCCTTTTCACAAAGATTTTAGCATTTCAACTTGAGATTGCGCGATAAGACATTCTTTTTTAAGGCATATACTGTTGTTTAAAAGAATACAAACTTTAACTAGTAAATCAATCAAATAGATCACTATTAACAATTAATAGAGAAGCGAGGGCCATACCTCAACCCCTAAGAATGATATATAATTGAAAAGCAATATATATATATATATATATATATATATATATATATATACCTTATAGAAATTTATCATTTATGTTTGTCTTCGCTCGTTAGTTAATAAGAGTTTCAGAACTTGATATATGAGAATAGAGAGTCTTCTAATACCTTCTCTTATGATTGAAATCATCCGATCATCCCCAAGATTTATCTCCTCTTATCGTACTCTGACTTTTCTTTGATTCTTTTCCTTTATAGTGCCGATGATCTAGAATTCGGCCTTCCAGCCTCTACATGCTGGGCAAAACCCTACGGGACCATACTCCTCGTCGTCGGCCGTCGCTGTGGTGGCGACCGAGGAATTAAGCGGCCTGTTGCTCTCTTAGGCTGGGTCACTCAACCTCCTGCCTCTTAGAGGGATGTCCACGCACTAGGGTGGGCTAATTCACCGTACTAGCATGGGCTCTCAGAACTAGGCAGCATCACAATTACTCGCCTCAATTGGCCAACCTCATTCTCCCAATTGTATGATGGATACCATGGGTGGACTCTGGGCCTTACTATTCTGCCATTCGGCTACACAAGCACAAGAACAGGGCAGTGTTAAGGCAGGGAGAAGTTCTACATGTACCTTAATTTAACCAAGATAATCATTCATTACTCAACTAAACCATAGGACTAGAATCCATGTTTTCTTCTTAAGAAAACAATACTTTTCACAAAGATTTTAGCATTTCAACTTGAGATTACGCAATAAGACATTCTTTATTAAGGCATATGCTGTTGTTTAAAAGAATACAAACTTTAACTAGTGAATCAATCAAATAGATCACTATTAACAATTCATAGAGAAGCCAGGGCCATACCTCAACCTGTAAGAATGATATATAATTAAAAAATAATATATATATATATACCATATAGAAATTTGTCGTTTGTGGTTGTCTTTGCTCGTTAATAAGAGTTTCAGAACTTGATATATGAGAAAAGCAAGTCTTCTAATACCTTCTCGTACGATTGAAATCATCCGATCATCCCCAAGATTTATCTCCTCTTACGCGTACTCTGACTTTTCTCTCTTTCGAAGGTCTATGGCAAAATAGCCCTCTTGTTGCAGGGCTACGGCATACTATTCTTTCTTTAAAAGAAAAGCTATGGAGTTTTGGTCTCTTCCTTCGAAAGACCATAGCAATCTAACCTTCTCTTCTAAGAGATTAGATCCCTGTGTAGAGATCGTGACAGAATCAGCAAATTGTTTCGGCTATAAATCTCTCATAAAAACTTAGAATATGGTCATATAGTCTCTCGTCGACACCTTGACCATGTAAAGATTCAAGGATACGATTTGTAAGAAAAACCTAGTTCTATCCCACAGGGGAGAGCGTGGTCTTCGAAAAGTCAAATTACCCATAGGGTAATTGATCATAGTTTGAGCAACTACTAATCTTGATTCCTAGAGATAACGCTTTTTTCCTTATCCATATGCAAGGCACAGCCCCACTGGTCTAGTCTCCTAGAATAGAGTTGTTCGAGAACCTATTTATCTAGCATAGGGCAACTCTATTCTAGTCTCCTAGAATAGAGTTGCTTGAGAACCTATTTATCTAGCATAGGGCTTTCACTTAATCTGTTGGAAAGCTACCCGACTAATTGGGTCCACCCGTCTATAGGATGCTGTCGTGTCGGGGCATTCCACTCTCCCACTTTCCACGCTACTACTCTCAGGAGTCAATTTGTTTTCTAATCAATTCTACCACAGTGTTTCACATAAATAAACATGTTCCTTAATTAAGGCCCTTTTCACAAGGTTTGTTTAAACAACCTTTTTTCAAAGTATAATAATGCCAAAGACAAGATTCATAAAAAAAGTTTATACATGAATCAATTCCATACAAGCCAAACCAGCTCTCTTATTCTTTTCCTTTATACTACCGATGATCTAGAATTTGGCCTTCCAGCCTCTACATGCTGGGCAAAACCCTACAGGACCATACTCCTTGTCGCTGTGGCGAGGACTTAAGCCGACGACCTATAGCCCTCTCAAGCTCCGTCGCTCGATCCTCCTGCCTCTCAGAGGGATGCCCACACACTAGCGTGGGCTAATTCACCGTACTAGCCTGGGCCCTCAGAACTAGGTAGCATCACAATTACTCGCCTCAATCGGCAAACCTCATTCTCCCAATAGTATGAGGGATACCATGGGTGGACTCTGGGCCTTACTACTGTCTCCGTCATCTGACTACACAAGCACAAGAATGGGGCAGTGTCAAGGTAGGGAAAAGTTCTACATGTACCTTAATTTAACCAAGATAATAATCCATTTACTACTCAACTAAACCATAGGACTAGAATCCATGTTACCTTCTTAAGAAAACAATCCTTTTCACAAAGATTTTAGCATTTCAACTTGAGATTGCGCGATAAGACATTCTTTATTAAGGCATATGCTGTTGTTTAAAAGAATACAAACTTTAACTAGTAAATCAATCAAATAGATTACTATTAATAATTAATAAAGAAGACAGGGCCATACCTCAACCCCTAAGAATGATATATAATTGAAAAACAATACATATATATATACCATATAGAAATTTGTGGTTTGTGGTTGTCTTTGCTCGTTAATAAGAGTTTCAGAACTTGATATATGAGAATAGCGAGTCTTCTAATACCTTCTCTTACGATTGAAATCATCCGATCATCCCCAAAATTTATCTCCTCTGAGTCCTACTCTGACTTTTCTCTCTTTCGAAGGTCTATGGCAAAATAGCCTTCTCTTGTTGCAGGGCTACGGCATACTATTCTTTCTTTAAAAGAAAAGCTATGGAGTTTTGGGTGGTCTCTTCCTCCGAAAGACCATAGCAATCTAACCTTCTCTTCTAAGATATTAGATCCCTGTGTACGTGTGACAGAATGAGCAAATTGTTTCGGGTATAAAACTCTCATAAAAACTCAGAATATGGTCATATAGTCACTCAAAAGAAGCGGAAGGCATCCGGTCTACAAGCACACATAGTGGAAAAGGCAAAAACATCTGTATATAGCCGGAAACGCGCTATCTTCAGAAATGCGTTACTTTTTCACATTTTTAGTATGCATGGACTCTAAATATATAAAAGTATTCTAAATGCGACCTCGTATCATCTAAATTCTAATTTCTAATTTTGGAGATACTTATCTCTTAATAGAAACTATTCTTGTGTTCTTATTTCTTTTATAGTCTCTGGCTATAATTATGACTTCTGAAATAGAGGATGGTTTTGCATTCTTGACGAAGTTATTCAATGGTAGATTAAGCTTCCAAATGAATCGATGGAGAAGAGTTACCTCATCCATCTCTGGAGCTAATCGCAGAAGTTTAGCAAGATTTTGGTGGCATTCTTCCAGGGTCTTTCCTTCTTGGGTTAGAAAACAATCCTTTTCACAAAGATTTTAGCATTTCAACTTGAGATTGCGCGATAAGACATTCTTTTTTAAGGCATATACTGTTGTTTAAAATAATACAAACTTTAACTAGTAAATCAATCAAATAGATCACTATTAACAATTAATAGAGAAGCGAGGGCCATACCTCAACCCCTAAGAATGATATATAATTGAAAAGCAATATATATATATATATATATATATATATATACCTTATAGAAATTTATCATTTATGTTTGTCTTCGCTCGTTAGTTAATAAGAGTTTCAGAACTTGATATATGAGAATAGAGAGTCTTCTAATACCTTCTCTTATGATTGAAATCATCCGATCATCCCCAAGATTTATCTCCTCTTATCGTACTCTGACTTTTCTCTGATTCTTTTCCTTTATAGTGCCGATGATCTAGAATTCGGCCTTCCAGCCTCTACATGCTGGGCAAAACCCTACAGGACCATACTCCTCGTCGTCGGCCGCCGCTGTGGTGGCGACCGAGGAATTAAGCGGCCTGTTGCCCTCTTAGGCTAGGTCACTCAACCTCCTACCTCTTAGAGGGATGTCCACGCACTAGGGTGGGCTAATTCACCGTACTAGCATGGGCTCTCAGAACTAGGCAGCATCACAATTACTCGCCTCAATTGACCAACCTCATTCTCCCAATTGTATGATGGATACCATGGGTGGACTCTGGGCCTTACTATTCTGCCATTCGGCTACACAAGCACAAGAACAGGGCAGTGTTAAGGCAGGGAGAAGTTCTACATGTACCTTAATTTAACCAAGATAATCATTCATTACTCAACTAAACCATAGGACTAGAATCCATGTTACCTTCTTAAGAAAACAATACTTTTCACAAAGATTTTAGCATTTCAACTTGAGATTACGCAATAAGACATTCTTTATTAAGGCATATGCTGTTGTTTAAAAGAATACAAACTTTAACTAGTGAATCAATCAAATAGATCACTATTAACAATTCATAGAGAAGCCAGGGCCATACCTCAACCTGTAAGAATGATATATAATTAAAAAATAATATATATATATATACCATATAGAAATTTGTCGTTTGTGGTTGTCTTTGCTCGTTAATAAGAGTTTCAGAACTTGATATATGAGAAAAGCAAGTCTTCTAATACCTTCTCGTACGATTGAAATCATCCGATCATCTCCAAGATTTATCTCCTCTTACGCGTACTCTGACTTTTCTCTCTTTCGAAGGTCTATGGCAAAATAGCCCTCTTGTTGCAGGGCTACGGCATACTATTCTTTCTTTAAAAGAAAAGCTATGGAGTTTTGGTCTCTTCCTTCGAAAGACCATAGCAATCTAACCTTCTCTTCTAAGAGATTAGATCCCTGTGTAGAGATCGTGACAGAATCAGCAAATTGTTTCGGCTATAAATCTCTCATAAAAACTTAGAATATGGTCATATAGTCTCTCGTCGACACCTTGACCATGTAAAGATTCAAGGATACGATTTGTAAGAAAAACCTAGTTCTATCCCACAGAGGGGAGAGCGTGGTCTTCGAAAAGTCAAATTACCCATAGGGTAATTGATCATAGTTTGAGCAACTACTAATCTTGATTCCTAGAGATAACGCTTTTTTCCTTATCCATATGCAAGGCACAGCCCCGCTGGTCTAGTCTCCTAGAATAGAGTTGTTCGAGAACCTATTTATCTAGCATAGGGCAACTCTATTCTAGTCTCCTAGAATAGAGTTGCTCGAGAACCTATTTATCTAGCATAGGGCTTTCACTTAATCTGTTGGAAAGCTACCCGACTAATTGGGTCCACCCGTCTATAGGATGCTGTCGTGTCGGGGCATTCCACTCTCCCACTTTCCACGCTACTACTCTCAGGAGTCAATTTGTTTTCTAATCAATTCTACCACAGTGTTTCACATAAATAAACATGTTCCTTAATTAAGGCCCTTTTCACAAGGTTTGTTTAAACAACCTTTTTTCAAAGTATAATAATGCCAAAGACAAGATTCATAAAAAAAGTTTATACATGAATCAATTCCATACAAGCCAAACCAGCTCTCTTATTCTTTTCCTTTATACTACCGATGATCTAGAATTTGGCCTTCCAGCCTCTACATGCTGGGCAAAACCCTACAGGACCATACTCCTTGTCGCTGTGGCGAGGACTTAGGCCGACGACCTATAGCCCTCTCAGGCTCCGTCGCTCAATCCTCCTGCCTCTCAGAGGGATGCCCACACACTAGCGTGGGCTAATTCACCGTACTAGCCTGGGCCCTCAGAACTAGGTAGCATCACAATTACTCGCCTCAATCGGCAAACCTCATTCTCCCCATAGTATGAGGGATACCATGGGTGGACTCTGGGCCTTACTACTGTCTCCGTCATCTGACTACACAAGCACAAGAATGGGGCAGTGTCAAGGTAGGAAAAAGTTCTACATGTACCTTAATTTAACCAAGATAATAATCCATTTACTACTCAACTAAACCATAGGACTAGAATCCATGTTACCTTCTTAAGAAAACAATCCTTTTCACAAAGATTTTAGCATTTCAACTTGAGATTGCGCGATAAGACATTCTTTATTAAGGCATATGCTGTTGTTTAAAAGAATACAAACTTTAACTAGTAAATCAATCAAATAGATTACTATTAATAATTAATAAAGAAGACAGGGCCATACCTCAACCCCTAAGAATGATATATAATTGAAAAACAATACATATATATATACCATATAGAAATTTGTGGTTTGTGGTTGTCTTTGCTCGTTAATAAGAGTTTCAGAACTTGATATATGAGAATAGCGAGTCTTCTAATACCTTCTCTTACGATTGAAATCATCCGATCATCCCCAAAATTTATCTCCTCTGAGTCCTACTCTGACTTTTCTCTCTTTCGAAGGTCTATGGCAAAATAGCCTTCTCTTGTTGCAGGGCTACGGCATACTATTCTTTCTTTAAAAGAAAAGCTATGGAGTTTTGGGTGGTCTCTTCCTCCGAAAGACCATAGCAATCTAACCTTCTCTTCTAAGATATTAGATCCCTGTGTACGTGTGACAGAATGAGCAAATTGTTTCGGGTATAAAACTCTCATAAAAACTCAGAATATGGTCATATAGTCACTCAAAAGAAGCGGAAGGCATCCGGTCTACAAGCACACATAGTGGAAAAGGCAAAAACATCTGTATATAGCCGGAAACGCGCTATCTTCAGAAATGCGTTACTTTTTCACATTTTTAGTATGCATGGACTCTAAATATATAAAAGTATTCTAAATGCGACCTCGTATCATCTAAATTCTAATTTCTAATTTTGGAGATACTTATCTCTTAATAGAAACTATTCTTGTGTTCTTATTTCTTTTATAGTCTCTGGCTATAATTATGACTTCTGAAATAGAGGATGGTTTTGCATTCTTGACGAAGTTATTCAATGGTAGATTAAGCTTCCAAATGAATCGATGGAGAAGAGTTACCTCATCCATCTCTGGAGCTAATCGCAGAAGTTTAGCAAGATTTTGGTGGCATTCTTCCAGGGTCTTTCCTTCTTGGGTTAGAAAACAATCCTTTTCACAAAGATTTTAGCATTTCAACTTGAGATTGCGCGATAAGACATTCTTTTTTAAGGCATATACTGTTGTTTAAAATAATACAAACTTTAACTAGTAAATCAATCAAATAGATCACTATTAACAATTAATAGAGAAGCGAGGGCCATACCTCAACCCCTAAGAATGATATATAATTGAAAAGCAATATATATATATATATATATATATATATATATACCTTATAGAAATTTATCATTTATGTTTGTCTTCGCTCGTTAGTTAATAAGAGTTTCAGAACTTGATATATGAGAATAGAGAGTCTTCTAATACCTTCTCTTATGATTGAAATCATCCGATCATCCCCAAGATTTATCTCCTCTTATCGTACTCTGACTTTTCTCTGATTCTTTTCCTTTATAGTGCCGATGATCTAGAATTCGGCCTTCCAGCCTCTACATGCTGGGCAAAACCCTACGGGACCATACTCCTCGTCGTCGGCCGCCGCTGTGGTGGCGACCGAGGAATTAAGCGGCCTGTTGCCCTCTTAGGCTAGGTCACTCAACCTCCTACCTCTTAGAGGGATGTCCACGCACTAGGGTGGGCTAATTCACCGTACTAGCATGGGCTCTCAGAACTAGGCAGCATCACAATTACTCGCCTCAATTGACCAACCTCATTCTCCCAATTGTATGATGGATACCATGGGTGGACTCTGGGCCTTACTATTCTGCCATTCGGCTACACAAGCACAAGAACAGGGCAGTGTTAAGGCAGGGAGAAGTTCTACATGTACCTTAATTTAACCAAGATAATCATTCATTACTCAACTAAACCATAGGACTAGAATCCATGTTACCTTCTTAAGAAAACAATACTTTTCACAAAGATTTTAGCATTTCAACTTGAGATTACGCAATAAGACATTCTTTATTAAGGCATATGCTGTTGTTTAAAAGAATACAAACTTTTAACTAGTGAATCAATCAAATAGATCACTATTAACAATTCATAGAGAAGCCAGGGCCATACCTCAACCTGTAAGAATGATATATAATTAAAAAATAATATATATATATATACCATATAGAAATTTGTCGTTTGTGGTTGTCTTTGCTCGTTAATAAGAGTTTCAGAACTTGATATATGAGAAAAGCAAGTCTTCTAATACCTTCTCGTACGATTGAAATCATCCGATCATCCCCAAGATTTATCTCCTCTTACGCGTACTCTGACTTTTCTCTCTTTCGAAGGTCTATGGCAAAATAGCCCTCTTGTTGCAGGGCTACGGCATACTATTCTTTCTTTAAAAGAAAAGCTATGGAGTTTTGGTCTCTTCCTTCGAAAGACCATAGCAATCTAACCTTCTCTTCTAAGAGATTAGATCCCTGTGTAGAGATCGTGACAGAATCAGCAAATTGTTTCGGCTATAAATCTCTCATAAAAACTTAGAATATGGTCATATAGTCTCTCGTCGACACCTTGACCATGTAAAGATTCAAGGATACGATTTGTAAGAAAAACCTAGTTCTATCCCACAGAGGGGAGAGCGTGGTCTTCGAAAAGTCAAATTACCCATAGGGTAATTGATCATAGTTTGAGCAACTACTAATCTTGATTCCTAGAGATAACGCTTTTTTCCTTATCCATATGCAAGGCACAGCCCCGCTGGTCTAGTCTCCTAGAATAGAGTTGTTCGAGAACCTATTTATCTAGCATAGGGCAACTCTATTCTAGTCTCCTAGAATAGAGTTGCTCGAGAACCTATTTATCTAGCATAGGGCTTTCACTTAATCTGTTGGAAAGCTACCCGACTAATTGGGTCCACCCGTCTATAGGATGCTGTCGTGTCGGGGCATTCCACTCTCCCACTTTCCACGCTACTACTCTCAGGAGTCAATTTGTTTTCTAATCAATTCTACCACAGTGTTTCACATAAATAAACATGTTCCTTAATTAAGGCCCTTTTCACAAGGTTTGTTTAAACAACCTTTTTTCAAAGTATAATAATGCCAAAGACAAGATTCATAAAAAAAGTTTATACATGAATCAATTCCATACAAGCCAAACCAGCTCTCTTATTCTTTTCCTTTATACTACCGATGATCTAGAATTTGGCCTTCCAGCCTCTACATGCTGGGCAAAACCCTACAGGACCATACTCCTTGTCGCTGTGGCGAGGACTTAAGCCGACGACCTATAGCCCTCTCAGGCTCCGTCGCTCTATCCTCCTGCCTCTCAGAGGGATGCTCACACACTAGCGTGGGCTAATTCACCGTACTAGCCTGGGCCCTCAGAACTAGGTAGCATCACAATTACTCGCCTCAATCGGCAAACCTCATTCTCCCCATAGTATGAGGGATACCATGGGTGGACTCTGGGCCTTACTACTATCTCCGTCATCTGACTACACAAGCACAAGAACGGGGCAGTGTCAAGGTAGGGAAAAGTTCTACATGTACCTTAATTTAACCAAGATAATAATCCATTTACTACTCAACTAAACCATAGGACTAGAATCCATGTTACCTTCTTAAGAAAACAATCCTTTTCACAAAGATTTTAGCATTTCAACTTGAGATTGCGCGATAAGACATTCTTTATTAAGGCATATGCTGTTGTTTAAAAGAATACAAACTTTAACTAGTAAATCAATCAAATAGATTACTATTAATAATTAATAAAGAAGACAGGGCCATACCTCAACCCCTAAGAATGATATATAATTGAAAAACAATACATATATATATACCATATAGAAATTTGTGGTTTGTGGTTGTCTTTGCTCGTTAATAAGAGTTTCAGAACTTGATATATGAGAATAGCGAGTCTTCTAATACCTTCTCTTACGATTGAAATCATCCGATCATCCCCAAAATTTATCTCCTCTGAGTCCTACTCTGACTTTTCTCTCTTTCGAAGGTCTATGGCAAAATAGCCTTCTCTTGTTGCAGGGCTACGGCATACTATTCTTTCTTTAAAAGAAAAGCTATGGAGTTTTGGGTGGTCTCTTCCTCCGAAAGACCATAGCAATCTAACCTTCTCTTCTAAGATATTAGATCCCTGTGTACGTGTGACAGAATGAGCAAATTGTTTCGGCTATAAAACTCTCATAAAAACTCAGAATATGGTCATATAGTCACTCAAAAGAAGCGGAAGGCATCCGGTCTACAAGCACGCATAGTGGAAAAGGCAAAAACATCTGTATATAGCCGGAAACGCGCTATCTTTAGAAATGCGTTACTTTTTCACATTTTTAGTATGCATGGACTCTAAATATATAAAAGTATTCTAAATGCGACCTCGTATCATCTAAATTCTAATTTCTAATTTTGGAGATACTTATCTCTTAATAGAAACTATTCTTGTGTTCTTATTTCTTTTATAGTCTTTGGCTATAAATATGACTTCTGAAATAGAGGATGGTTTTGCATTCTTGACGAAGTTATTCAATGGTAGATTAAGCTTCCAAATGAATCGATGGAGAAGAGTTACCTCATCCATCTCTGGAGCTAATCGCAGAAGTTTAGCAAGATTTTGGTGGCATTCTTCCAGGGTCTTTCCTTCTTGGGTTAGAAAACAATCCTTTTCACAAAGATTTTAGCATTTCAACTTGAGATTGCGCGATAAGACATTCTTTTTTAAGGCATATACCGTTGTTTAAAAGAATACAAACTTTAAGTAGTAAATCAATCAAATAGATCACTATTAACAATTAATAGAGAAGCGAGGGCCATACCTCAACCCCTAAGAATGATATATAATTGAAAAGCAATATATATATATATATATATATATATATATATATATATATACCTTATAGAAATTTATCATTTATGTTTGTCTTCGCTCGTTAGTTAATAAGAGTTTCAGAACTTGATATATGAGAATAGAGAGTCTTCTAATACCTTCTCTTATGATTGAAATCATCCGATCATCCCCAAGATTTATCTCCTCTTATCGTACTCTGACTTTTCTCTGATTCTTTTCCTTTATAGTGCCGATGATCTAGAATTCGGCCTTCCAGCCTCTACATGCTGGGCAAAACCCTACGGGACCATACTCCTCGTCGTCGGCCGCCGCTGTGGTGGCGACCGAGGAATTAAGCGGCCTGTTGCCCTCTTAGGCTGGGTCACTCAACCTCCTGCCTCTTAGAGGGATGTCCACGCACTAGGGTGGGCTAATTCACCGTACTAGCATGGGCTCTCAGAACTAGGCAGCATCACAATTACTCGCCTCAATTGGCCAACCTCATTCTCCCAATTGTATGATGGATACCATGGGTGGACTCTGGGCCTTACTATTCTGCCATTCGGCTACACAAGCACAAGAACAGGGCAGTGTTAAGGCAGGGAGAAGTTCTACATGTACCTTAATTTAACCAAGATAATCATTCATTACTCAACTAAACCATAGGACTAGAATCCATGTTACCTTCTTAAGAAAACAATCCTTTTCACAAAGATTTTAGCATTTCAACTTGAGATTGCGCGATAAGACATTCTTTTTTAAGGCATATACTGTTGTTTAAAAGAATACAAACTTTAACTAGTAAATCAATCAAATAGATCACTATTAACAATTAATAGAGAAGCGAGGGCCATACCTCAACCCCTAAGAATGATATATAATTGAAAAGCAATATATATATATATATATATATATATATATATATATATACCTTATAGAAATTTATCATTTATGTTTGTCTTCGCTCGTTAGTTAATAAGAGTTTCAGAACTTGATATATGAGAATAGAGAGTCTTCTAATACCTTCTCTTATGATTGAAATCATCCGATCATCCCCAAGATTTATCTCCTCTTATCGTACTCTGACTTTTCTCTGATTCTTTTCCTTTATAGTGCCGATGATCTAGAATTCCGCCTTCCAGCCTCTACATGCTGGGCAAAACCCTACGGGACCATACTCCTTGTCGTCGGCCGCCGCTGTGGTGGCGACCGAGGAATTAAGCGGCCTGTTGCCCTCTTAGGCTGGGTCACTCAACCTCCTGCCTCTTAGAGGGATGTCCACGCACTAGGGTGGGCTAATTCACCGTACTAGCATGGGCTCTCAGAACTAGGCAGCATCACAATTACTCGCCTCAATTGGCCAACCTCATTCTCCCAATTGTATGATGGATACCATGGGTGGACTCTGGGCCTTACTATTCTGCCATTCGGCTACACAAGCACAAGAACAGGGCAGTGTTAAGGCAGGGAGAAGTTCTACATGTACCTTAATTTAACCAAGATAATCATTCATTACTCAACTAAACCATAGGACTAGAATCCATGTTACCTTCTTAAGAAAACAATACTTTTCACAAAGATTTTAGCATTTCAACTTGAGATTACGCAATAAGACATTCTTTATTAAGGCATATGCTGTTGTTTAAAAGAATACAAACTTTAACTAGTGAATCAATCAAATAGATCACTATTAACAATTCATAGAGAAGCCAGGGCCATACCTCAACCTGTAAGAATGATATATAATTAAAAAATAATATATATATATATACCATATAGAAATTTGTCGTTTGTGGTTGTCTTTGCTCGTTAATAAGAGTTTCAGAACTTGATATATGAGAAAAGCAAGTCTTCTAATACCTTCTCGTACGATTGAAATCATCCGATCATCCCCAAGATTTATCTCCTCTTACGCGTACTCTGACTTTTCTCTCTTTCGAAGGTCTATGGCAAAATAGCCCTCTTGTTGCAGGGCTACGGCATACTATTCTTTCTTTAAAAGAAAAGCTATGGAGTTTTGGTCTCTTCCTTCGAAAGACCATAGCAATCTAACCTTCTCTTCTAAGAGATTAGATCCCTGTGTAGAGATCGTGACAGAATCAGCAAATTGTTTCGGCTATAAATCTCTCATAAAAACTTAGAATATGGTCATATAGTCTCTCGTCGACACCTTGACCATGTAAAGATTCAAGGATACGATTTGTAAGAAAAACCTAGTTCTATCCCACAGGGGAGAGCGTGGTCTTCGAAAAGTCAAATTACCCATAGGGTAATTGATCATAGTTTGAGCAACTACTAATCTTGATTCCTAGAGATAACGCTTTTTTCCTTATCCATATGCAAGGCACAGCCCCGCTGGTCTAGTCTCCTAGAATAGAGTTGTTCGAGAACCTATTTATCTAGCATAGGGCAACTCTATTCTAGTCTCCTAGAATAGAGTTGCTCGAGAACCTATTTATCTAGCATAGGGCTTTCACTTAATCTGTTGGAAAGCTACCCGACTAATTGGGTCCACCCGTCTATAGGATGCTGTCGTGTCGGGGCATTCCACTCTCCCACTTTCCACGCTACTACTCTCAGGAGTCAATTTGTTTTCTAATCAATTCTACCACAGTGTTTCACATAAATAAATATGTTCCTTAATTAAGGCCCTTTTCACAAGGTTTGTTTAAACAACCTTTTTTCAAAGTATAATAATGCCAAAGACAAGATTCATAAAAAAAGTTTATACATGAATCAATTCCATACAAGCCAAACCAGCTCTCTTATTCTTTTCCTTTATACTACCGATGATCTAGAATTTGGCCTTCCAGCCTCTACATGCTGGGCAAAACCCTACAGGACCATACTCCTTGTCGCTGTGGCGAGGACTTAAGCCGACGACCTATAGCCCTCTCAGGCTCCGTCGCTCGATCCTCCTGCCTCTCAGAGGGATGCCCACACACTAGCGTGGGCTAATTCACCGTACTAGCCTGGGCCCTCAGAACTAGGTAGCATCACAATTACTCGCCTCAATCGACAAACCTCATTCTCCCAATAGTATGAGGGATACCATGGGTGGACTCTGGGCCTTACTACTGTCTCCGTCATCTGACTACACAAGCACAAGAACGGGGCAGTGTCAAGGTAGGGAAAAGTTCTACATGTACCTTAATTTAACCAAGATAATAATCCATTTACTACTCAACTAAACCATAGGACTAGAATCCAAGTTACCTTCTTAAGAAAACAATCCTTTTCACAAAGATTTTAGCATTTCAACTTGAGATTGCGCGATAAGACATTCTTTATTAAGGCATATGCTGTTGTTTAAAAGAATACAAACTTTAACTAGTAAATCAATCAAATAGATTACTATTAATAATTAATAAAGAAGACAGGGCCATACCTCAACCCCTAAGAATGATATATAATTGAAAAACAATACATATATATATACCATATAGAAATTTGTGGTTTGTAGTTGTCTTTGCTCGTTAATAAGAGTTTCAGAACTTGATATATGAGAATAGCGAGTCTTCTAATACCTTCTCTTACGATTGAAATCATCCGATCATCCCCAAAATTTATCTCCTCTGAGTCCTACTCTGACTTTTCTCTCTTTCGAAGGTCTATGGCAAAATAGCCTTCTCTTGTTGCAGGGCTACGGCATACTATTCTTTCTTTAAAAGAAAAGCTATGGAGTTTTGGGTGGTCTCTTCCTCCGAAAGACCATAGTAATCTAACCTTCTCTTCTAAGATATTAGATCCCTGTGTACGTGTGACAGAATGAGAAAATTGTTTCGGCTATAAAACTCTCATAAAAACTCAGAATATGGTCATATAGTCACTCAAAAGAAGCGGAAGGCATCCGGTCTACAAGCACGCATAGTGGAAAAGGCAAAAACATCTGTATATAGCCGGAAACACGCTATCTTTAGAAATGCGTTACTTTTTCACATTTTTAGTATGCATGGACTCTAAATATATAAAAGTATTCTAAATGCGACCTCGTATCATCTAAATTCTAATTTCTAATTTTGGAGATACTTATCTCTTAATAGAAACTATTGTTGTGTTCTTATTTCTTTTATAGTCTCTGGCTATAATTATGACTTCTGAAATAGAGGATGGTTTTGCATTCTTGACGAAGTTATTCAATGGTAGATTAAGCTTCCAAATGAATCGATGGAGAAGAGTTACCTCATCCATCTCTGGAGCTAATCGCAGAAGTTTAGCAAGATTTTGGTGGCATTCTTCCAGGGTCTTTCCTTCTTGGGTTAGAAAACAATCCTTTTCACAAAGATTTTAGCATTTCAACTTGAGATTGCGCGATAAGACATTCTTTTTTAAGGCATATACTGTTGTTTAAAAGAATACAAACTTTAACTAGTAAATCAATCAAATAGATCACTATTAACAATTAATAGAGAAGCGAGGGCCATACCTCAACCCCTAAGAATGATATATAATTGAAAAGCAATATATATATATATATATATATATATATATATATATACCTTATAGAAATTTATCATTTATGTTTGTCTTCGCTCGTTAGTTAATAAGAGTTTCAGAACTTGATATATGAGAATAGAGAGTCTTCTAATACCTTCTCTTATGATTGAAATCATCCGATCATCCCCAAGATTTATCTCCTCTTATCGTACTCTGACTTTTCTCTGATTCTTTTCCTTTATAGTGCCGATGATCTAGAATTCCGCCTTCCAGCCTCTACATGCTGGGCAAAACCCTACGGGACCATACTCCTCGTCGTCGACCGCCGCTGTGGTGGCGACCGAGGAATTAAGCGGCCTGTTGCCCTCTTAGGCTGGGTCACTCAACCTCCTGCCTCTTAGAGGGATGTCCACGCACTAGGGTGGGCTAATTCACCGTACTAGCATGGGCTCTCAGAACTAGGCAGCATCACAATTACTCGCCTCAATTGGCCAACCTCATTCTCCCAATTGTATGATGGATACCATGGGTGGACTCTGGGCCTTACTATTCTGCCATTCGGCTACACAAGCACAAGAACAGGGCAGTGTTAAGGCAGGGAGAAGTTCTACATGTACCTTAATTTAACCAAGATAATCATTCATTACTCAACTAAACCATAGGACTAGAATCCATGTTACCTTCTTAAGAAAACAATCCTTTTCACAAAGATTTTAGCATTTCAACTTGAGATTACGCGATAAGACATTCTTTATTAAGGCATATGCTGTTGTTTAAAAGAATACAAACTTTAACTAGTGAATCAATCAAATAGATCACTATTAACAATTCATAGAGAAGCCAGGGCCATACCTCAACCCGTAAGAATGATATATAATTAAAAAATAATATATATATATATATCATATAGAAATTTGTCGTTTGTGGTTGTCTTTGCTCGTTAATAAGAGTTTCAGAACTTGATATATGAGAAAAGCAAGTCTTCTAATACCTTCTCGTACGATTGAAATCATCCGATCATCCCCAAGATTTATCTCCTCTTACGCGTACTCTGACTTTTCTCTCTTTCGAAGGTCTATGGCAAAATAGCCCTCTTGTTGCAGGGCTACGGCATACTATTCTTTCTTTAAAAGAAAAGCTATGGAGTTTTGGTCTCTTCCTTCGAAAGACCATAGCAATCTAACCTTCTCTTCTAAGAGATTAGATCCCTGTGTAGAGATCGTGACAGAATCAGCAAATTGTTTCGGCTATAAATCTCTCATAAATACTTAGAATATGGTCATATAGTCTCTCGTCGACACCTTGACCATGTAAAGATTCAAGGATACGATTTGTAAGAAAAACCTAGTTCTATCCCACAGGGGAGAGCGTGGTCTTCGAAAAGTCAAATTACCCATAGGGTAATTGATCATAGTTTGAGCAACTACTAATCTTGATTCCTAGAGATAACGCTTTTTTCCTTATCCATATGCAAGGCACAGCCCCGCTGGTCTAGTCTCCTAGAATAGAGTTGTTCGAGAACCTATTTATCTAGCATAGGGCAACTCTATTCTAGTCTCCTAGAATAGAGTTGCTCGAGAACCTATTTATCTAGCATAGGGCTTTCACTTAATCTGTTGGAAAGCTACCCGACTAATTGGGTCCACCCGTCTATAGGATGCTGTCGTGTCGGGGCATTCCACTCTCCCACTTTCCACGCTACTACTCTCAGGAGTCAATTTGTTTTCTAATCAATTCTACCACAGTGTTTCACATAAATAAACATGTTCCTTAATTAAGGCCCTTTTCACAAGGTTTGTTTAAACAACCTTTTTTCAAAGGGATCCGCCCGAGGAGGGGCTTGCGTCTGATTAGCTAGTTGGTGGGGCAGTGGCTTACCAAGGCGACGATCAGTAGCTGGTCTGAGAGGATGATCAGCCACACTGGGACTGAGACACGGCCCAGACTCCTACGGGAGGCAGCAGTGGGGAATCTTCCGCAATGGGCGAAAGCCTAATAATGCCAAAGACAAGATTCATAAAAAAAGTTTATACATGAATCAATTCCATACAAGCCAAACCAGCTCTCTTATTCTTTTCCTTTATACTACCGATGATCTAGAATTTGGCCTTCCAGCCTCTACATGCTGGGCAAAACCCTACAGGACCATACTCCTTGTCGCTGTGGCGAGGACTTAAGCCGACGACCTATAGCCCTCTCAGGCTCCGTCGCTCGATCCTCCTGCCTCTCAGAGGGATGCCCACACACTAGCGTGGGCTAATTCACCGTACTAGCCTGGGCCCTCAGAACTAGGTAGCATCACAATTACTCGCCTCAATCGGCAAACCTCATTCTCCCAATAGTATGAGGGATACCATGGGTGGACTCTAGGCCTTACTACTGTCTCCGTCATCTGACTACACAAGCACAAGAACGGGGCAGTGTCAAGGTAGGGAAAAGTTCTACATGTACCTTAATTTAACCAAGATAATAATCCATTTACTACTCAACTAAACCATAGGACTAGAATCCATGTTACCTTCTTAAGAAAACAATCCTTTTCACAAAGATTTTAGCATTTCAACTTGAGATTGCGCGATAAGACATTCTTTATTAAGGCATATGCTGTTGTTTAAAAGAATACAAACTTTAACTAGTAAATCAATCAAATAGATTACTATTAATAATTAATAAAGAAGACATGGCCATACCTCAACCCCTAAGAATGATATATAATTGAAAAACAATACATATATATATACCATATAGAAATTTGTGGTTTGTGGTTGTCTTTGCTCGTTAATAAGAGTTTCAGAACTTGATATATGAGAATAGCGAGTCTTCTAATACCTTCTCTTACGATTGAAATCATCCGATCATCCCCAAAATTTATCTCCTCTGAGTCCTACTCTGACTTTTCTCTCTTTCGAAGGTCTATGGCAAAATAGCCTTCTCTTGTTGCAGGGCTACGGCATACTATTCTTTCTTTAAAAGAAAAGCTATGGAGTTTTGGGTGGTCTCTTCCTCCGAAAGACCATAGCAATCTAACCTTCTCTTCTAAGATATTAGATCCCTGTGTACGTGTGTCAGAATGAGCAAATTGTTTCGGCTATAAAACTCTCATAAAAACTCAGAATATGGTCATATAGTCACTCAAAAGAAGCGGAAGGCATCCGGTCTACAAGCACGCATAGTGGAAAAGGCAAAAACATCTGTATATAGCCGGAAACGCGCTATCTTCAGAAATGCGTTACTTTTTCACATTTTTAGTATGCATGGACTCTAAATATATAAAAGTATTCTAAATGCGACCTCGTATCATCTAAATTCTAATTTCTAATTTTGGAGATACTTATCTCTTAATAGAAACTATTCTTGTGTTCTTATTTCTTTTATAGTCTCTGGCTATAATTATGACTTCTGAAATAGAGGATGGTTTTGCATTCTTGACGAAGTTATTCAATGGTAGATTAAGCTTCCAAATGAATCGATGGAGAAGAGTTACCTCATCCATCTCTGGAGCTAATCGCAGAAGTTTAGCAAGATTTTGGTGGCATTCTTCCAGGGTCTTTCCTTCTTGGGTTAGAAAACAATCCTTTTCACAAAGATTTTAGCATTTCAACTTGAGATTGCGCGATAAGACATTCTTTTTTAAGGCATATACTGTTGTTTAAAAGAATACAAACTTTAACTAGTAAATCAATCAAATAGATCACTATTAACAATTAATAGAGAAGCGAGGGCCATACCTCAACCCCTAAGAATGATATATAATTGAAAAGCAATATATATATATATATACCTTATAGAAATTTATCATTTATGTTTGTCCTCGCTCGTTAGTTAATAAGAGTTTCAGAACTTGATATATGAGAATAGAGAGTCTTCTAATACCTTCTCTTATGATTGAAATCATCCGATCATCCCCAAGATTTATCTCCTCTTATCGTACTCTGACTTTTCTCTGATTCTTTTCCTTTATAGTGCCGATGATCTAGAATTCGGCCTTCCAGCCTCTACATGCTGGGCAAAACCCTACGGGACCATACTCCTCGTCGTCGGCCGCCGCTGTGGTGGCGACCGAGGAATTAAGCGGCCTGTTGCCCTCTTAGGCTGGGTCACTCAACCTCCTGCCTCTTAGAGGAATGTCCACGCACTAGGATGGGCTAATTCACCGTACTAGCATGGGCTCTCAGAACTAGGCAGCATCACAATTACTCGCCTCAATTGGCCAACCTCATTCTCCCAATTGTATGATGGATACCATGGGTGGACTCTGGGCCTTACTATTCTGCCATTCGGCTACACAAGCACAAGAACAGGGCAGTGTTAAGGCAGGGAGAAGTTCTACATGTACCTTAATTTAACCAAGATAATCATTCATTACTCAACTAAACCATAGGACTAGAATCCATGTTACCTTCTTAAGAAAACAATACTTTTCACAAAGATTTTAGCATTTCAACTTGAGATTACGCGATAAGACATTCTTTATTAAGGCATATGCTGTTGTTTAAAAGAATACAAACTTTAACTAGTGAATCAATCAAATAGATCACTATTAACAATTCATAGAGAAGCCAGGGCCATACCTCAACCTGTAAGAATGATATATAATTAAAAAATAATATATATATATATACCATATAGAAATTTGTCGTTTGTGGTTGTCTTTGCTCGTTAATAAGAGTTTCAGAACTTGATATATGAGAAAAGCAAGTCTTCTAATACCTTCTCGTACGATTGAAATCATCCGATCATCCCCAAGATTTATCTCCTCTTACGCGTACTCTGACTTTTCTCTCTTTCGAAGGTCTATGGCAAAATAGCCCTCTTGTTGCAGGGCTACGACATACTATTCTTTCTTTAAAAGAAAAGCTATGGAGTTTTGGTCTCTTCCTTCGAAAGACCATAGCAATCTAACCTTCTCTTCTAAGAGATTAGATCCCTGTGTAGAGATCGTGACAGAATCAGCAAATTGTTTCGGCTATAAATCTCTCATAAAAACTTAGAATATGGTCATATAGTCTCTCGTCGACACCTTGACCATGTAAAGATTCAAGGATACGATTTGTAAGAAAAACCTAGTTCTATCTCACAGGGGAGAGCGTGGTCTTCGAAAAGTCAAATTACCCATAGGGTAATTAATCATAGTTTGAGCAACTACTAATCTTGATTCCTAGAGATAACGCTTTTTTCCTTATCCATATGCAAGGCACAGCCCCGCTGGTCTAGTCTCCTAGAATAGAGTTGTTCGAGAACCTATTTATCTAGCATAGGGCAACTCTATTCTAGTCTCCTAGAATAGAGTTGCTCGAGAACCTATTTATCTAGCATAGGGCTTTCACTTAATCTGTTGGAAAGCTACCCGACTAATTGGGTCCACCCGTCTATAGGATGCTGTCGTGTCGGGGCATTCCACTCTCCCACTTTCCACGCTACTACTCTCAGGAGTCAATTTGTTTTCTAATCAATTCTACCACAGTGTTTCACATAAATAAACATGTTCCTTAATTAAGGCCCTTTTCACAAGGTTTGTTTAAACAACCTTTTTTCAAAGTATAATAATGCCAAAGACAAGATTCATAAAAAAAGTTTATACATGAATCAATTCCATACAAGCCAAACCAGCTCTCTTATTCTTTTCCTTTATACTACCGATGATCTAGAATTTGGCCTTCCAGCCTCTACATGCTGGGCAAAACCCTACAGGACCATACTCCTTGTCGCTGTGGCGAGGACTTAAGCCGACGACCTATAGCCCTCTCAGGCTCCGTTGCTCGATCCTCCTGCCTCTCAGAGGGATGCCCACACACTAGCGTGGGCTAATTCGCCGTACTAGCCTGGGCCCTCAGAACTAGGTAGCATCACAATTACTCGCCTCAATCGGCAAACCTCATTCTCCCAATAGTATGAGGGATACCATGGGTGGACTCTGGGCCTTACTACTGTCTCCGTCATCTGACTACACAAGCACAAGAACGGGGCAGTGTCAAGGTAGGGAAAAGTTCTACATGTACCTTAATTTAACCAAGATAATAATCCATTTACTACTCAACTAAACCATAGGACTAGAATCCATGTTACCTTCTTAAGAAAACAATCCTTTTCACAAAGATTTTAGCATTTCAACTTGAGATTGCGCGATAAGACATTCTTTATTAAGGCATATGCTGTTGTTTAAAAGAATACAAACTTTAACTAGTAAATCAATCAAATAGATTGCTATTAATAATTAATAAAGAAGACAGGGCCATACCTCAACCCCTAAGAATGATATATAATTGAAAAACAATACATATATATATACCATATAGAAATTTGTGGTTTGTGGTTGTCTTTGCTCGTTAATAAGAGTTTCAGAACTTGATATATGAGAATAGCGAGTCTTCTAATACCTTCTCTTACGATTGAAATCATCCGATCATCCCCAAAATTTATCTCCTCTGAGTCCTACTCTGACTTTTCTCTCTTTCGAAGGTCTATGGCAAAATAGCCTTCTCTTGTTGCAGGGCTACGGCATACTATTCTTTCTTTAAAAGAAAAGCTATGGAGTTTTGGGTGGTCTCTTCCTCCGAAAGACCATAGCAATCTAACCTTCTCTTCTAAGATATTAGATCCCTGTGTACGTGTGACAGAATGAGCAAATTGTTTCGGCTATAAAACTCTCATAAAAACTCAGAATATGGTCATATAGTCACTCAAAAGAAGCGGAAGGCATCCGGTCTACAAGCACGCATAGTGGAAAAGGCAAAAACATCTGTATATAGCCGGAAACGCGCTATCTTCAGAAATGCGTTACTTTTTCACATTTTTAGTATGCATGGACTCTAAATATATAAAAGTATTCTAAATGCGACCTCGTATCATCTAAATTCTAATTTCTAATTTTGGAGATACTTATCTCTTAATAGAAACTATTCTTGTGTTCTTATTTCTTTTATAGTCTCTGGCTATAATTATGACTTCTAAAATAGAGGATGGTTTTGCATTCTTGACGAAGTTATTCAATTGTAGATTAAGCTTCCAAATGAATCGATGGAGAAGAGTTACCTCATCCATCTCTGGAGCTAATCGCAGAAGTTTAGCAAGATTTTGGTGGCATTCTTCCAGGGTCTTTCCTTCTTGGGTTAGAAAACAATCCTTTTCACAAAGATTTTAGCATTTCAACTTGAGATTGCGCGATAAGACATTCTTTTTTAAGGCATATACTGTTGTTTAAAAGAATACAAACTTTAACTAGTAAATCAATCAAATAGATCACTATTAACAATTAATAGAGAAGCGAGGGCCATACCTCAACCCCTAAGAATGATATATAATTGAAAAGCAATATATATATATATATATATATACCTTATAGAAATTTATCATTTATGTTTGTCCTCGCTCGTTAGTTAATAAGAGTTTCAGAACTTGATATATGAGAATAGAGAGTCTTCTAATACCTTCTCTTATGATTGAAATCATCCGATCATCCCCAAGATTTATCTCCTCTTATCGTACTCTGACTTTTCTCTGATTCTTTTCCTTTATAGTGCCGATGATCTAGAATTCGGCCTTCCAGCCTCTACATGCTGGGCAAAACCCTACGGGACCATACTCCTCGTCGTCGGCCGCCGCTGTGGTGGCGACCGAGGAATTAAGCGGCCTGTTGCCCTCTTAGGCTGGGTCACTCAACCTCCTGCCTCTTAGAGGGATGTCCACGCACTAGGGTGGGCTAATTCACCGTACTAGCATGGGCTCTCAGAACTAGGCAGCATCACAATTACTCGCCTCAATTGGCCAACCTCATTCTCCCAATTGTATGATGGATACCATGGGTGGACTCTGGGCCTTACTATTCTGCCATTCGGCTACACAAGCACAAGAACAGGGCAGTGTTAAGGCAGGGAGAAGTTCTACATGTACCTTAATTTAACCAAGATAATCATTCATTACTCAACTAAACCATAGGACTAGAATCCATGTTACCTTCTTAAGAAAACAATCCTTTTCACAAAGATTTTAGCATTTCAACTTGAGATTACGCGATAAGACATTCTTTATTAAGGCATATGCTGTTGTTTAAAAGAATACAAACTTTAACTAGTGAATCAATCAAATAGATCACTATTAACAATTCATAGAGAAGCCAGGGCCATACCTCAACCTGTAAGAATGATATATAATTAAAAAATAATATATATATATATACCATATAGAAATTTGTCGTTTGTGGTTGTCTTTGCTCGTTAATAAGAGTTTCAGAACTTGATATATGAGAAAAGCAAGTCTTCTAATACCTTCTCGTACGATTGAAATCATCCGATCATCCCCAAGATTTATCTCCTCTTACGCGTACTCTGACTTTTCTCTCTTTCGAAGGTCTATGGCAAAATAGCCCTCTTGTTGCAGGGCTACGACATACTATTCTTTCTTTAAAAGAAAAGCTATGGAGTTTTGGTCTCTTCCTTCGAAAGACCATAGCAATCTAACCTTCTCTTCTAAGAGATTAGATCCCTGTGTAGAGATCGTGACAGAATCAGCAAATTGTTTCGGCTATAAATCTCTCATAAAAACTTAGAATATGGTCATATAGTCTCTCGTCGACACCTTGACCATGTAAAGATTCAAGGATACGATTTGTAAGAAAAACCTAGTTCTATCTCACAGGGGAGAGCGTGGTCTTCGAAAAGTCAAATTACCCATAGGGTAATTAATCATAGTTTGAGCAACTACTAATCTTGATTCCTAGAGATAACGCTTTTTTCCTTATCCATATGCAAGGCACAGCCCCGCTGGTCTAGTCTCCTAGAATAGAGTTGTTCGAGAACCTATTTATCTAGCATAGGGCAACTCTATTCTAGTCTCCTAGAATAGAGTTGCTCGAGAACCTATTTATCTAGCATAGGGCTTTCACTTAATCTGTTGGAAAGCTACCCGACTAATTGGGTCCACCCGTCTATAGGATGCTGTCGTGTCGGGGCATTCCACTCTCCCACTTTCCACGCTACTACTCTCAGGAGTCAATTTGTTTTCTAATCAATTCTACCACAGTGTTTCACATAAATAAACATGTTCCTTAATTAAGGCCCTTTTCACAAGGTTTGTTTAAACAACCTTTTTTCAAAGTATAATAATGCCAAAGACAAGATTCATAAAAAAAGTTTATACATGAATCAATTCCATACAAGCCAAACCAGCTCTCTTATTCTTTTCCTTTATACTACCGATGATCTAGAATTTGGCCTTCCAGCCTCTACATGCTGGGCAAAACCCTACAGGACCATACTCCTTGTCGCTGTGGCGAGGACTTAAGCCGACGACCTATAGCCCTCTCAGGCTCCGTTGCTCGATCCTCCTGCCTCTCAGAGGGATGCCCACACACTAGCGTGGGCTAATTCGCCGTACTAGCCTGGGCCCTCAGAACTAGGTAGCATCACAATTACTCGCCTCAATCGGCAAACCTCATTCTCCCAATAGTATGAGGGATACCATGGGTGGACTCTGGGCCTTACTACTGTCTCCGTCATCTGACTACACAAGCACAAGAACGGGGCAGTGTCAAGGTAGGGAAAAGTTCTACATGTACCTTAATTTAACCAAGATAATAATCCATTTACTACTCAACTAAACCATAGGACTAGAATCCATGTTACCTTCTTAAGAAAACAATCCTTTTCACAAAGATTTTAGCATTTCAACTTGAGATTGCGCGATAAGACATTCTTTATTAAGGCATATGCTGTTGTTTAAAAGAATACAAACTTTAACTAGTAAATCAATCAAATAGATTGCTATTAATAATTAATAAAGAAGACAGGGCCATACCTCAACCCCTAAGAATGATATATAATTGAAAAACAATACATATATATATACCATATAGAAATTTGTGGTTTGTGGTTGTCTTTGCTCGTTAATAAGAGTTTCAGAACTTGATATATGAGAATAGCGAGTCTTCTAATACCTTCTCTTACGATTGAAATCATCCGATCATCCCCAAAATTTATCTCCTCTGAGTCCTACTCTGACTTTTCTCTCTTTCGAAGGTCTATGGCAAAATAGCCTTCTCTTGTTGCAGGGCTACGGCATACTATTCTTTCTTTAAAAGAAAAGCTATGGAGTTTTGGGTGGTCTCTTCCTCCGAAAGACCATAGCAATCTAACCTTCTCTTCTAAGATATTAGATCCCTGTGTACGTGTGACAGAATGAGCAAATTGTTTCGGCTATAAAACTCTCATAAAAACTCAGAATATGGTCATATAGTCACTCAAAAGAAGCGGAAGGCATCCGGTCTACAAGCACGCATAGTGGAAAAGGCAAAAACATCTGTATATAGCCGGAAACGCGCTATCTTCAGAAATGCGTTACTTTTTCACATTTTTAGTATGCATGGACTCTAAATATATAAAAGTATTCTAAATGCGACCTCGTATCATCTAAATTCTAATTTCTAATTTTGGAGATACTTATCTCTTAATAGAAACTATTCTTGTGTTCTTATTTCTTTTATAGTCTCTGGCTATAATTATGACTTCTAAAATAGAGGATGGTTTTGCATTCTTGACGAAGTTATTCAATTGTAGATTAAGCTTCCAAATGAATCGATGGAGAAGAGTTACCTCATCCATCTCTGGAGCTAATCGCAGAAGTTTAGCAAGATTTTGGTGGCATTCTTCCAGGGTCTTTCCTTCTTGGGTTAGAAAACAATCCTTTTCACAAAGATTTTAGCATTTCAACTTGAGATTGCGCGATAAGACATTCTTTTTTAAGGCATATACTGTTGTTTAAAAGAATACAAACTTTAACTAGTAAATCAATCAAATAGATCACTATTAACAATTAATAGAGAAGCGAGGGCCATACCTCAACCCCTAAGAATGATATATAATTGAAAAGCAATATATATATATATATATATATACCTTATAGAAATTTATCATTTATGTTTGTCCTCGCTCGTTAGTTAATAAGAGTTTCAGAACTTGATATATGAGAATAGAGAGTCTTCTAATACCTTCTCTTATGATTGAAATCATCCGATCATCCCCAAGATTTATCTCCTCTTATCGTACTCTGACTTTTCTCTGATTCTTTTCCTTTATAGTGCCGATGATCTAGAATTCGGCCTTCCAGCCTCTACATGCTGGGCAAAACCCTACGGGACCATACTCCTCGTCGTCGGCCGCCGCTGTGGTGGCGACCGAGGAATTAAGCGGCCTGTTGCCCTCTTAGGCTGGGTCACTCAACCTCCTGCCTCTTAGAGGGATGTCCACGCACTAGGGTGGGCTAATTCACCGTACTAGCATGGGCTCTCAGAACTAGGCAGCATCACAATTACTCGCCTCAATTGGCCAACCTCATTCTCCCAATTGTATGATGGATACCATGGGTGGACTCTGGGCCTTACTATTCTGCCATTCGGCTACACAAGCACAAGAACAGGGCAGTGTTAAGGCAGGGAGAAGTTCTACATGTACCTTAATTTAACCAAGATAATCATTCATTACTCAACTAAACCATAGGACTAGAATCCATGTTACCTTCTTAAGAAAACAATCCTTTTCACAAAGATTTTAGCATTTCAACTTGAGATTACGCGATAAGACATTCTTTATTAAGGCATATGCTGTTGTTTAAAAGAATACAAACTTTAACTAGTGAATCAATCAAATAGATCACTATTAACAATTCATAGAGAAGCCAGGGCCATACCTCAACCTGTAAGAATGATATATAATTAAAAAATAATATATATATATATACCATATAGAAATTTGTCGTTTGTGGTTGTCTTTGCTCGTTAATAAGAGTTTCAGAACTTGATATATGAGAAAAGCAAGTCTTCTAATACCTTCTCGTACGATTGAAATCATCCGATCATCCCCAAGATTTATCTCCTCTTACGCGTACTCTGACTTTTCTCTCTTTCGAAGGTCTATGGCAAAATAGCCCTCTTGTTGCAGGGCTACGACATACTATTCTTTCTTTAAAAGAAAAGCTATGGAGTTTTGGTCTCTTCCTTCGAAAGACCATAGCAATCTAACCTTCTCTTCTAAGAGATTAGATCCCTGTGTAGAGATCGTGACAGAATCAGCAAATTGTTTCGGCTATAAATCTCTCATAAAAACTTAGAATATGGTCATATAGTCTCTCGTCGACACCTTGACCATGTAAAGATTCAAGGATACGATTTGTAAGAAAAACCTAGTTCTATCTCACAGGGGAGAGCGTGGTCTTCGAAAAGTCAAATTACCCATAGGGTAATTGATCATAGTTTGAGCAACTACTAATCTTGATTCCTAGAGATAACGCTTTTTTCCTTATCCATATGCAAGGCACAGCCCCGCTGGTCTAGTCTCCTAGAATAGAGTTGTTCGAGAACCTATTTATCTAGCATAGGGCAACTCTATTCTAGTCTCCTAGAATAGAGTTGCTCGAGAACCTATTTATCTAGCATAGGGCTTTCACTTAATCTGTTGGAAAGCTACCCGACTAATTGGGTCCACCCGTCTATAGGATGCTGTCGTGTCGGGGCATTCCACTCTCCCACTTTCCACGCTACTACTCTCAGGAGTCAATTTGTTTTCTAATCAATTCTACCACAGTGTTTCACATAAATAAACATGTTCCTTAATTAAGGCCCTTTTCACAAGGTTTGTTTAAACAACCTTTTTTCAAAGTATAATAATGCCAAAGACAAGATTCATAAAAAAAGTTTATACATGAATCAATTCCATACAAGCCAAACCAGCTCTCTTATTCTTTTCCTTTATACTACCGATGATCTAGAATTTGGCCTTCCAGCCTCTACATGCTGGGCAAAACCCTACAGGACCATACTCCTTGTCGCTGTGGCGAGGACTTAAGCCGACGACCTATAGCCCTCTCAGGCTCCGTCGCTCGATCCTCCTGCCTCTCAGAGGGATGCCCACACACTAGCGTGGGCTAATTCACCGTACTAGCCTGGGCCCTCAGAACTAGGTAGCATCACAATTACTCGCCTCAATCGGCAAACCTCATTCTCCCAATAGTATGAGGGATACCATGGGTGGACTCTGGGCCTTACTACTGTCTCCGTCATCTGACTACACAAGCACAAGAACGGGGCAGTGTCAAGGTAGGGAAAAGTTCTACATGTACCTTAATTTAACCAAGATAATAATCCATTTACTACTCAACTAAACCATAGGACTAGAATCCATGTTACCTTCTTAAGAAAACAATCCTTTTCACAAAGATTTTAGCATTTCAACTTGAGATTGCGCGATAAGACATTCTTTATTAAGGCATATGCTGTTGTTTAAAAGAATACAAACTTTAACTAGTAAATCAATCAAATAGATTGCTATTAATAATTAATAAAGAAGACAGGGCCATACCTCAACCCCTAAGAATGATATATAATTGAAAAACAATACATATATATATACCATATAGAAATTTGTGGTTTGTGGTTGTCTTTGCTCGTTAATAAGAGTTTCAGAACTTGATATATGAGAATAGCGAGTCTTCTAATACCTTCTCTTACGATTGAAATCATCCGATCATCCCCAAAATTTATCTCCTCTGAGTCCTACTCTGACTTTTCTCTCTTTCGAAGGTCTATGGCAAAATAGCCTTCTCTTGTTGCAGGGCTACGGCATACTATTCTTTCTTTAAAAGAAAAGCTATGGAGTTTTGGGTGGTCTCTTCCTCCGAAAGACCATAGCAATCTAACCTTCTCTTCTAAGATATTAGATCCCTGTGTACGTGTGACAGAATGAGCAAATTGTTTCGGCTATAAAACTCTCATAAAAACTCAGAATATGGTCATATAGTCACTCAAAAGAAGCGGAAGGCATCCGGTCTACAAGCACGCATAGTGGAAAAGGCAAAAACATCTGTATATAGCCGGAAACGCGCTATCTTCAGAAATGCGTTACTTTTTCACATTTTTAGTATGCATGGACTCTAAATATATAAAAGTATTCTAAATGCGACCTCGTATCATCTAAATTCTAATTTCTAATTTTGGAGATACTTATCTCTTAATAGAAACTATTCTTGTGTTCTTATTTCTTTTATAGTCTCTGGCTATAATTATGACTTCTGAAATAGAGGATGGTTTTGCATTCTTGACGAAGTTATTCAATTGTAGATTAAGCTTCCAAATGAATCGATGGAGAAGAGTTACCTCATCCATCTCTGGAGCTAATCGCAGAAGTTTAGCAAGATTTTGGTGGCATTCTTCCAGGGTCTTTCCTTCTTGGGTTAGAAAACAATCCTTTTCACAAAGATTTTAGCATTTCAACTTGAGATTGCGCGATAAGACATTCTTTTTTAAGGCATATACTGTTGTTTAAAAGAATACAAACTTTAACTAGTAAATCAATCAAATAGATCACTATTAACAATTAATAGAGAAGCGAGGGCCATACCTCAACCCCTAAGAATGATATATAATTGAAAAGCAATATATATATATATATACCTTATAGAAATTTATCATTTATGTTTGTCCTCGCTCGTTAGTTAATAAGAGTTTCAGAACTTGATATATGAGAATAGAGAGTCTTCTAATACCTTCTCTTATGATTGAAATCATCCGATCATCCCCAAGATTTATCTCCTCTTATCGTACTCTGACTTTTCTCTGATTCTTTTCCTTTATAGTGCCGATGATCTAGAATTCGGCCTTCCAGCCTCTACATGCTGGGCAAAACCCTACGGGACCATACTCCTCGTCGTCGGGGGCCGCCGCTGTGGTGGCGACCGAGGAATTAAGCGGCCTGTTGCCCTCTTAGGCTGGGTCACTCAACCTCCTGCCTCTTAGAGGGATGTCCACGCACTAGGGTGGGCTAATTCACCGTACTAGCATGGGCTCTCAGAACTAGGCAGCATCACAATTACTCGCCTCAATTGGCCAACCTCATTCTCCCAATTGTATGATGGATACCATGGGTGGACTCTGGGCCTTACTATTCTGCCATTCGGCTACACAAGCACAAGAACAGGGCAGTGTTAAGGCAGGGAGAAGTTCTACATGTACCTTAATTTAACCAAGATAATCATTCATTACTCAACTAAACCATAGGACTAGAATCCATGTTACCTTCTTAAGAAAACAATCCTTTTCACAAAGATTTTAGCATTTCAACTTGAGATTACGCGATAAGACATTCTTTATTAAGGCATATGCTGTTGTTTAAAAGAATACAAACTTTAACTAGTGAATCAATCAAATAGATCACTATTAACAATTCATAGAGAAGCCAGGGCCATACCTCAACCCGTAAGAATGATATATAATTAAAAAATAATATATATATATATACCATATAGAAATTTGTGGTTTGTGGTTGTCTTTGCTCGTTAATAAGAGTTTCAGAACTTGATATATGAGAAAAGCAAGTCTTCTAATACCTTCTCGTACGATTGAAATCATCCGATCATCCCCAAGATTTATCTCCTCTTACGCGTACTCTGACTTTTCTCTCTTTCGAAGGTCTATGGCAAAATAGCCCTCTTGTTGCAGGGCTACGGCATACTATTCTTTCTTTAAAAGAAAAGCTATGGAGTTTTGGTCTCTTCCTTCGAAAGACCATAGCAATCTAACCTTCTCTTCTAAGAGATTAGATCCCTGTGTAGAGATCGTGACAGAATCAGCAAATTGTTTCGGCTATAAATCTCTCATAAAAACTTAGAATATGATCATATAGTCTTTCGTCGACACCTTGACCATGTAAAGATTCAAGGATACGATTTGTAAGAAAAACCTAGTTCTATCCCACAGGGGAGAGCGTGGTCTTCGAAAAGTCAATTTACCCATAGGGTAATTGATCATAGTTTGAGCAACTACTAATCTTGATTCCTAGAGATAACGCTTTTTTCCTTATCCATATGCAAGGCACAGCCCCGCTGGTCTAGTCTCCTAGAATAGAGTTGTTCGAGAACCTATTTATCTAGCATAGGGCAACTCTATTCTAGTCTCCTAGAATAGAGTTGCTCGAGAACCTATTTATCTAGCATAGGGCTTTCACTTAATCTGTTGGAAAGCTACCCGACTAATTGGGTCCACCCGTCTATAGGATGCTGTCGTGTCGGGGCATTCCACTCTCCCACTTTCCACGCTACTACTCTCAGGAGTCAATTTGTTTTCTAATCAATTCTACCACAGTGTTTCACATAAATAAACATGTTCCTTAATTAAGGCCCTTTTCACAAGGTTTGTTTAAACAACCTTTTTTCAAAGTATAATAATGCCAAAGACAAGATTCATAAAAAAAGTTTATACATGAATCAATTCCATACAAGCCAAACCAGCTCTCTTATTCTTTTCCTTTATACTACCGATGATCTAGAATTTGGCCTTCCAGCCTCTACATGCTGGGCAAAACCCTACAGGACCATACTCCTTGTCGCTGTGGCGAGGACTTAAGCCGACGACCTATAGCCCTCTCAGGCTCCGTCGCTCGATCCTCCTGCCTCTCAGAGGGATGCCCACACACTGGCGTGGGCTAATTCACCGTACTAGCCTGGGCCCTCAGAACTAGGTAGCATCACAATTACTCGCCTCAATCGACAAACCTCATTCTCCCAATAGTATGAGGGATACCATGGGTGGACTCTGGGCCTTACTACTGTCTCCGTCATCTGACTACACAAGCACAAGAACGGGGCAGTGTCAAGGTAGGGAAAAGTTCTACATGTACCTTAATTTAACCAAGATAATAATCCATTTACTACTCAACTAAACCATAGGACTAGAATCCATGTTACCTTCTTAAGAAAACAATCCTTTTCACAAAGATTTTAGCATTTCAACTTGAGATTGCGCGATAAGACATTCTTTATTAAGGCATATGCTGTTGTTTAAAAGAATACAAACTTTAACTAGTAAATCAATCAAATAGATTACTATTAATAATTAATAAAGAAGACAGGGCCATACCTCAACCCCTAAGAATGATATATAATTGAAAAACAATACATATATATATACCATATAGAAATTTGTGGTTTGTGGTTGTCTTTGCTCGTTAATAAGAGTTTCAGAACTTGATATATGAGAATAGCGAGTCTTCTAATACCTTCTCTTACGATTGAAATCATCCGATCATCCCCAAAATTTATCTCCTCTGAGTCCTACTCTGACTTTTCTCTCTTTCGAAGGTCTATGGCAAAATAGCCTTCTCTTGTTGCAGGGCTACGGCATACTATTCTTTCTTTAAAAGAAAAGCTATGGAGTTTTGGGTGGTCTCTTCCTCCGAAAGACCATAGCAATCTAACCTTCTCTTCTAAGATATTAGATCCCTGTGTACGTGTGACAGAATGAGCAAATTGTTTCGGCTATAAAACTCTCATAAAAACTCAGAATATGGTCATATAGTCACTCAAAAGAAGCGGAAGGCATCCGGTCTACAAGCACGCATAGTGGAAAAGGCAAAAACATCTGTATATAGCCGGAAACGCGCTATCTTCAGAAATGCGTTACTTTTTCACATTTTTAGTATGCATGGACTCTAAATATATAAAAGTATTCTAAATGCGACCTCGTATCATCTAAATTCTAATTTCTAATTTTGGAGATACTTATCTCTTAATAGAAACTATTCTTGTGTTCTTATTTCTTTTATAGTCTCTGGCTATAATTATGACTTCTGAAATAGAGGATGGTTTTGCATTCTTGACGAAGTTATTCAATGGTAGATTAAGCTTCCAAATGAATCGATGGAGAAGAGTTACCTCATCCATCTCTGGAGCTAATCGCAGAAGTTTAGCAAGATTTTGGTGGCATTCTTCCAGGGTCTTTCCTTCTTGGGTTAGAAAACAATCCTTTTCACAAAGATTTTAGCATTTCAACTTGAGATTGCGCGATAAGACATTCTTTTTTAAGGCATATCCTGTTGTTTAAAAGAATACAAACTTTAACTAGTAAATCAATCAAATAGATCACTATTAACAATTAATAGAGAAGCGAGGGCCATACCTCAACCCCTAAGAATGATATATAATTGAAAAGCAATATATATATATATATATATATATATATATATATATATACCTTATAGAAATTTATCATTTATGTTTGTCTTCGCTCGTTAGTTAATAAGAGTTTCAGAACTTGATATATGAGAATAGAGAGTCTTCTAATACCTTCTCTTATGATTGAAATCATCCGATCATCCCCAAGATTTATCTCCTCTTATCGTACTCTGACTTTTCTCTGATTCTTTTCCTTTATAGTGCCGATGATCTAGAATTCGGCCTTCCAGCCTCTACATGCTGGGCAAAACCCTACGGGACCATACTCCTCGTCGTCGGCCGCCGCTGTGGTGGCGACCGAGGAATTAAGCGGCCTGTTGCCCTCTTAGGCTGGGTCACTCAACCTCCTGCCTCTTAGAGGGATGTCCATGCACTAGGGTGGGCTAATTCACCGTACTAGCATGGGCTCTCAGAACTAGGCAGCATCACAATTACTCGCCTCAATTGGCCAACCTCATTCTCCCAATTGTATGATGGATACCATGGGTGGACTCTGGGCCTTACTATTCTGCCATTCGGCTACACAAGCACAAGAACAGGGCAGTGTTAAGGCAGGGAGAAGTTCTACATGTACCTTAATTTAACCAAGATAATCATTCATTACTCAACTAAACCATAGGACTAGAATCCATGTTACCTTCTTAAGAAAACAATCCTTTTCACAAAGATTTTAGCATTTCAACTTGAGATTACGCGATAAGACATTCTTTATTAAGGCATATGCTGTTGTTTAAAAGAATACAAACTTTAACTAGTGAATCAATCAAATAGATCACTATTAACAATTCATAGAGAAGCCAGGGCCATACCTCAACCCGTAAGAATGATATATAATTAAAAAATAATATATATATATATACCATATAGAAATTTGTGGTTTGTGGTTGTCTTTGCTCGTTAATAAGAGTTTCAGAACTTGATATATGAGAAAAGCAAGTCTTCTAATACCTTCTCGTACGATTGAAATCATCCGATCATCCCCAAGATTTATCTCCTCTTACGCGTACTCTGACTTTTCTCTCTTTCGAAGGTCTATGGCAAAATAGCCCTCTTGTTGCAGGGCTACGGCATACTATTCTTTCTTTAAAAGAAAAGCTATGGAGTTTTGGTCTCTTCCTTCGAAAGACCATAGCAATCTAACCTTCTCTTCTAAGAGATTAGATCCCTGTGTAGAGATCGTGACAGAATCAGCAAATTGTTTCGGCTATAAATCTCTCATCAAAACTTAGAATATGATCATACAGTCTCTCGTCGACACCTTGACCATGTAAAGATTCAAGGATACGATTTGTAAGAAAAACCTAGTTCTATCCCACAGGGGAGAGCGTGGTCTTCGAAAAGTCAAATTACCCATAGGGTAATTGATCATAGTTTGAGCAACTACTAATCTTGATTCCTAGAGATAACGCTTTTTTCCTTATCCATATGCAAGGCACAGCCCCGCTGGTCTAGTCTCCTAGAATAGAGTTGTTCGAGAACCTATTTATCTAGCATAGGGCAACTCTATTCTAGTCTCCTAGAATAGAGTTGCTCGAGAACCTATTTATCTAGCATAGGGCTTTCACTTAATCTGTTGGAAAGCTACCCGACTAATTGGGTCCACCCGTCTATAGGATGCTGTCGTGTCGGGGCATTCCACTCTCCCACTTTCCACGCTACTACTCTCAGGAGTCAATTTGTTTTCTAATCAATTCTACCACAGTGTTTCACATAAATAAACATGTTCCTTAATTAAGGCCCTTTTCACAAGGTTTGTTTAAACAACCTTTTTTCAAAGTATAATAATGCCAAAGACAAGATTCATAAAAAAAGTTTATACATGAATCAATTCCATACAAGCCAAACCAGCTCTCTTATTCTTTTCCTTTATACTACCGATGATCTAGAATTTGGCCTTCCAGCCTCTACATGCTGGGCAAAACCCTACAGGACCATACTCCTTGTCGCTGTGGCGAGGACTTAAGCCGACGACCTATAGCCCTCTCAGGCTCCGTCGCTCGATCCTCCTGCCTCTCAGAGGGATGCCCACACACTGGCGTGGGCTAATTCACCGTACTAGCCTGGGCCCTCAGAACTAGGTAGCATCACAATTACTCGCCTCAATCGGCAAACCTCATTCTCCCAATAGTATGAGGGATACCATGGGTGGACTCTGGGCCTTACTACTGTCTCCGTCATCTGACTACACAAGCACAAGAACGGGGCAGTGTCAAGGTAGGGAAAAGTTCTACATGTACCTTAATTTAACCAAGATAATAATCCATTTACTACTCAACTAAACCATAGGACTAGAATCCATGTTACCTTCTTAAGAAAACAATCCTTTTCACAAAGATTTTAGCATTTCAACTTGAGATTGCGCGATAAGACATTCTTTATTAAGGCATATGCTGTTGTTTAAAAGAATACAAACTTTAACTAGTAAATCAATCAAATAGATTACTATTAATAATTAATAAAGAAGACAGGGCCATACCTCAACCCCTAAGAATGATATATAATTGAAAAACAATACATATATATATACCATATAGAAATTTGTGGTTTGTGGTTGTCTTTGCTCGTTAATAAGAGTTTCAGAACTTGATATATGAGAATAGCGAGTCTTCTAATACCTTCTCTTACGATTGAAATCATCCGATCATCCCCAAAATTTATCTCCTCTGAGTCCTACTCTGACTTTTCTCTCTTTCGAAGGTCTATGGCAAAATAGCCTTCTCTTGTTGCAGGGCTACGGCATACTATTCTTTCTTTAAAAGAAAAGCTATGGAGTTTTGGGTGGGCTCTTCCTCCGAAAGACCATAGCAATCTAACCTTCTCTTCTAAGATATTAGATCCCTGTGTACGTGTGACAGAATGAGCAAATTGTTTCGGCTATAAAACTCTCATAAAAACTCAGAATATGGTCATATAGTCACTCAAAAGAAGCGGAAGGCATCCGGTCTACAAGCACGCATAGTGGAAAAGGCAAAAACATCTGTATATAGCCGGAAACGCGCTATCTTCAGAAATGCGTTACTTTTTCACATTTTTAGTATGCATGGACTCTAAATATATAAAAGTATTCTAAATGCGACCTCGTATCATCTAAATTCTAATTTCTAATTTTGGAGATACTTATCTCTTAATAGAAACTATTCTTGTGTTCTTATTTCTTTTATAGTCTCTGGCTATAATTATGACTTTTGAAATAGAGGATGGTTTTGCATTCTTGACAAAGTTATTCAATGGTAGATTAAGCTTCCAAATGAATCGATGGAGAAGAGTTACCTCATCCATCTCTGGAGCTAATCGCAGAAGTTTAGCAAGATTTTGGTGGCATTCTTCCAGGGTCTTTCCTTCTTGGGTTAGAAAACAATCCTTTTCACAAAGATTTTAGCATTTCAACTTGAGATTGCGCGATAAGACATTCTTTTTTAAGGCATATCCTGTTGTTTAAAAGAATACAAACTTTAACTAGTAAATCAATCAAATAGATCACTATTAACAATTAATAGAGAAGCGAGGGCCATACCTCAACCCCTAAGAATGATATATAATTGAAAAGCAATATATATATATATATATACCTTATAGAAATTTATCATTTATGTTTGTCTTCGCTCGTTAGTTAATAGGAGTTTCAGAACTTGATATATGAGAATAGAGAGTCTTCTAATACCTTCTCTTATGATTGAAATCATCCGATCATCCCCAAGATTTATCTCCTCTTATCGTACTCTGACTTTTCTCTGATTCTCCTTCTTTATAGTGCCGATGATCTAGAATTCGGCCTTCCAGCCTCTACATGCTGGGCAAAACCCAACGGGACCATACTCCTTGTCGTCGGCCGCCGCTGTGGTGGCGACCAAGGAATTAAGCGGCCTGTTGCCCTCTTAGGCTGGGTCACTCAACCTCCTGCCTCTTAGAGGGATGTCCACGCACTAGGGTGGGCTAATTCACCGTACTAGCATGGGCTCTCAGAACTAGGCAGCATCACAATTACTCGCCTCAATTGGCCAACCTCATTCTCCCAATTGTATGATGGATACCATGGGTGGACTCTGTGGGCCTTACTATTCTGCCATTCGGCTACACAAGCACAAGAACAGGGCAGTGTTAAGGCAGGGAGAAGTTCTACATGTACCTTAATTTAACCAAGATAATCATTCATTACTCAACTAAACCATAGGACTAGAATCCATGTTACCTTCTTAAGAAAACAATCCTTTTCACAAAGATTTTAGCATTTCAACTTAAGATTACGCGATAAGACATTCTTTATTAAGGCATATGCTGTTGTTTAAAAGAATACAAACTCTAACTAGTGAATCAATCAAATAGATCACTATTAACAATTCATAGAGAAGCCAGGGCCATACCTCAACCCGTAAGAATGATATATAATTAAAAAATAATATATATATATATACCATATAGAAATTTGTCGTTTGTGGTTGTCTTTGCTCGTTAATAAGAGTTTCAGAACTTGATATATGAGAAAAGCAAGTCTTCTAATACCTTCTCGTACGATTGAAATCATTTGATCATCCCCAAGATTTATCTCCTCTTACGCGTACTCTGACTTTTCTCTCTTTCGAAGGTCTATGGCAAAATAGCCTTCTCTTGTTGCAGGGCTACGGCATACTATTCTTTCTTTAAAAGAAAAGCTATGGAGTTTTGGGTGGTCTCTTCCTCCGAAAGACCATAGCAATCTAACCTTCTCTTCTAAGATATTAGATCCCTGTGTACGTGTGATAGAATGAGCAAATTGTTTCGGCTATAAAACTCTCATAAAAACTCAGAATATGGTCATATAGTCACTCAAAAGAAGCGGAAGGCATCCGGTCTACAAGCACGCATAGTGGAAAAGGCAAAAACATCTGTATATAGCCGGAAACGCGCTATCTTCAGAAATGCGTTACTTTTTCACATTTTTAGTATGCATGGACTCTAAATATATAAAAGTATTCTAAATGCGACCTCGTATCATCTAAATTCTAATTTCTAATTTTGGAGATACTTATCTCTTAATAGAAACTATTCTTGTGTTCTTATTTCTTTTATAGTCTCTGGCTATAATTATGACTTCTGAAATAGAGGATGGTTTTGCATTCTTGACGAAGTTATTCAATGGTAGATTAAGCTTCCAAATGAATCGATGGAGAAGAGTTACCTCATCCATCTCTGGAGCTAATCGCAGAAGTTTAGCAAGATTTTGGTGGCATTCTTCCAGGGTCTTTCCTTCTTGGGTTAGAAAACAATCCTTTTCACAAAGATTTTAGCATTTCAACTTGAGATTGCGCGATAAGACATTCTTTTTTAAGACATATACTGTTGTTTAAAAGAATACAAACTTTAACTAGTAAATCAATCAAATAGATCACTATTAACAATTAATAGAGAAGCGAGGGCCATACCTCAACCCCTAAGAATGATATATAATTGAAAAGCAATATATATATATATATATACCTTATAGAAATTTATCATTTATGTTTGTCTTCGCTCGTTAGTTAATAGGAGTTTCAGAACTTGATATATGAGAATAGAGAGTCTTCTAATACCTTCTCTTATGATTGAAATCATCCGATCATCCCCAAGATTTATCTCCTCTTATCGTACTCTGACTTTTCTCTGATTCTCCTTCTTTATAGTGCCGATGATCTAGAATTCGGCCTTCCAGCCTCTACATGCTGGGCAAAACCCAACGGGACCATACTCCTTGTCGTCGGCCGCCGCTGTGGTGGCGACCGAGGAATTAAGCGGCCTGTTGCCCTCTTAGGCTGGGTCACTCAACCTCCTGCCTCTTAGAGGGATGTCCACGCACTAGGGTGGGCTAATTCACCGTACTAGCATGGGCTCTCAGAACTAGGCAGCATCACAATTACTCGCCTCAATTGGCCAACCTCATTCTCCCAATTGTATGATGGATACCATGGGTGGACTCTGGGCCTTACTATTCTGCCATTCGGCTACACAAGCACAAGAACAGGGCAGTGTTAAGGCAGGGAGAAGTTCTACATGTACCTTAATTTAACCAAGATAATCATTCATTACTCAACTAAACCATAGGACTAGAATCCATGTTACCTTCTTAAGAAAACAATCCTTTTCACAAAGATTTTAGCATTTCAACTTGAGATTACGCGATAAGACATTCTTTATTAAGGCATATGCTGTTGTTTAAAAGAATACAAACTTTAACTAGTAAATCAATCAAATAGATCACTATTAACAAATCATAGAGAAGCCAGGGCCATACCTCAACCCGTAAGAATGATATATAATTAAAAAATAATATATATATATATACCATATAGAAATTTGTCGTTTGTGGTTGTCTTTGCTCGTTAATAAGAGTTTCAGAACTTGATATATGAGAAAAGCAAGTCTTCTAATACCTTCTCGTACGATTGAAATCATCCGATCATCCCCAAGATTTATCTCCTCTTACGCGTACTCTGACTTTTCTCTCTTTCGAAGGTCTATGGCAAAATAGCCCTCTTGTTGCAGGGCTACGGCATACTATTCTTTCTTTAAAAGAAAAGCTATGGAGTTTTGGTCTCTTCCTTCGAAAGACCATAGCAATCTAACCTTCTCTTCTAAGAGATTAGATCCCTGTGTAGAGATCGTGACAGAATCAGCAAATTGTTTCGGCTATAAATCTCTCATAAAAACTTAGAATATGGTCATATAGTCTCTCGTCGACACCTTGACCATGTAAAGATTCAAGGATACGATTTGTAAGGAAAACCTAGTTCTATCCCACAGGGGAGAGCGTGGTCTTCGAAAAGTCAAATTACCCATAGGGTAATTGATCATAGTTTGAGCAACTACTAATCTTGATTCCTAGAGATAACGCTTTTTTCCTTATCCATATGCAAGGCACAGCCCCGCTGGTCTAGTCTCCTAGAATAGAGTTGTTCGAGAACCTATTTATCTAGCATAGGGCAACTCTATTCTAGTCTCCTAGAATAGAGTTGCTCGAGAACCTATTTATCTAGCATAGGGCTTTCACTTAATCTGTTGGAAAGCTACCCGACTAATTGGGTCCACCCGTCTATAGGATGCTGCCGTGTCGGGGCATTCCACTCTCCCACTTTCCACGCTACTACTCTCAGGAGTCAATTTGTTTTCTAATCAATTCTACCACAGTGTTTCACATAAATAAACATGTTCCTTAATTAAGGCCCTTTTCACAAGGTTTGTTTAAACAACCTTTTTTCAAAGTATAATAATGCCAAAGACAAGATTCATAAAAAAAGTTTATACATGAATCAATTCCATACAAGCCAAACCAGCTCTCTTATTCTTTTCCTTTATACCACCGATGATCTAGAATTTGGCCTTCCAGCCTCTACATGCTGGGCAAAACCCTACAGGACCATACTCCTTGTCGCTGTGGCGAGGACTTAAGCCGACGACCTATAGCCCTCTCAGGCTCCGTCGCTCGATCCTCCTACCTCTCAGAGGGATGCCCACACACTGGCGTGGGCTAATTCACCGTACTAGCCTGGGCCCTCAGAACTAGGTAGCATCACAATTACTCGCCTCAATCGGCAAACCTCATTCTCCCAATAGTATGAGGGATACCATGGGTGGACTCTGGGCCTTACTACTGTCTCCATCATCTGACTACACAAGCACAAGAACGGGGCAGTGTCAAGGTAGGGAAAAGTTCTACATGTACCTTAATTTAACCAAGATAATAATCCATTTACTACTCAACTAAACCATAGGACTAGAATCCATGTTACCTTCTTAAGAAAACAATCCTTTTCACAAAGATTTTAGCATTTCAACTTGAGATTGCGCGATAAGACATTCTTTATTAAGGCATATGCTGTTGTTTAAAAGAATACAAACTTTAACTAGTAAATCAATCAAATAGATTACTATTAATAATTAATAAAGAAGATAGGGCCATACCTCAACCCCTAAGAATGATATATAATTGAAAAACAATATATATATATATACCATATAGAAATTTGTGGTTTGTGGTTGTCTTTGCTCGTTAATAAGAGTTTCAGAACTTGATATATGAGAATAGCGAGTCTTCTAATACCTTCTCTTACGATTGAAATCATCCGATCATCCCCAAAATTTATCTCCTCTGAGTCCTACTCTGACTTTTCTCTCTTTCGAAGGTCTATGGCAAAATAGCCTTCTCTTGTTGCAGGGCTACGGCATACTATTCTTTCTTTAAAAGAAAAGCTATGGAGTTTTGGGTGGGCTCTTCCTCCGAAAGACCATAGCAATCTAACCTTCTCTTCTAAGATATTAGATCCCTGTGTACGTGTGACAGAATGAGCAAATTGTTTCGGCTATAAAACTCTCATAAAAACTCAGAATATGGTCATATAGTCACTCAAAAGAAGCGGAAGGCATCCGGTCTACAAGCACGCATAGTGGAAAAGGCAAAAACATCTATATATAGCCGGAAACGCGCTATCTTCAGAAATGCGTTACTTTTTCACATTTTTAGTATGCATGGACTCTAAATATATAAAAGTATTCTAAATGCGACCTCGTATCATCTAAATTCTAATTTCTAATTTTGGAGATACTTATCTCTTAATAGAAACTATTCTTGTGTTCTTATTTCTTTTATAGTCTCTGGCTATAATTATGACTTCTGAAATAGAGGATGGTTTTGCATTCTTGACGAAGTTATTCAATGGTAGATTAAGCTTCCAAATGAATCGATGGAGAAGAGTTACCTCATCCATCTCTGGAGCTAATCGCAGAAGTTTAGCAAGATTTTGGTGGCATTCTTCCAGGGTCTTTCCTTCTTGGGTTAGAAAACAATCCTTTTCACAAAGATTTTAGCATTTCAACTTGAGATTGCGCGATAAGACATTCTTTTTTAAGGCATATACTGTTGTTTAAAAGAATACAAACTTTAACTAGTAAATCAATCAAATAGATCACTATTAACAATTAATAGAGAAGCGAGGGCCATACCTCAACCCCTAAGAATGATATATAATTGAAAAGAAATATATATATATATATATATATATATATATTCCAGGGTCTTTCCTTCTTGGGTTTCACAAAGATTTTAGCATTTCAACTTGAGATTGCGCGATAAGACATTCTTTATTAAGGCATATGCTGTTGTTTAAAAGAATACAAACTTTAACTAGTAAATCAATCAAATAGATTACTATTAATAATTAATAAAGAAGACAGGGCCATACCTCAACCCCTAAGAATGATATATAATTGAAAAACAATATATATATATATACCATATAGAAATTTGTGGTTTGTAGTTGTCTTTGCTCGTTAATAAGAGTTTCAGAACTTGATATATGAGAATAGCGAGTCTTCTAATACCTTCTCTTACGATTGAAATCATCCGATCATCCCCAAAATTTATCTCCTCTGAGTCCTACTCTGACTTTTCTCTCTTTCGAAGGTCTATGGCAAAATAGCCTTCTCTTGTTGCAGGGCTACGGCATACTATCCTTTCTTTAAAAGAAAAGCTATGGAGTTTTGGGTGGTCTCTTCCTCCGAAAGACCATAGCAATCTAACCTTCTCTTCTAAGATATTAGATCCCTGTGTACGTGTGACAGAAAAGCAAATTGTTTCGGCTATAAAACTCTCATAAAAACTCAGAATATGGTCATATAGTCACTCAAAAGAAGCGGAAGGCATCCGGTCTACAAGCACGCATAGTGGAAAAGGCAAAAACATGTGTATATAGCCGGAAACGCGCTATCTTCAGAAATGCGTTACTTTTTCACATTTTTAGTATGCATGGACTCTAAATATATAAAAGTATTCTAAATGCGACCTCGTATCATCTAAATTCTAATTTCTAATTTTGGAGATACTTATCTCTTAATAGAAACTATTCTTGTGTTCTTATTTCTTTTATAGTCTCTGGCTATAATTTTGACTTCTGAAATAGAGTATGGTTTTGCATTCTTGACGAAGTTATTCAATGGTAGATTAAGCTTCCAAATGAATCGATGGAGAAGAGTTACCTCATCCATCTCTGGAGCTAATCGCAGAAGTTTAGCAAGATTTTGGTGGCATTCTTCCAGGGTCTTTCCTTCTTGGGTTAGAAAACAATCCTTTTCACAAAGATTTTAGCATTTCAACTTGAGATTGCGCGATAAGACATTCTTTTTTAAGGCATATACTGTTGTTTAAAAGAATACAAACTTTAACTAGTAAATCAATCAAATAGATCACTATTAACAATTAATAGAGAAGCGAGGGCCATACCTCAACCCCTAAGAATGATATATAATTGAAAAGCAATATATATATATATATATATATATATATATATATATATATATACCTTATAGAAATTTATCATTTATGTTTGTCTTCGCTTGTTAGTTAATAAGAGTTTCAGAACTTGATACATGAGAATAGAGAGTCTTCTAATACCTTCTCTTATGATTGAAATCATCCGATCATCCCCAAGATTTATCTCCTCTTATCGTACTGTGACTTTTCTCTGATTCTTTTCCTTTATAGTGCCGATGATCTAGAATTCGGCCTTCCGGCCTCTACATGCTGGGCAAAACCCTACGGGACCATACTCCTCGTCGTCGGCCGCCGCTGTGGTGGCGACCGAGGAATTAAGCGGCCTGTTGCCCTCTTAGGCTGGGTCACTCAACCTCCTGCCTCTTAGAGGGATGTCCACGCACTAGGGTGGGCTAATTCACCGTACTAGCATGGGCTCTCAGAACTAGGCAGCATCACAATTACTCGCCTCAATTGGCCAACCTCATCCTCCCAATTGTATGATGGATATCATGGGTGGACTCTGGGCCTTACTATTCTGCCATTCGGCTACACAAGCACAAGAACAGGGCAGTGTTAAGGCAGGGAGAAGTTCTACATGTACCTTAATTTAACCAAGATAATCATTCATTACTCAACTAAACCATAGGACTAGAATCCATGTTACCTTCTTAAGAAAACAATCCTTTTCACAAAGATTTTAGCATTTCAACTTGAGATTACGCGATAAGACATTCTTTATTAAGGCATATGCTGTTGTTTAAAAGAATATAAACTTTAACTAGTGAATCAATCAAATAGATCACTATTAACAATTCATAGAGAAGCCAGGGCCATACCTCAACCTGTAAGAATGATATATAATTAAAAAATAATATATATATATATACCATATAGAAATTTGTCGTTTGTGGTTGTCTTTGCTCGTTAATAAGAGTTTCAGAACTTGATATATGAGAAAAGCAAGTCTTCTAATATCTTCTCGTACGATTGAAATCATCCGATCATCCCCAAGATTTATCTCCTCTTACGCGTACTCTGACTTTTCTCTCTTTCGAAGGTCTATGGCAAAATAGCCCTCTTGTTACAGGGCTACGGCATACTATTCTTTCTTTAAAAGAAAAGCTATGGAGTTTTGATCTCTTCCTTCGAAAGACCATAGCAATCTAACCTTCTCTTCTAAGAGATTAGATCCCTGTGTAGAGATCGTGATAGAATCAGCAAATTGTTTCGGCTATAAATCTCTCATAAAAACTTAGAATATGGTCATATAGTCTCTCGTCGACACCTTGACCATGTAAAGATTCAAGGATACGATTTGTAAGAAAAACCTAGTTCTATCCCACAGGGGAGAGCGTGGTCTTCGAAAAGTCAAATTACCCATAGGGTAATTGATCATAGTTTGAGCAACTACTAATCTTGATTCCTAGAGATAACGCTTTTTTCCTTATCCATATGCAAGGCACAGCCCCGCTGGTCTAGTCTCCTAGAATAGAGTTGTTCGAGAACCTATTTATCTAACATAGGGCAACTCTATTCTAGTCTCCTAGAATAGAGTTGCTCGAGAACCTATTTATCTAGCATAGGGCTTTCACTTAATCTGTTGGAAAGCTACCCGACTAATTGGGTCCACCCGTCTATAGGATGCTGTCGTGTCGGGGCATTCCACTCTCCCACTTTCCACGCTACTACTCTCAGGAGTCAATTTGTTTTCTAATCAATTCTACCACAGTGTTTCACATAAATAAACATGTTCCTTAATTAAGGCCCTTTTCACAAGGTTTGTTTAAACAACCTTTTTTCAAAGTATAATAATGCCAAAGACAAGATTCATAAAAAAAGTTTATACATGAATCAATTCCATACAAGCCAAACCAGCTCTCTTATTCTTTTCCTTTATACTACCGATGATCTAGAATTTGGCCTTCCAGCCTCTACATGCTGGGCAAAACCCTACAGGACCATACTCCTTGTCGCTGTGGCGAGGACTTAAGCCGACGACCTATAGCCCTCTCAGGCTCCGTCGCTCGATCCTCCTGCCTCTCAGAGGGATGCCCACACACTAGCGTGGGCTAATTCACCGTACTAGCCTGGGCCCTCAGAACTAGGTAGCATCACAATTACTCGCCTCAATCGGCAAACCTCATTCTCCCAATAGTATGAGGGATACCATGGGTGGACTCTGGGCCTTACTACTGTCTCCGTCATCTGACTACACAAGCACAAGAACGGGGCAGTGTCAAGGTAGGGAAAAGTTCTACATGTACCTTAATTTAACCAAGATAATAATCCATTTACTACTCAACTAAACCATAGGACTAGAATCCATGTTACCTTCTTAAGAAAACAATCCTTTTCACAAAGATTTTAGCATTTCAACTTGAGATTGCGCGATAAGACATTCTTTATTAAGGCATATGCTGTTGTTTAAAAGAATACAAACTTTAACTAGTAAATCAATCAAATAGATTACTATTAATAATTAATAAAGAAGACAGGGCCATACCTCAACCCCTAAGAATGATATATAATTGAAAAACAATATATATATATATATACCATATAGAAATTTGTGGTTTGTGGTTGTCTTTGCTCGTTAATAAGAGTTTCAGAACTTGATATATGAGAATAGCGAGTCTTCTAATACCTTCTCTTACGATTGAAATCATCCGATCATCCCCAAAATTTATCTCCTCTGAGTCCTACTCTGACTTTTCTCTCTTTCGAAGGTCTATGGCAAAATAGCCTTCTCTTGTTGCAGGGCTACGGCATACTATTCTTTCTTTAAAAGAAAAGCTATGGAGTTTTGGGTGGTCTCTTCCTCCGAAAGACCATAGCAATCTAACCTTCTCTTCTAAGATATTAGATCCCTGTGTACGTGTGACAGAATGAGCAAATTGTTTCGGCTATAAAACTCTCATAAAAACTCAGAATATGGTCATATAGTCACTCAAAAGAAGCGGAAGGCATCCGGTCTACAAGCACGCATAGTGGAAAAGGCAAAAACATCTGTATATAGCCGGAAACGCGCTATCTTCAGAAATGCGTTACTTTTTCACATTTTTAGTATGCATGGACTCTAAATATATAAAAGTATTCTAAATGCGACCTCGTATCATCTAAATTCTAATTTCTAATTTTGGAGATACTTATCTCTTAATAGAAACTATTCTTGTGTTCTTATTTCTTTTATAGTCTCTGGCTATAATTATGACTTCTGAAATAGAGGATGGTTTTGCATTCTTGACGAAGTTATTCAATGGTAGATTAAGCTTCCAAATGAATCGATGGAGAAGAGTTACCTCATCCATCTCTGGAGCTAATCGCAGAAGTTTAGCAAGATTTTGGTGGCATTCTTCCAGGGTCTTTCCTTCTTGGGTTAGAAAACAATCCTTTTCACAAAGATTTTAGCATTTCAACTTGAGATTGCGCGATAAGACATTCTTTTTTAAGGCATATACTGTTGTTTAAAAGAATACAAACTTTAACTAGTAAATCAATCAAATAGATCACTATTAACAATTAATAGAGAAGCGAGGGCCATACCTCAACCCCTAAGAATGATATATAATTGAAAAGCAATATATATATATATATATATATATATATATATACCTTATAGAAATTTATCATTTATGTTTGTCTTCGCTCGTTAGTTAATAAGAGTTTCAGAACTTGATACATGAGAATAGAGAGTCTTCTAATACCTTCTCTTATGATTGAAATCATCCGATCATCCCCAAGATTTATCTCCTCTTATCGTACTCTGACTTTTCTCTGATTCTTTTCCTTTATAGTGCCGATGATCTAGAATTCGGCCTTCCAGCCTCTACATGCTGGGCAAAACCCTACGGGACCATACTCCTCGTCGTCGGCCGCCGCTGTGGTGGCGACCGAGGAATTAAGCGGCCTGTTGCCCTCTTAGGCTGGGTCACTCAACCTCCTGCCTCTTAGAGGGATGTCCACGCACTAGGGTGGGCTAATTCACCGTACTAGCATGGGCTCTCAGAACTAGGCAGCATCACAATTACTCGCCTCAATTGGCCAACCTCATTCTCCCAATTGTATGATGGATACCATGGGTGGACTCTGGGCCTTACTATTCTGCCATTCGGCTACACAAGCACAAGAACAGGGCAGTGTTAAGGCAGGGAGCAGTTCTACATGTACCTTAATTTAACCAAGATAATCATTCATTACTCAACTAAACCATAGGACTAGAATCCATGTTACCTTCTTAAGAAAACAATCCTTTTCACAAAGATTTTAGCATTTCAACTTGAGATTACGCGATAAGACATTCTTTATTAAGGCATATGTTGTTGTTTAAAAGAATACAAACTTTAACTAGTGAATCAATCAAATAGATCACTATTAACAAATCATAGAGAAGCCAGGGCCATACCTCAACCCGTAAGAATGATATATAATTAAAAAATAATATATATATATATACCATATAGAAATTTGTCGTTTGTGGTTGTCTTTGCTCGTTAATAAGAGTTTCAAAACTTGATATATGAGAAAAGCAAGTCTTCTAATACCTTCTCGTACGATTGAAATCATCCGATCATCCCCAAGATTTATCTCCTCTTACGCGTACTCTGACTTTTCTCTCTTTCGAAGGTCTATGGCAAAATAGCCCTCTTGTTGCAGGGCTACAGCATACTATTCTTTCTTTAAAAGAAAAGCTATGGAGTTTTGGTCTCTTCCTTCGAAAGACCATAGCAATCTAACCTTCTCTTCTAAGAGATTAGATCCCTATGTAGAGATCGTGACAGAATCAGCAAATTGTTTCGGCTATAAATCTCTCATAAAAACTTAGAATATGGTCATATAGTCTCTCGTCGACACCTTGACCATGTAAAGATTCAAGGATACGATTTGTAAGAAAAACCTAGTTCTATCCCACAGGGGAGAGCGTGGTCTTCGAAAAGTCAAATTACCCATAGGGTAATTGATCATAGTTTGAGCAACTACTAATCTTGATTCCTAGAGATAACGCTTTTTTCCTTATCCATATGCAAGGCACAGCCCCGCTGGTCTAGTCTCCTAGAATAGAGTTGTTCGAGAACCTATTTATCTAGCATAGGGCAACTCTATTCTAGTCTCCTAGAATAGAGTTTCTCGAGAACCTATTTATCTAGCATAGGGCTTTCACTTAATCTGTTGGAAAGCTACCCGACTAATTGGGTCCACCCGTCTATAGGATGCTGTCGTGTCGGGGCATTCCACTCTCCCACTTTCCACGCTACTACTCTCAGGAGTCAATTTGTTTTCTAATCAATTCTACCACAGTGTTTCACATAAATAAACATGTTCCTTAATTAAGGCCCTTTTCACAAGGTTTGTTTAAACAACCTTTTTTCAAAGTATAATAATGCCAAAGACAAGATTCATAAAAAAAGTTTATACATGAATCAATTCCATACAAGCCAAACTAGCTCTCTTATTCTTTTCCTTTATACTACCGATGATCTAGAATTTGGCCTTCCAGCCTCTACATGCTGGGCAAAACCCTACATGACCATACTCCTTGTCGCTCTGGCGAGGACTTAAGCCGACGACCTATAGCCCTCTCAGGCTCCGTCGCTCGATCCTCCTGCCTCTCAGAGGGATGCCCACACACTAGCGTGGGCTAATTCACCGTACTAGCCTGGGCCCTCAGAACTAGGTAGCATCACAATTACTCGCCTCAATCGGCAAACCTCATTCTCCCAATAGTATGAGGGATACCATGGGTGGACTCTGGGCCTTACTACTATCTCCGTCATCTGACTACACAAGCACAAGAACGGGGCAGTGTCAAGGTAGGGAAAAGTTCTACATGTACCTTAATTTAACCAAGATAATAATCCATTTACTACTCAACTAAACCATAGGACTAGAATCCATGTTACCTTCTTAAGAAAACAATCCTTTTCACAAAGATTTTAGCATTTCAACTTGAGATTGCGCGATAAGACATTCTTTATTAAGGCATATGCTGTTGTTTAAAAGAATACAAACTTTAACTAGTAAATCAATCAAATAGATTACTATTAATAATTAATAAAGAAGATAGGGCCATACCTCAATCCCTAAGAATGATATATAATTGAAAAACAATATATATATATATACCATATAGAAATTTGTCGTTTGTGGTTGTCTTTGCTCGTTAATAAGAGTTTCAGAACTTGATATATGAGAATAGCGAGTCTTCTAATACCTTCTCTTACGATTGAAATCATCCGATCATCCCCAAAATTTATCTCCTCTGAGTCCTACTCTGACTTTTCTCTCTTTCGAAGGTCTATGGCAAAATAGCCTTCTCTTGTTGCAGGGCTACGGCATACTATTCTTTCTTTAAAAGAAAAGCTATGGAGTTTTGGGTGGTCTCTTCCTCCAAAAGACCATAGCAATCTAACCTTCTCTTCTAAGATATTAGATCCCTGTGTACGTGTGACAGAATGAGCAAATTGTTTCGGCTATAAAACTCTCATAAAAACTCAGAATATGGTCATATAGTCACTCAAAAGAAGCGGAAGGCATCCGGTCTACAAGCACGCATAGTGGAAAAGGCAAAAACATCTGTATATAGCCGGAAACGCGCTATCTTCAGAAATGCGTTACTTTTTCACATTTTTAGTATGCATGGACTCTAAATATATAAAAGTATTCTAAATGCGACCTCGTATCATCTAAATTCTAATTTCTAATTTTGGAGATACTTATCTCTTAATAGAAACTATTCTTGTGTTCTTATTTCTTTTATAGTCTCTGGCTATAATTATGACTTCTGAAATAGAGGATGGTTTTGCATTCTTGACGAAGTTATTCAATGGTAGATTAAGCTTCCAAATGAATCAATGGAGAAGAGTTACCTCATCCATCTCTGGAGCTAATCGCAGAAGTTTAGCAAAATTTTGGTGGCATTCTTCCAGGGTCTTTCCTTCTTGGGTTAGAAAACAATCCTTTTCACAAAGATTTTAGCATTTCAACTTGAGATTGCACGATAAGACATTCTTTTTTAAGGCATATACTGTTGTTTAAAAGAATACAAACTTTAACTAGTAAATCAATCAAATAGATCACTATTAACAATTAATAGAGAAGCGAGGGCCATACCTCAACCCCTAAGAATGATATATAATTGAAAAGCAATATATATATATATATATACCTTATAGAAATTTATCATTTATGTTTGTCTTCGCTCGTTAGTTAATAAGAGTTTCAGAACTTGATATATGAGAATAGAGAGTCTTCTAATACCTTCTCTTATGATTGAAATCATCCGATCATCCCCAAGATTTATCTCCTCTTATCGTACTGTGACTTTTCTCTGATTCTTTTCCTTTATAGTGCCGATGATCTAGAATTCGGCCTTCCAGCCTCTACATGCTGGGCAAAACCCTACGGGACCATACTCCTCGTCGTCGGCCGCCGCTGTGGTGGCGACCGAGGAATTAAGCAGCCTGTTGCCCTCTTAGGCTGGGTCACTCAACCTCCTGCCTCTTAGAGGGATGTCCACGCACTAGGGTGGGCTAATTCACCGTACTAGCATGGGCTCTCAGAACTAGGCAGCATCACAATTACTCGCCTCAATTGGCCAACCTCATTCTCCCAATTGTATGATGGATACCATGGGTGGACTCTGGGCCTTACTATTCTTCCATTCGGCTACACAAGCACAAGAACAGGGCAGTGTTAAGGCAGGGAGAAGTTCTACATGTACCTTAATTTAACCAAGATAATCATTCATTACTCAACTAAACCATAGGACTAGAATCCATGTTACCTTCTTAAGAAAACAATCCTTTTCACAAAGATTTTAGCATTTCAACTTGAGATTACGCGATAAGACATTCTTTATTAAGGCATATGCTGTTGTTTAAAAGAATACAAACTTTAACTAGTGAATCAATCAAATAGATCACTATTAACAATTCATAGAGAAGCCAGGGCCATACCTCAACCTGTAAGAATGATATATAATTAAAAAATAATACATATATATATACCATATAGAAATTTATCGTTTGTGGTTGTCTTTGCTCGTTAATAAGAGTTTCAAAACTTGCTATATGAGAAAAGCAAGTCTTCTAATACCTTCTCGTATGATTGAAATCATCCGATCATCCCCAAGATTTATCTCCTCTTACGCGTACTCTGACTTCTCTCTCTTTCGAAGGTCTATGGCAAAATAGCCCTCTTGTTGCAGGGCTACGGCATACTATTCTTTCTTTAAAAGAAAAGCTATGGAGTTTTGGTCTCTTCCTTCGAAAGACCATAGCAATCTAACCTTCTCTTCTAAGAGATTAGATCCCTGTGTAGAGATCGTGACAGAATCAGCAAATTGTTTCGGCTATAAATCTCTCATAAAAACTTAGAATATGGTCATATAGTCTCTCGTCGACACCTTGACCATGTAAAGATTCAAGGATACGATTTGTAAGAAAAACCTAGTTCTATCCCACAGGGGAGAGCGTGGTCTTCGAAAAGTCAAATTACCCATAGGGTAATTGATCATAGTTTGAGCAACTACTAATCTTGATTCCTAGAGATAACGCTTTTTTCCTTATCCATATGCAAGGCACAGCCCCGCTGGTCTAGTCTCCTAGAATAGAGTTGTTCGAGAATCTATTTATCTAGCATAGGGCAACTCTATTCTAGTCTCCTAGAATAGAGTTGCTTGAGAACCTATTTATCTAGCATAGGGCTTTCACTTAATCTGTTGGAAAGCTACCCGACTAATTGGGTCCACCCGTCTATAGGATGCTGTCGTGTCGGGGCATTCCACTCTCCCACTTTCCACGCTACTACTCTCAGGAGTCAATTTGTTTTCTAATCAATTCTACCACAGTGTTTCACATAAATAAACATGTTCCTTAATTAAGGCCCTTTTCACAAGGTTTGTTTAAACAACCTTTTTTCAAAGTATAATAATGCCAAAGACAAGATTCATAAAAAAAGTTTATACATGAATCAATTCCATACAAGCCAAACCAGCTCTCTTATTCTTTTCCTTTATACTACCGATGATCTAGAATTTGGCCTTCCAGCCTCTACATGCTGGGCAAAACCCTACAGGACCATACTCCTTGTCGCTGTGGCGAGGACTTAAGCCGACGACCTATAGCCCTCTCAGGCTCCGTCGCTCGATCCTCCTGCCTCTCAGAGGGATGCCCACACACTAGCGTGGGCTAATTCACCGTACTAGCCTGGGCCCTCAGAACTAGGTAGCATCACAATTACTCGCCTCAATCGGCAAACCTCATTCTCCCAATAGTATGAGGGATACCATGGGTGGACTCTGGGCCTTACTACTGTCTCCGTCATCCGACTACACAAGCACAAGAACGGGGCAGTGTCAAGGTAGGGAAAAGTTCTACATGTACCTTAATTTAACCAAGATAATAATCCATTTACTACTCAACTAAACCATAGGACTAGAATCCATGTTACCTTCTTAAGAAAACAATCCTTTTCACAAAGATTTTAGCATTTCAACTTGAGATTGCGCGATAAGACATTCTTTATTAAGGCATATGCTGTTGTTTAAAAGAATACAAACTTTAACTAGTAAATCAATCAAATAGATTACTATTAATATTTAATAAAGAAGACAGGGCCATACCTCAACCCCTAAGAATGATATATAATTGAAAAACAATATATATATATACCATATAGAAATTTGTCGTTTGTGGTTGTCTTTGCTCGTTAATAAGAGTTTCAGAACTTGATATATGAGAATAGCGAGTCTTCTAATACCTTCTCTTACGATTGAAATCATCCGATCATCCCCAAAATTTATCTCCTCTGAGTCCTACTCTGACTTTTCTCTCTTTCGAAGGTCTATGGCAAAATAGCCTTCTCTTGTTGCAGGGCTACGGCATACTATTCTTTCTTTAAAAGAAAAGCTATGGAGTTTTGGGTGGTCTCTTCCTCCGAAAGACCATAGCAATCTAACCTTCTCTTCTAAGATATTAGATCCCTGTGTACGTGTGACAGAATGAGCAAATTGTTTCGGCTATAAAACTCTCATAAAAACTCAGAATATGGTCATATAGTCACTCAAAAGAAGCGGAAGGCATCCGGTCTACAAGCACGCATAGTGGAAAAGGCAAAAACATCTGTATATAGCCGGAAACGCGCTATCTTCAGAAATGCGTTACTTTTTCACATTTTTAGTATGCATGGACTCTAAATATATAAAAGTATTCTAAATGCGACCTCGTATCATCTAAATTCTAATTTCTAATTTTGGAGATACTTATCTCTTAATAGAAACTATTCTTGTGTTCTTATTTCTTTTATAGTCTCTGGCTATAATTATGACTTCTGAAATAGAGGATGGTTTTGCATTCTTGACGAAGTTATTCAATGGTAGATTAAGCTTCCAAATGAATCGATGGAGAAGAGTTACCTCATCCATCTCTGGAGCTAATCGCAGAAGTTTAGCAAGATTTTGGTGGCATTCTTCCAGGGTCTTTCCTTCTTGGGTTAGAAAACAATCCTTTTCACAAAGATTTTAGCATTTCAACTTGAGATTGCGCGATAAGACATTCTTTTTTAAGGCATATACTGTTGTTTAAAAGAATACAAACTTTTTTTTTTTTTTTGAAAAAAGATCCTTCTATTAGTTAATGAGAAAACGCCATATGGCTACAAAGCTCACCTCGCAAGGAGGGATAAAACACAATGAACACCTGAGCTCCCCCCCGTGGCTGGCCGCTCTCTGGGGGGGGCTACCTAGTAATACATGAAGGAGGTGAGAAAAGCCAAACTGGCGGCCGATAGTGCCAAATGACATCCTCGTCCCTCGCGGTGAGGAAAGGGCCAGGCTGCCAAGTGCGGAGGAAAGCCTTGCGGCGCCCTCTCATGCGATCCGAGTCTCCCTGGAGTGTCCTCTCAAGGTGTGGATGATGTCCACCCAGAGGGCCTGTATGACCTCCGCCGGTGGAGTCGTTTGGTGGTCAATGGCCTCCCTGCATCGGGCTCTCCATATGTGCCATGCCGTCATGCTGCTGATCAACTCCCATCTCTGCCCGACCCCCTCCTGAGAGGCTGCCGAGGAGAAGTCTGGTGTCGGAACCACCGCCATCGCCCTGTCAGAGACCTGGATGGTCACACTGCCAGGAGCGTCCTCATATCCAAGTGCAGGGCCGCTATCCGTGGCCCAAGCTACCGCACCCCATGTCACCAACATCTCCCCTGGAGAACCTGCAAAAACCATCCTGAGAGCGCGCTGCCAGACCTGCTGTGCCTGTGGGCAATCCCATAAGCAGTGCCGCTGTGACTCCTGTGCATGATCGCACCGAGGGCAGGACGCTGGGTGTCTACCAAAAGCAAGCCAAGCCCCCACAGCCAATCCTCTATGCGCTGTGAGCCAGAGAAAAAGCGTCACCTTCCGGGGACGGAAGCTGGCCCAAAGGCGCTGCCAGAAGTCCCTAAGAAAGGCAGGGGAGAGCCCCTGTCGCCGCCAATGCTCGGCCGCTGCCGGGGTGCTCTCTATCCTGTGTCTCTGAATCCGCCGCCCCAGCCTCGCTGTGTACTGAAAAAAGGGAATGGCAGGGCTGGTAGGAGCCGAGTAGGGATCTCGCCAAAACCACTCCCCTGGGTCCCACTGAAGACGAATAAGAGGCTTGCTGTCCCAAGCCCAGAGTCTCCAAGAACAATCCTCCCCTATCGAGGCCGGTGAGGGGTCTACATACCACTGTCTCTGATGAAAGCCGACCACCCGAACCCTCTGAAGGATACAACCCTGGAACCCATCCAAATCTAGTCGTGACCTCTGAAGCTGGCCACCCTCTCCCACCTCGAAAGTGAGTGGGGCGACTCTCTCCGCTGTGCCGCAGACCGCTAGGAGGATCTCATGCCGAGTAAAGACACCCATCCACTGTGGAGGAGAAGGGTCCTGTACTGGGGTCCGCCACTCCCGGGGGATGGCCGCCTCAATATCCTGTCTCATCAACTCTCTGCCCCTCATCCCACTGAGTCTCCTCTCCTGAGCCTCTGGAGGCAGCTGCTGAAAACATATCCAGTCGTCTAGGGACTGGGCTGGGCCGGAGCTCAACGGGCCCCACGACACGTGAGACCGCGAGCCAACCATATGGCCACTGGGGAGACGAATCAAGGGGTTCCAGATCAATGGCTGCCTCAGGCGCTCCTCATCGGTGCCCGGGGGAGTCTGGAAGAGTGCAGGCCTCAGATGTGCCCAGGCCCTCAGAAGGCTGGCTGCAAAACGCTCCTCGAAGCCAAGGCCCACTCCTCTGGAGCGCTGCTCCGTAAAGATCCACCTGATGCTGGGGTTCCAGGGGCCGCTAAGAGACGGAGTGCGGCTGAGCATCCTGGAAACAAGAAGCTCCTTCCACGGCTCAACACCTGGCAGGAGACCACGAACTACCAGCTTGCCAAGCAAAGCTCGGCTTTGGCAAATAGGATCTACAATGCCCAAGCCGCCTCTCTCCCTCGGCTGAGTGATCACAGCCCATGCCACCTTTGCCCTAGCGGGTCGCCCATCGCCTCCGGACCAAAGAAAGTTCCTGATGAGCCTCTGCACCTGGCCGATGCACGCCCGAGAGAAGGCCCAGCAGGAAGTGATGTACCACATGGTAGCAAGCAGAACCTGGTTGGCCACCACTACGCGGCCAGCCAGAGATAAACGAGCAGTACTCCAATACAGAAGCTTCTTCCGAATGCTCAGAAGAAGGGGGGCTATCTGCTGCTCCGGAGATATATCAATGCCCACATAGCAGCCCAGATAACGCACTGTAGTGCCGGGGGGCAGCCACTGAAAACCATCAACTGGCCTCCAAGTCGGGGGGGGGCATAGAGCTGACCCACAGCCCACACGACTTGTGCCAGTTGATCAAAGCGCCCGAGGCTCTGCAAAACCTGTCCATGGCTGAGGCGAAGCGGCGGAGGTTCTCCTCACCTCCCTGAAGATAGACAGCAGTGTCATCCGCAAACTCCGAGTCTAGGAGCTCCTCCGAGGTGCGGATGGGAAGCTGGAGGCCCCTCAAACCTGTATCCTGTGCCGTCAAAAAGGTGCTCATGGCCTCCGCCACAAAAAGAAAAAGAAAGGGCGCCAAGGGGCACCCCTGCCGCACCGAGCGCGAAAGCTGGAACCTCTCACCGCACACACCCTGTATCAGCACCTGGCTATGAGCCGAAGTGTAGAGTGCAGATACCCCACGGATCCACTGAGGGGGGAAGCCCATCCTCTCCATAGTGCCTTCCAAGAAGGCCCAGTCCACCCGATCATATGCCTTCTCGAAGTCGAGAAGGAGCACCGCCAAATCCTCCTGCCGCAATCTAGCCAAGGCCGTAGCCTCCCAGAAAGAGAAAATGTTATCCAGAATGCTCCGATCCTGGATGAAGCCTGTCTGCGTGGAGTGGATGATGTCCGGAAGGTGAGGCTGAAGCCGCCTGCTGATCGCCTTAGCTAGGACCTTGTAGGCCGTGCCTAGCAAGGTGATCGGTCTCCACTGTCTAATCTCCAGTCTGTCTCCGCCCTCTTTGGGGATCAAGTGAATCAACCCCTCTGCAATGCTGTCCGGCATGACTCCCGTCTCCATAATCTCCTGGAAAGCCAATCTGAAGCCCCTATGAAGGAGGCCCCAGTACCTCTGGAAGAAAGCCACTGAAAGACCGTCCTCTCCTGGGCATTTGCCCCGCGGTAATGCCTGAAGAGCCTCCTCCAGTTCCGTATCCGAGAAGGGGGAGAGAAGGGAGTGCTGCAGATGGGCCGGCACAACCGGTCTCGTGAAGCTCCAGACTGCCTCCCTAGCCTCTCTCACCCTGTCGTCTGCCGGCTCAGCAGAGAGAAGAACCCTGTAAAAATCTGTGGCTATCGCCCGCACCCTGGGGGGATCCACCACAACCTGGCCATCAGCCTGACGAAGCCGCCTGAGACCCTCTCGTCTGAAGCGAGGCCCAGTCGCCTCAAAGAAATCCCGAGTCACTCTATCTCCAGCCTGAGTCCAAAAAGAAGACCGAGCATGGAATCGGAACTCCACCCGCCTCTCCTCGATGGATCTGATCTCAGTGCGAGCTGTCTCCATCTGCTCAGAGATCCAAGGGCTCAGAGGATCTCTCTCCTGGAGTCTCTGGAGAGACGCTATACTCCTCCGTAGGCTCCTCTCCTGCTCCCTGAAGGCCTCCAGACGGTCCAAGGCAGCCAGTCTGAGCATCCGACTAATCTCCTGTAAGCCACTGGCAAGATCACTGGCTGCCGAGCCTCTCCTGAACTGTAGCTCCTGCCAGACCTGCTCAACTCTGAGCGCGATCTCAGGCTCCTCTATGAGACAATCAGGAATCCGGACGCTCTGGCCCCGCTCTCCTCTCGTAGGGTCCTCAATCTGGAGAAGCACTGGGAAGTGGTCTGAAAAGGAGGAGCCAGCAAGTATGCCCACAGTGCCGCCTCTATCACAGGCCCACTCATCAATGTAGAATCTGTCGATGCGGGAAAGGTTAACGCCTGTGGCTCGTCTATCCGAGCGCGAGAAAGATAGACTCCCCTGCAATCTGCCAAACTCCGGGAGAGTCCACGGATCCTGGCCTCTCACCTGTAGCACTAGCTCCTCCCAGGCAGCTAGCTCTGGCCCATGAATGGTCTCCTGGCTGCCCCCCATCCTATCCTCTGCGTCTTCCAGCATGTTGCAATCCCCTCCTAGGCACCAGTGGTCTGCCAAGGGGAGGGACTGCCTGATGGTGCTCCAGAACTCGGCTCTCCCGGACGCCCCGTTAGGGGCGTAGAAGTTGAGGAAGCCAATGCGGTCTTCCCCAACCCGAAGGATGACCCACTGCGCTCGACCCTGAACCAGAGTGCCAGAGTCCACAACCTCAGAAAGAAGCTGCTCGCTGACTGAGATGCATACTCCGCCCTGGTTCCCCTGGGGGCCATATGCCGGGGACCAAAAAGTGTGACTCCTGCCTGGCAAGATCTTCCCGTAGATGCGGGTACGCCCGGCAGAAAGGTGGTGCTCCTGGATGAAAAGAATATCTATGGGTCCTCCAACGAGAGCCCTCTGGATCTCCTGACGAAGTCTGCCCCGACCAATGTGGTAGCGATGTCCACCGAGACCCTGGATGTTCCATGAGAGGATCCTCATGGATGAGCTGAGGCAAGTGAAGAAGCCGCCACTGGCTCACCCCTCTCAGCCGGCCCGGATGATCTGCCCTCCACTCTAGGAGTCTTGGGCGCCGGCTTGGAGGGAGAATAATCACTGTCTGTCCGGGTGCGGAGTCTCTCCAGAAAGAGGGTGACCTGTGTCTGAGTCCAGCTCCACTCCGCCTTCGCCCTATCCAGAGCATAGGCGTGAGACCAATCCTCTGCATATAAGTACCTAAAGGAAGGCTGCACCCTCGGGGCGGCATGGAGGAGAATCAGTAGCACCGCCTCAACTGATGTGTGGACCGGATCCACCCGCCAATCTCCTATACCAAACAGGCTCATGCGGGCTGAGTGAAGTCTGGTCTGCAGTAGATCCGTGAGCCCCAGGTCGCTGAAGTGGTGAGAAAACTCCAGTATCTGGTCACGCAGAACTTCCTCTACAGAGCTGCAATCCCAGGCTGTGTCTGGGGCAACGCTGAGAGGAAAGGAGAAGGCCACCATGCTGCTCACCACTGAAGGAGAACGCGAGGGATGGCACACCACGCAAACTCGCAGGGGCGCGACCAGAGTCTCGAATGGGCCAGCATCCAGCTGGAGGCACCTGAAAAAACTGTAATCCACTGGTAGCCCCATCACTCGCGGGGGCCCCCCAGGGGAGGCTGGGGCGAACTCTGTGGCGGGTGAAGCGAGGATCGCCATCTCCACCGGCCCGGAGAGGCGGTGAAACAACCGCTGGACTGAACTCTGGCCTACCCAGCTGCGCTGCCCCGGGGCAGTGGGTGGTCTGGCGAAGTATCCTGGAGAGGCTGAGGGAGGGATGGGGGCGCGCGGCGAGGAGGGGGGAGAGCGAGGGGAGTATGGAAAGGCATCTGCCAGAGGATAGGAGTCAGGGGGGGCCGCCGAGGGAGGAGGGAGGGGGGGGGCGGGGGGGGAGGGGGGGAGGAGGGAAGAGTGCTCTCCGGGTGGGGGGGAGGGGAGCCGGGGGTCGCAGAGTGCGGCCGGGGATCCTCAGGGAACTGCTCCAAGGAGGGGGCGGGGCCCCCCGCGAGGGGAGGCGGGAGTGGGGTCTCCACGTGGGAGACTCCTCCATCGGCCTCAGCAACGGGCACTGAGACTGAATCCTCGTCCATCGGGGTGGGACCTACCGGCCGCCTATCCCTGACTGGAGCATAAATGCGGGTAGGTGCCTGTGGGCCAGCCGGAGTCGCCCGTCCACCATCCTGTCCGCCAGCCTGCGCTGCCTGCTGGCGTCTGCGACGGTCCCTGCGAGCCGGGCGTTTCCGCCGGCGAACCTCCTGCCAGCCTCCAGCCTCCTGAGTCTGTGCGGCATCCTCCGCCGGAGCCTGCTCGTCCGATGGTGGCGCCTGCTGTGACGAGCCAGAGATGTCCGGTCTCGGAGGTGGATGGCCACCTCTCGGGTCTCCCGCAGGGGGTCCAGAGGCAGCAAAGCGTGAAGGATTAGCCCCCTTGCGGGGACAGGAGCGTGCGAGATGGCCCATCTCCCGACATATGAAGCACTGACCGGGGAGGCCCGAATACTCCACGCGCTGAATCAGATGTCCTCCAGAAAGACAAGGGAGGAGGATCGTCTTCGGGAGGGACTCCGGTGACGAAACAACAACACGAATGGCCGGGAGTCCTGCTGCCCGAGCAACCACTGAAGCCGCGGTCTGTGGCACCTCCACCACCTGCCCGAAAGCCTTGCCTATGGCCGGCAGGAGGGGCAAGTACTCCCTTCGGAGACCTGGAAAGCAGACGGTGATGGGGAATCCAGTCGCGCCTGCCAGTGGATCAGACGATGGGTCGAAACCGTGTATCCATCGCGCCAAGAACGCCCGAGAGGAGCGTAGGGCAATGGGGCTCCGAGCCAGCACCCTCTGAGCTGCTGGTGGGGACTCGAACTCCACCTGGTAGTAGCCGCGGCCTAAAAAATCCACGCTGACGATTCTGGCAGTCTCGCCGATGAGGCTACCCTGAAGTAGGTCGCGTAACTCTCTCCGCATTGGGCGGCTACCCACCACCTTGCAAACCAAGGAGGAGGCCTCCAAAGAAGAAACGGAGGACGCGAGAAGCTGCTGCTCTGCATCTGAGAAGTCTAGTCGAAGACCTGTATCGGTCGGGGCTGACGGAGAGGCTACCATGGAGTCCTCCTAGGGGAAAAAGACCAGGTACTGGCTGAATCGACGAGACGAACCCAAGAAAGACCACGCCACTCCGCTGAAGACGCCGAAAAACAAAAAAAGGGGGGGGGGGGATGGGGGGGCTGAGGCAGGGAGATAGGGAGAGGCAGGGACGGGGGGCGGAGAAGCCGACGACGCAAGGAGGGGGGGGGAAAGGAGGTGGAAAAAGGGGGGCGGGGGGGAGGGAGAGAGGCGGAGGAAGAAAGATGGCGAGGGGGGGGCTGCGCAGAGAAGGCGAGAAAGGGGGGGGAAGTGGAGGGCGGCGCGGAAGAGGGAGGCCGGGGGCGGAAGGGTCTGGCTCAGGCGGGGGGCAGAGGGGGGCAGGCGGGATGAAGACGGAGGGGAGGAAGGGCGGAAGGGCTGCGGAGACAGGCGGGTGAAGGCGGAGGGGAGGAAGGGCTGCGGGGACAGGCGGGTGAAGGAGGAGGGGGAGGAGGCGGCGGCGACTGCGAAGGGGGAGGCGCAGGGGGCAGCGGGCTACACGCGCTGCAGCGATCCTGTCATGCGCTTGCTCAAGAATACAAACTTTAACTAGTAAATCAATCAAATAGATCACTATTAACAATTAATAGAGAAGCGAGGGCCATACCTCAACCCCTAAGAATGATATATAATTGAAAAGCAATATATATATATATATATATATATATATATATACCTTATAGAAATTTATCATTTATGTTTGTCTTCGCTCGTTAGTTAATAAGAGTTTCAGAACTTGATACATGAGAATAGAGAGTCTTCTAATACCTTCTCTTATGATTGAAATCATCCGATCATCCCCAAGATTTATCTCCTCTTATCGTACTCTGACTTTTCTCTGATTCTTTTCCTTTATAGTGCCGATGATCTAGAATTCGGCCTTCCAGCCTCTACATGCTGGGCAAAACCCTACGGGACCATACTCCTCGTCGTCGGCCGCCGCTGTGGTGGCGACCGAGGAATTAAGCGGCATGTTGCCCTCTTAGGCTGGGTCACTCAACCTCCTGCCTCTTAGAGGGATGTCCACGCACTAGGGTGGGCTAATTCACCGTACTAGCATGGGCTCTCAGAACTAGGCAGCATCACAATTACTCGCCTCAATTGGCCAACCTCATTCTCCCAATTGTATGATGGATACCATGGGTGGACTCTGGGCCTTACTATTCTGCCATTCGGCTACACAAGCACAAGAACAGGGCAGTGTTAAGGTAGGGAGAAGTTCTACATGTACCTTAATTTAACCAAGATAATCATTCATTACTCAACTAAACCATAGGACTAGAATCCATGTTACCTTCTTAAGAAAACAATCCTTTTCACAAAGATTTTAGCATTTCAACTTGAGATTACGCGATAAGACATTCTTTATTAAGGCATATGTTGTTGTTTAAAAGAATACAAACTTTAACTAGTGAATCAATCAAATAGATCACTATTAACAATTCATAGAGAAGCCAGGGCCATACCTCAACCCGTAAGAATGATATATAATTAAAAAATAATATATATATATATACCATATAGAAATTTGTCGTTTGTGGTTGTCTTTGCTCGTTAATAAGAGTTTCAGAACTTGATATATGAGAAAAGCAAGTCTTCTAATACCTTCTCGTACGATTGAAATCATCCAAGATTTATCTCCTCTTACGCGTACTCTGACTTTTCTCTCTTTCGAAGGTCTATGGCAAAATAGCCCTCTTGTTGCAGGGCTACGGCATACTATTCTTTCTTTAAAAGAAAAGCTATGGAGTTTTGGTCTCTTCCTTCGAAAGACCATAGCAATCTAACCTTCTCTTCTAAGAGATTAGATCCCTGTGTAGAGATCGTGACAGAATCAGCAAATTGTTTCGGCTATAAATCTCTCATAAAAACTTAGAATATGGTCATATAGTCTCTCGTCGACACCTTGACCATGTAAAGATTCAAGGATACGATTTGTAAGAAAAACCTAGTTCTATCCCACAGGGGAGAGCGTGGTCTTCGAAAAGTCAAATTACCCATAGGGTAATTGATCATAGTTTGAGCAACTACTAATCTTGATTCCTAGAGATAACGCTTTTTTCCTTATCCATATGCAAGGCACAGCCCCGCTGGTCTAGTCTCCTAGAATAGAGTTGTTCGAGAACCTATTTATCTAGCATAGGGCAACTCTATTCTAGTCTCCTAGAATAGAGTTGCTCGAGAACCTATTTATCTAGCATAGGGCTTTCACTTAATCTGTTGGAAAGCTACCCGACTAATTGGGTCCACCCGTCTATAGGATGCTGCCGTGTCGGGGCATTCCACTCTCCCACTTTCCACGCTACTACTCTCAGGAGTCAATTTGTTTTCTAATCAATTCTACCACAGTGTTTCACATAAATAAACATGTTCCTTAATTAAGGCCCTTTTCACAAGGTTTGTTTAAACAACCTTTTTTCAAAGTATAATAATGCCAAAGACAAGATTCATAAAAAAAGTTTATACATGAATCAATTCCATACAAGCCAAACCAGCTCTCTTATTCTTTTCCTTTATACTACCGATGATCTAGAATTTGGCCTTCCAGCCTCTACATGCTGGGCAAAACCCTACAGGACCATACTCCTTGTCGCTATGGCGAGGACTTAAGCCGACGACCTACAGCCCTCTCAGGCTCCGTCGCTCGATCCTCCTGCCTCTCAGAGGGATGCCCACACACTAGCGTGGGCTAATTCACCGTACTAGCCTGGGCCCTCAGAACTAGGTAGCATCACAATTACTCGCCTCAATCGGCAAACCTCATTCTCCCAATAGTATGAGGGATACCATGGGTGGACTCTGGGCCTTACTACTGTCTCCGTCATCTGACTACACAAGCACAAGAACGGGGCAGTGTCAAGGTAGGGAAAAGTTCTACATGTACCTTAATTTAACCAAGATAATAATCCATTTACTACTCAACTAAACCATAGGACTAGAATCCATGTTACCTTCTTAAGAAAACAATCCTTTTCACAAAGATTTTAGCATTTCAACTTGAGATTGCACGATAAGACATTCTTTATTAAGGCATATGCTGTTGTTTAAAAGAATACAAACTTTAACTAGTAAATCAATCAAATAGATTACTATTAATATTTAATAAAGAAGACAGGGCCATACCTCAACCCCTAAGAATGATATATAATTGAAAAACAATATATATATATATACCATATAGAAATTTGTCGTTTGTGGTTGTCTTTGCTCGTTAATAAGAGTTTCAGAACTTGATATATGAGAATAGCGAGTCTTCTAATACCTTCTCTTACGATTGAAATCATCCGATCATCCCCAAAATTTATCTCCTCTGAGTCCTACTCTGACTTTTCTCTCTTTCGAAGGTCTATGGCAAAATAGCCTTCTCTTGTTGCAGGGCTACGACATACTATTCTTTCTTTAAAAGAAAAGCTATGGAGTTTTGGGTGGTCTCTTCCTCCGAAAGACCATAGCAATCTAACCTTCTCTTCTAAGATATTAGATCCCTGTGTACGTGTGACAGAATGAGCAAATTGTTTCGGCTATAAAACTCTCATAAAAACTCAGAATATGGTCATATAGTCACTCAAAAGAAGCGGAAGGCATCCGGTCTACAAGCACGCATAGTGGAAAAGGCAAAAACATCTGTATATAGCCGGAAACGTGCTATCTTCAGAAATGCGTTACTTTTTCACATTTTTAGTATGCATGGACTCTAAATATATAAAAGTATTCTAAATGCGACCTCGTATCATCTAAATTCTAATTTCTAATTTTGGAGATACTTATCTCTTAATAGAAACTATTCTTGTGTTCTTATTTCTTTTATAGTCTCTGGCTATAATTATGACTTCTGAAATAGAGGATGGTTTTGCATTCTTGACGAAGTTATTCAATGGTAGATTAAGCTTCCAAATGAATCGATGGAGAAGAGTTACCTCATCCATCTCTGGAGCTAATCGCAGAAGTTTAGCAAGATTTTGGTGGCATTCTTCCAGGGTCTTTCCTTCTTGGGTTAGAAAACAATCCTTTTCACAAAGAGTTTAGCATTTCAACTTGAGATTGCGCGATAAGACATTCTTTTTTAAGGCATATACTGTTGTTTAAAAGAATACAAACTTTAACTAGTAAATCAATCAAATAGATCACTATTAACAATTAATAGAGAAGCGAGGGCCATACCTCAACCCCTAAGAATGATATATAATTGAAAAGCAATATATATATATATATATATATATATATATATATATATATATATATATATATATATATACCTTATAGAAATTTATCATTTATGTTTGTCTTCGCTTGTTAGTTAATAAGAGTTTCAGAACTTGATACATGAGAATAGAGAGTCTTCTAATACCTTCTCTTATGATTGAAATCATCCGATCATCCCCAAGAATTATCTCCTCTTATCGTACTCTGACTTTTCTCTGATTCTTTTCCTTTATAGTGCCGATGATCTAGAATTCGGCCTTCCAGCCTCTACATGCTGGGCAAAACCCTACGGGACCATACTCCTCGTCGTCGACCGCCGCTGTGGTGGCGACCGAGGAATTAAGCGGCCTGTTGCCCTCTTAGGCTGGGTCACTCAACCTCCTGCCTCTTAGAGGGATGTCCACGCACTAGGGTGGGCTAATTCACCGTACTAGCATGGGCTCTCAGAACTAGGCAGCATCACAATTACTCGCCTCAATTGGCCAACCTCATTCTCCCAATTGTATGATGGATACCATGGGTGGACTCTGGGCCTTACTATTCTGCCATTCGGCTACACAAGCACAAGAACAGGGCAGTGTTAAGGTAGGGAGAAGTTCTACATGTACCTTAATTTAACCAAGATAATCATTCATTACTCAACTAAACCATAGGACTAGAATCCATGTTACCTTCTTAAGAAAACAATCCTTTTCACAAAGATTTTAGCATTTCAACTTGAGATTACGCGATAAGACATTCTTTATTAAGGCATATGTTGTTGTTTAAAAGAATACAAACTTTAACTAGTGAATCAATCAAATAGATCACTATTAACAATTCATAGAGAAGCCAGGGCCATACCTCAACCCGTAAGAATGATATATAATTAAAAAAAAATATATATATATATATACCATATAGAAATTTGTCGTTTGTGGTTGTCTTTGCTCGTTAATAAGAGTTTCAGAACTTGATATATGAGAAAAGCAAGTCTTCTAATACCTTCTCGTACGATTGAAATCATCCGATCATCCCCAAGATTTATCTCCTCTTACGCGTACTCTGACTTTTCTCTCTTTCGAAGGTCTATGGCAAAATAGCCCTCTTGTTGCAGGGCTACGGCATACTATTCTTTCTTTAAAAGAAAAGCTATGGAGTTTTGGTCTCTTCCTTCGAAAGACCATAGCAATCTAACCTTCTCTTCTAAGAGATTAGATCCCTGTGTAGAGATCGTGACAGAATCAGCAAATTGTTTCGGCTATAAATCTCTCATAAAAACTTAGAATATGGTCATATAGTCTCTCGTCGACACCTTGACCATGTAAAGATTCAAGGATACGATTTGTAAGAAAAACCTGGTTCTATCCCACAGGGGAGAGCGTGGTCTTCGAAAAGTCAAATTACCCATAGGGTAATTGATCATAGTTTGAGCAACTACTAATCTTGATTCCTAGAGATAACGCTTTTTTCCTTATCCATATGCAAGGCACAGCCCCGCTGGTCTAGTCTCCTAGAATAGAGTTGTTCGAGAACCTATTTATCTAGCATAGGGCAACTCTATTCTAGTCTCCTAGAATAGAGTTGCTCGAGAACCTATTTATCTAGCATAGGGCTTTCACTTAATCTGTTGGAAAGCTACCCGACTAATTGGGTCCACCCGTCTATAGGATGCTGTCGTGTTGGGGCATTCCACTCTCCCACTTTCCACGCTACTACTCTCAGGAGTCAATTTGTTTTCTAATCAATTCTACCACAGTGTTTCACATAAATAAACATGTTCCTTAATTAAGGCCCTTTTCACAAGGTTTGTTTAAACAACCTTTTTTCAAAGTATAATAATGCCAAAGACAAGATTCATAAAAAAAGTTTATACATGAATCAATTCCATACAAGCCAAACCAGCTCTCTTATTCTTTTCCTTTATACTACTGATGATCTAGAATTTGGCCTTCCAGCCTCTACATGCTGGGCAAAACCCTACAGGACCATACTCCTTGTCGCTGTGGCGAGGACTTAAGCCGACGACCTATAGCCCTCTCAGGCTCCGTCGCTCGATCCTCCTGCCTCTCAGAGGGATGCCCACACACTAGCGTGGGCTAATTCACCGTACTAGCCTGGGCCCTCAGAACTAGGTAGCATCACAATTACTCGCCTCAATCGGCAAACCTCATTCTCCCAATAGTATGAGGGATACCATGGGTGGACTCTGGGCCTTACTACTGTCTCCGTCATCTGACTACACAAGCACAAGAACGGGGCAGTGTCAAGGTAGGGAAAAGTTCTACATGTACCTTAATTTAACCAAGATAATAATCCATTTACTACTCAACTAAACCATAGGACTAGAATCCATGTTACCTTCTTAAGAAAACAATCCTTTTCGCAAAGATTTTAGCATTTCAACTTGAGATTGCGCGATAAGAATTCTTTATTAAGGCATATGCTGTTGTTTAAAAGAATACAAACTTTAACTAGTAAATCAATCAAATAGATTACTATTAATAATTAATAAAGAAGACAGGGCCATACCTCAACCCCTAAGAATGATATATAATTGAAAAACAATATATATATATATACCATATAGAAATTTGTGGTTTGTGGTTGTCTTTGCTCGTTAATAAGAGTTTCAGAACTTGATATATGAGAATAGCGAGTCTTCTAATACCTTCTCTTACGATTGAAATCATCCGATCATCCCCAAAATTTATCTCCTCTGAGTCCTACTCTGACTTTTCTCTCTTTCGAAGGTCTATGGCAAAATAGCCTTCTCTTGTTGCAGGGCTACGGCATACTATTCTTTCTTTAAAAGAAAAGCTATGGAGTTTTGGGTGGTCTCTTCCTCCGAAAGACCATAGCAATCTAACCTTCTCTTCAAAGATATTAGATCCCTGTGTACGTGTGACAGAATGAGCAAATTGTTTCGGCTATAAAACTCTCATAAAAACTCAGAATATGGTCATATAGTCACTCAAAAGAAGCGGAAGGCATCCGGTCTACAAGCACGCATAGTGGAAAAGGCAAAAACATCTGTATATAGCCGGAAACGCGCTATCTTCAGAAATGCGTTACTTTTTCACATTTTTAGTATGCATGGACTCTAAATATATAAAAGTATTCTAAATGCGACCTCGTATCATCTAAATTCTAATTTCTAATTTTGGAGATACTTATCTCTTAATAGAAACTATTCTTGTGTTCTTATTTCTTTTATAGTCTCTGGCTATAATTATGACTTCTGAAATAGAGGATGGTTTTGCATTCTTGACGAAGTTATTCAATGGTAGATTAAGCTTCCAAATGAATCGATGGAGAAGAGTTACCTCATCCATCTCTGGAGCTAATCGCAGAAGTTTAGCAAGATTTTGGTGGCATTCTTCCAGGGTCTTTCCTTCTTGGGTTAGAAAACAATCCTTTTCACAAAGATTTTAGCATTTTAACTTGAGATTGCGCGATAAGACATTCTTTTTTAAGGCATATACTGTTGTTTAAAAGAATACAAACTTTAACTAGTAAATCAATCAAATAGATCACTATTAACAATTAATAGAGAAGCGAGGGCCATACCTCAACCCCTAAGAATGATATACAATTGAAAAGTAATATATATATATATATATATGTATATATATATATATATATATATATACCTTATAGAAATTTATCATTTATGTTTGTCTTCGCTCGTTAGTTAATAAGAGTTTCAGAACTTGATATATGAGAATAGAGAGTCTTCTAATACCTTCTCTTATGATTGAAATCATCCGATCATCCCCAAGATTTATCTCCTCTTATCGTACTCTGACTTTTCTCTGATTCTTTTCCTTTATAGTGCCGATGATCTAGAATTCGGCCTTCCAGCCTCTACATGCTGGGCAAAACCCTACGGGACCATACTCCTCGTCGTCGGCCGCCGCTGTGGTGGCGACCGAGGAATTAAGCAGCCTGTTGCCCTCTTAGGCTGGGTCACTCAACCTCCTGCCTCTTAGAGGGATGTCCACGCACTAGGGTGGGCTAATTCACCGTACTAGCATGGGCTCTCAGAACTAGGCAGCATCACAATTACTCGCCTCAATTGGCCAACCTCATTCTCCCAATTGTATGATGGATACCATGGGTGGACTCTGGGCCTTACTATTCTTCCATTCGGCTACACAAGCACAAGAACAGGGCAGTGTTAAGGCAGGGAGAAGTTCTACATGTACCTTAATTTAACCAAGATAATCATTCATTACTCAACTAAACCATAGGACTAGAATCCATGTTACCTTCTTAAGAAAACAATCCTTTTCACAAAGATTTTAGCATTTCAACTTGAGATTACACGATAAGACATTCTTTATTAAGGCATATGCTGTTGTTTAAAAGAATACAAACTTTAACTAGTGAATCAATCAAATAGATCACTATTAACAATTCATAGAGAAGCCAGGGCCATACCTCAACCTGTAAGAATGATATATAATTAAAAAATAATACATATATATATACCATATAGAAATTTATCGTTTGTGGTTGTCTTTGCTCGTTAATAAGAGTTTCAAAACTTGATATATGAGAAAAGCAAGTCTTCTAATACCTTCTCGTACGATTGAAATCATCCGATCATCCCCAAGATTTATCTCCTCTTACGCGTACTCTGACTTCTCTCTCTTTCGAAGGTCTATGGCAAAATAGCCCTCTTGTTGCAGGGCTACGGCATACTATTCTTTCTTTAAAAGAAAAGCTATGGAGTTTTGGTCTCTTCCTTCGAAAGACCATAGCAATCTAACCTTCTCTTCTAAGAGATTAGATCCCTGTGTAGAGATCGTGACAGAATCAGCAAATTGTTTCGGCTATAAATCTCTCATAAAAACTTAGAATATGGTCATATAGTCTCTCGTCGACACCTTGACCATGTAAAGATTCAAGGATACGATTTGTAAGAAAAACCTAGTTCTATCCCACAGGGGAGAGCGTGGTCTTCGAAAAGTCAAATTACCCATAGGGTAATTGATCATAGTTTGAGCAACTACTAATCTTGATTCCTAGAGATAACGCTTTTTTCCTTATCCATATGCAAGGCACAGCCCCGCTGGTCTAGTCTCCTAGAATAGAGTTGTTCGAGAACCTATTTATCTAGCATAGGGCAACTCTATTCTAGTCTCCTAGAATAGAGTTGCTCGAGAACCTATTTATCTAGCATAGGGCTTTCACTTAATCTGTTGGAAAGCTACCCGACTAATTGGGTCCACCCGTCTATAGGATGCTGCCGTGTCGGGGCATTCCACTCTCCCACTTTCCACGCTACTACTCTCAGGAGTCAATTTGTTTTCTAATCAATTCTACCACAGTGTTTCACATAAATAAACATGTTCCTTAATTAAGGCCCTTTTCACAAGGTTTGTTTAAACAACCTTTTTTCAAAGTATAATAATGCCAAAGACAAGATTCATAAAAAAAGTTTATACATGAATCAATTCCATACAAGCCAAACCAGCTCTCTTATTCTTTTCCTTTATACTACCGATGATCTAGAATTTGGCCTTCCAGCCTCTACATGCTGGGCAAAACCCTACAGGACCATACTCCTTGTCGCTGTGGCGAGGACTTAAGCCGACGACCTATAGCCCTCTCAGGCTCCGTCGCTCGATCCTCCTGCCTCTCAGAGGGATGCCCACACACTAGCGTGGGCTAATTCACCGTACTAGCCTGGGCCCTCAGAACTAGGTAGCATCACAATTACTCGCCTCAATCGGCAAACCTCATTCTCCCAATAGTATGAGGGATACCATGGGTGGACTCTGGGCCTTACTACTGTCTCCGTCATCTGACTACACAAGCACAAGAACGGGGCAGTGTCAAGGTAGGGAAAAGTTCTACATGTACCTTAATTTAACCAAGATAATAATCCATTTACTACTCAACTAAACCATAGGACTAGAATCCATGTTACCTTCTTAAGAAAACAATCCTTTTCACAAAGATTTTAGCATTTCAACTTGAGATTGCGCGATAAGACATTCTTTATTAAGGCATATGCTGTTGTTTAAAAGAATACAAACTTTAACTAGTAAATCAATCAAATAGATTACTATTAATAATTAATAAAGAAGACAGGGCCATACCTCAACCCCTAAGAATGATATATAATTGAAAAACAATATATATATATATATACCATATAGAAATTTGTGGTTTGTGGTTGTCTTTGCTCGTTAATAAGAGTTTCAGAACTTGATATATGAGAATAGCGAGTCTTCTAATACCTTCTCTTACGATTGAAATCATCCGATCATCCCCAAAATTTATCTCCTCTGAGTCCTACTCTGACTTTTCTCTCTTTCGAAGGTCTATGGCAAAATAGCCTTCTCTTGTTGCAGGGCTACGGCATACTATTCTTTCTTTAAAAGAAAAGCTATGGAGTTTTGGGTGGTCTCTTCCTCCGAAAGACCATAGCAATCTAACCTTCTCTTCTAAGATATTAGATCCCTGTGTACGTGTGACAGAATGAGCAAATTGTTTCGGCTATAAAACTCTCATAAAAACTCAGAATATGGTCATATAGTCACTCAAAAGAAGCGGAAGGCATCCGGTCTACAAGCACGCATAGTGGAAAAGGCAAAAACATCTGTATATAGCCGAAAACGCGCTATCTTCAGAAATGCGTTACTTTTTCACATTTTTAGTATGCATGGACTCTAAATATATAAAAGTATTCTAAATGCGACCTCGTATCATCTAAATTCTAATTTCTAATTTTGGAGATACTTATCTCTTAATAGAAACTATTCTTGTGTTCTTATTTCTTTTATAGTCTCTGGCTATAATTATGACTTCTGAAATAGAGGATGGTTTTGCATTCTTGACGAAGTTATTCAATGGTAGATTAAGCTTCCAAATGAATCGATGGAGAAGAGTTACCTCATCCATCTCTGGAGCTAATCGCAGAAGTTTAGCAAGATTTTGGTGGCATTCTTCCAGGGTCTTTCCTTCTTGGGTTAGAAAACAATCCTTTTCACAAAGATTTTAGCATTTCAACTTGAGATTGCGCGATAAGACATTCTTTTTTAAGGCATATACTGTTGTTTAAAAGAATACAAACTTTAACTAGTAAATCAATCAAATAGATCACTATTAACAATTAATAGAGAAGCGAGGGCCATACCTCAACCCCTAAGAATGATATATAATTGAAAAGCAATATATATATATATATATATATATATATATATACCTTATAGAAATTTATCATTTATGTTTGTCTTCGCTCGTTAGTTAATAAGAGTTTCAGAACTTGATACATGAGAATAGAGAGTCTTCTAATACCTTCTCTTATGATTGAAATCATCCGATCATCCCCAAGAATTATCTCCTCTTATCGTACTCTGACTTTTCTCTGATTCTTTTCCTTTATAGTGCCGATGATCTAGAATTCGGCCTTCCAGTCTCTACATGCTGGGCAAAACCCTACGGGACCATACTCCTCGTCGTCGGCCGCCGCTGTGGTGGCGACCGAGGAATTAAGCGGCCTGTTGCCCTCTTAGGCTGGGTCACTCAACCTCCTGCCTCTTAGAGGGATGTCCATGCACTAGGGTGGGCTAATTCACCGTACTAGCATGGGCTCTCAGAACTAGGCAGCATCACAATTACTCGCCTCAATTGGCCAACCTCATTCTCCCAATTGTATGATGGATACCATGGGTGGACTCTGGGCCTTACTATTCTGCCATTCGGCTACACAAGCACAAGAACAGGGCAGTGTTAAGGTAGGGAGAAGTTCTACATGTACCTTAATTTAACCAAGATAATCATTCATTACTCAACTAAACCATAGGACTAGAATCCATGTTACCTTCTTAAGAAAACAATCCTTTTCACAAAGATTTTAGCATTTCAACTTGAGATTACGCGATAAGACATTCTTTATTAAGGCATATGCTGTTGTTTAAAAGAATACAAACTTTAACTAGTGAATCAATCAAATAGATCACTATTAACAATTCATAGAGAAGCCAGGGCCATACCTCAACCTGTAAGAATGATATATAATTAAAAAATAATATATATATATATACCATATAGAAATTTGTCGTTTGTGGTTGTCTTTGCTCGTTAATAAGAGTTTAAGAACTTGATATATGAGAAAAGCAAGTCTTCTAATACCTTCTCGTACGATTGAAATCATCCAAGATTTATCTCCTCTTACGCGTACTCTGACTTTTCTCTCTTTCGAAGGTCTATGGCAAAATAGCCCTCTTGTTGCAGGGCTACGGCATACTATTCTTTCTTTAAAAGAAAAGCTATGGAGTTTTGGTCTCTTCCTTCGAAAGACCATAGCAATCTAACCTTCTCTTCTAAGAGATTAGATCCCTGTGTAGAGATCGTGACAGAATCAGCAAATTGTTTCGGCTATAAATCTCTCATAAAAACTTAGAATATGGTCATATAGTCTCTCGTCGACACCTTGACCATGTAAAGATTCAAGGATACGATTTGTAAGAAAAACCTGGTTCTATCCCACAGGGGAGAGCGTGGTCTTCGAAAAGTCAAATTACCCATAGGGTAATTGATCATAGTTTGAGCAACTACTAATCTTGATTCCTAGAGATAACGCTTTTTTCCTTATCCATATGCAAGGCACAGCCCCACTGGTCTAGTCTCCTAGAATAGAGTTGTTCGAGAACCTATTTATCTAGCATAGGGCAACTCTATTCTAGTCTCCTAGAATAGAGTTGCTCGAGAACCTATTTATCTAGCATAGGGCTTTCACTTAATCTGTTGGAAAGCTACCCGACTAATTGGGTCCACCCGTCTATAAGATGCTGCCGTGTCGGGGCATTCCACTCTCCCACTTTCCACGCTACTACTCTCAGGAGTCAATTTGTTTTCTAATCAATTCTACCACAGTGTTTCACATAAATAAACATGTTCCTTAATTAAGGCCCTTTTCACAAGGTTTGTTTAAACAACCTTTTTTCAAAGTATAATAATGCCAAAGACAAGATTCATAAAAAAAGTTTATACATGAATCAATTCCATACAAGCCAAACCAGCTCTCTTATTCTTTTCCTTTATACTACCGATGATCTAGAATTTGGCCTTCCAGCCTCTACATGCTGGGCAAAACCCTACAGGACCATACTCCTTGTCGCTGTGGCGAGGACTTAAGCCGACGACCTATAGCCCTCTCAGGCTCCGTCGCTCGATCCTCCTGCCTCTCAGAGGGATGCCCACACACTAGCGTGGGCTAATTCACCGTACTAGCCTGGGCCCTCAGAACTAGGTAGCATCACAATTACTCGCCTCAATCGGCAAACCTCATTCTCCCAATAGTATGAGGGATACCATGGGTGGACTCTGGGCCTTACTACTGTCTCCGTCATCTGACTACACAAGCACAAGAACGGGGCAGTGTCAAGGTAGGGAAAAGTTCTACATGTACCTTAATTTAACCAAGATAATAATCCATTTACTACTCAACTAAACCATAGGACTAGAATCCATGTTACCTTCTTAAGAAAACAATCCTTTTCACAAAGATTTTAGCATTTCAACTTGAGATTGCGCGATAAGACATTCTTTATTAAGGCATATGCTGTTGTTTAAAAGAATACAAACTTTAACTAGTAAATCAATCAAATAGATTACTATTAATAATTAATAAAGAAGACAGGGCCATACCTCAACCCCTAAGAATGATATATAATTGAAAAACAATATATATATATATACCATATAGAAATTTGTGGTTTGTGGTTGTCTTTGCTCGTTAATAAGAGTTTCAGAACTTGATATATGAGAATAGCGAGTCTTCTAATACCTTCTCTTACGATTGAAATCATCCGATCATCCCCAAAATTTATCTCCTCTGAGTCCTACTCTGACTTTTCTCTCTTTCGAAGGTCTATGGCAAAATAGCCTTCTCTTGTTGCAGGGCTACGGCATACTATTCTTTCTTTAAAAGAAAAGCTATGGAGTTTTGGGTGGTCTCTTCCTCCGAAAGACCATAGCAATCTAACCTTCTCTTCTAAGATATTAGATCCCTGTGTACGTGTGACAGAATGAGCAAATTGTTTCGGCTATAAAACTCTCATAAAAACTCAGAATATGGTCATATAGTCACTCAAAAGAAGCGGAAGGCATCCGGTCTACAAGCACGCATAGTGGAAAAGGCAAAAACATCTGTATATAGCCGGAAACGCGCTATCTTCAGAAATGCGTTACTTTTTCACATTTTTAGTATGCATGGACTCTAAATATATAAAAGTATTCTAAATGCGACCTCGTATCATCTAAATTCTAATTTCTAATTTTGGAGATACTTATCTCTTAATAGAAACTATTCTTGTGTTCTTATTTCTTTTATAGTCTCTGGCTATAATTATGACTTCTGAAATAGAGGATGGTTTTGCATTCTTGACGAAGTTATTCAATGGTAGATTAAGCTTCCAAATGAATCGATGGAGAAGAGTTACCTCATCCATCTCTGGAGCTAATCGCAGAAGTTTAGCAAGATTTTGGTGGCATTCTTCCAGGGTCTTTCCTTCTTGGGTTAGAAAACAATCCTTTTCACAAAGATTTTAGCATTTCAACTTGAGATTGCGCGATAAGACATTCTTTTTTAAGGCATATACTGTTGTTTAAAAGAATACAAACTTTAACTAGTAAATCAATCAAATAGATCACTATTAACAATTAATAGAGAAGCGAGGGCCATACCTCAACCCCTAAGAATGATATATAATTGAAAAGCAATATATATTTATATATATATATATATATATATACCTTATAGAAATTTATCATTTATGTTTGTCTTCTCTTGTTAGTTAATAAGAGTTTCAGAACTTGATATATGAGAATAGAGAGTCTTCTAATACCTTCTCTTATGATTGAAATCATCCGATCATCCCCAAGATTTATCTCCTCTTATCGTACTGCGACTTTTCTCTGATTCTTTTCCTTTATAGTGCCGATGATCTAGAATTCGGCCTTCCAGCCTCTACATGCTGGGCAAAACCCTACGGGACCATACTCCTCGTCGTCGGCCGCCGCCGCTGTGGTGGCGACCGAGGAATTAAGCAGCCTGTTGCCCTCTTAGGCTGGGTCACTCAACCTCCTGCCTCTTAGAGGGATGTCCACGCACTAGGGTGGGCTAATTCACCGTACTAGCATGGGCTCTCAGAACTAGGCAGCATCACAATTACTCGCCTCAATTGGCCAACCTCATTCTCCCAATTGTATGATGGATACCATGGGTGGACTCTGGGCCTTACTATTCTTCCATTCGGCTACAGCTACACAAGCACAAGAACAGGGCAGTGTTAAGGCAGGGAGAAGTTCTACATGTACCTTAATTTAACCAAGATAATCATTCATTACTCAACTAAACCATAGGACTAGAATCCATGTTACCTTCTTAAGAAAACAATCCTTTTCACAAAGATTTTAGCATTTCAACTTGAGATTACGCGATAAGACATTCTTTATTAAGGCATATGCTGTTGTTTAAAAGAATACAAACTTTAACTAGTGAATCAATCAAATAGATCACTATTAACAATTCATAGAGAAGCCAGGGCCATACCTCAACCTGTAAGAATGATATATAATTAAAAAATAATATATATATATATACCATATAGAAATTTATCGTTTGTGGTTGTCTTTGCTCGTTAATAAGAGTTTCAAAACTTGATATATGAGAAAAGCAAGTCTTCTAATACCTTCTCGTACGATTGAAATCATCCGATCATCCCCAAGATTTATCTCCTCTTACGCGTACTCTGACTTTTCTCTCTTTCGAAGGTCTATGGCAAAATAGCCCTCTTGTTGCAGGGCTACGGCATACTATTCTTTCTTTAAAAGAAAAGCTATGGAGTTTTGGTCTCTTCCTTCGAAAGACCATAGCAATCTAACCTTCTCTTCTAAGAGATTAGATCCCTGTGTAGAGATCGTGACAGAATCAGCAAATTGTTTCGGCTATAAATCTCTCAATAAAACTTAGAATATGGTCATATAGTCTCTCGTCGACACCTTGACCATGTAAAGATTCAAGGATACGATTTGTAAGAAAAACCTAGTTCTATCCCACAGGGGAGAGCGTGGTCTTCGAAAAGTCAAATTACCCATAGGGTAATTGATCATAGTTTGAGCAACTACTAATCTTGATTCCTAGAGATAACGCTTTTTTCCTTATCCATATGCAAGGCACAGCCCCGCTGGTCTAGTCTCCTAGAATAGAGTTGTTCGAGAACCTATTTATCTAGCATAGGGCAACTCTATTCTAGTCTCCTAGAATAGAGTTGCTCGAGAACCTATTTATCTAGCATAGGGCTTTCACTTAATCTGTTGGAAAGCTACCCGACTAATTGGGTCCACCCGTCTATAAGATGCTGCCGTGTCGGGGCATTCCACTCTCCCACTTTCCACGCTACTACTCTCAGGAGTCAATTTGTTTTCTAATCAATTCTACCACAGTGTTTCACATAAATAAACATGTTCCTTAATTAAGGCCCTTTTCACAAGGTTTGTTTAAACAACCTTTTTTCAAAGTATAATAATGCCAAAGACAAGATTCATAAAAAAAGTTTATACATGAATCAATTCCATACAAGCCAAACCAGCTCTCTTATTCTTTTCCTTTATACTACCGATGATCTAGAATTTGGCCTTCCAGCCTCTACATGCTGGGCAAAACCCTACAGGACCATACTCCTTGTCGCTGTGGCGAGGACTTAAGCCGACGACCTATAGCCCTCTCAGGCTCCGTCGCTCGATCCTCCTGCCTCTCAGAGGGATGCCCACACACTAGCGTGGGCTAATTCACCGTACTAGCCTGGGCCCTCAGAACTAGGTAGCATCACAATTACTCGCCTCAATCGGCAAACCTCATTCTCCCAATAGTATGAGGGATACCATGGGTGGACTCTGGGCCTTACTACTGTCTCCGTCATCTGACTACACAAGCACAAGAACGGGGCAGTGTCAAGGTAGGGAAAAGTTCTACATGTACCTTAATTTAACCAAGATAATAATCCATTTACTACTCAACTAAACCATAGGACTAGAATCCATGTTACCTTCTTAAGAAAACAATCCTTTTCGCAAAGATTTTAGCATTTCAACTTGAGATTGCGCGATAAGAATTCTTTATTAAGGCATATGCTGTTGTTTAAAAGAATACAAACTTTAACTAGTAAATCAATCAAATAGATTACTATTAATAATTAATAAAGAAGACAGGGCCATACCTCAACCCCTAAGAATGATATATAATTGAAAAACAATATATATATATATACCATATAGAAATTTGTGGTTTGTGGTTGTCTTTGCTCGTTAATAAGAGTTTCAGAACTTGATATATGAGAATAGCGAGTCTTCTAATACCTTCTCTTACGATTGAAATCATCCGATCATCCCCAAAATTTATCTCCTCTGAGTCCTACTCTGACTTTTCTCTCTTTCGAAGGTCTATGGCAAAATAGCCTTCTCTTGTTGCAGGGCTACGGCATACTATTCTTTCTTTAAAAGAAAAGCTATGGAGTTTTGGGTGGTCTCTTCCTCCGAAAGACCATAGCAATCTAACCTTCTCTTCTAAGATATTAGATCCCTGTGTACGTGTGACAGAATGAGCAAATTGTTTCGGCTATAAAACTCTCATAAAAACTCAGAATATGGTCATATAGTCACTCAAAAGAAGCGGAAGGCATCCGGTCTACAAGCACGCATAGTGGAAAAGGCAAAAACATCTGTATATAGCCGGAAACGCGCTATCTTCATAAATGCGTTACTTTTTCACATTTTTAGTATGCATGGACTCTAAATATATAAAAGTATTCTAAATGCGACCTCGTATCATCTAAATTCTAATTTCTAATTTTGGAGATACTTATCTCTTAATAGAAACTATTCTTGTGTTCTTATTTCTTTTATAGTCTCTGGCTATAATTATGACTTCTGAAATAGAGGATGGTTTTGCATTCTTGACAAAGTTATTCAATGGTAGATTAAGCTTCCAAATGAATCGATGGAGAAGAGTTACCTCATCCATCTCTGGAGCTAATCGCAGAAGTTTAGCAAGATTTTGGTGGCATTCTTCCAGGGTCTTTCCTTCTTGGGTTAGAAAACAATCCTTTTCACAAAGATTTTAGCATTTCAACTTGAGATTGCGCGATAAGACATTCTTTTTTAAGGCATATACTGTTGTTTAAAAGAATACAAACTTTAACTAGTAAATCAATCAAATAGATCACTATTAACAATTAATAGAGAAGCAAGGGCCATACCTCAACCCCTAAGAATGATATATAATTGAAAAGCAATATATATTTATATATATATATATATAAGGTATATATATATATATACCTTATAGAAATTTATCATTTATGTTTGTCTTCGCTCGTTAGTTAATAAGAGTTTCAGAACTTGATATATGAGAATAGAGAGTCTTCTAATACCTTCTCTTATGATTGAAATCATCCGATCATCCCCAAGATTTATCTCCTCTTATCGTACTCTGACTTTTCTCTCTTTCGAAGGTCTATGGCAAAATAGCCTTCTCTTGTTGTAGGGCTACGACATACTATTCTTTCTTTAAAAGAGAAGCTATGGAGTTTTGGTCTCTTCCTCTGAAAGACCATAGCAATCTAACCTTCTCTTCTAAGAGATTAAAAAAGAATAAAGGGATATATACATCTCAAGCTCTACTTGATGCCTTCTGACAGTTTTCCCTGTGTAGAGACCCTGACAGAATCAACAAATTATTTTGGCTATAAATCTCTGATAAAAACTCAGAATATGGTCATATAGTCAGTCAAAAGAACCGGAAGGCATCCGGTCTACAACCTTGCGTAGGTAGAATAAGCAGAAACATCGAAAATGCACTATCTTTAGAAATGCGCTACTTTTTCACATTTTTAGTATGCATGGACTCTAAATATATAAAAGTATTCTAAATGCGACCTCGTATCATCTAAATTCCAATTTCTATTTTTGGAGATACTTCTCTTAATAGAACTATTCTTGTGTTCTTATTTCTTTTAGGATTTTTGGAGCTAATTAATTCTTTTATTCTAACACTTTCCTAATGTTTCTAACCTTATTGTCTCACTCTTCTCTAAGTACACTCTCTTTCCTTCTTGAAATCTATATTAAAAGAGACACATATATGGCTTGGAAGGAGGGACCTTACAATCTCCCCCACTTAAAAGATTCGAGATGTCCTCATCTCACGAGTTGGGGTAGTATCTAAGAAATCCTCCTGTCTCTTCCAAAGTGGTATCCCCACTAGGTAGAAAATCTTCTTTTATCTAAACATTGTTCCTAGAAAGTTCCTTATTTCATGTGTTTGGCTCGTCTTGTTGTGCCCCCAAAAGGTCTTTATTATTTTAAAGTTAATTGGCCTTATTATCCTAAGTTCATGCATCCATATACTTCTCATATGATATGAACCTTTAAAAAAAATCATAATCCTTCCTTACGAATTCCTTATTATTCTATATCCCCATGTAATATGGTACTTAACAAATTGTCATGAAAAAACGTAAGGAAATCAATCCTTTACGCAATCTAGCCTATGATAGCAATTGCATAATCTTAGTATCCTCTTCTTGAATACCTCTATTCATCATGTACATTACTTCACATGAATCTTGCACCAATCCTCTTCTATTTACTCATAGAAATACTTGGTTGAATTCGATTATCTTTAACCTTGCTATCCCTATTTCTTGACCTAATTTTGCTCTAGCACATGACTCCTTGTAGCCAAGGGTGGACTTGACGTTCCTCTTGAATTAGGGGACCTCTTCTTGATTAACATGGAAGGATTCATGTCCTTCTCGACTCTTTCTATATATAAAAACTTTATCATAGTCTCTGGCCATAATTATGGCTTCTGAAATAGAGGATGGTTTTGCATTCTTGACGAAGTTATTCAATGGTAGATTAAGCTTCCAAGTGAATCGATGGAGAAGAGTTACCTCATCCATCTCTAGAGCTAATCGCAGAAGTTTAGCAAGATTTTGGTGGCATTCTTCCAAGGTCTTTCTTTTTTGGGTTAGCTCAAAAAATTATTGATTTTATCCTCTCGAAATCCTGGAGGACAAAACCTTTCACAAAGGTGTACTTTCATGGCATCCCATAACTGATTTTGATCTAAGTGGTTAGAATCTGATAATGTTGGGGCTGTAATAACGATGGGTGATGGCTTTAACTATACAAGAGAGAGGTTCCGTAAGAGCAACGGGAAAGATTGCCCAAATACCAGTCAGTGACTCCTTTTTGGGTCATGTCGTAAACGCTTTGGCCCAACTTTCTGATGGTAAGGGTCAAATCCCAGCTTTTGAGTTTAGATGAATCGCATCTCTCGCTCCAGGGATTATTTCAAGATGTTCCGTGTACAAACCTTTACAAACGGGTCTTATTTCTATCGACTCGATGATCCCCATAGGTCGTGGTCAACGAGAATTGATAATTGGGGATAGACAGACCGGTAAAACAGCAGTAGCTACAGATACAATTTTGAATCAGAAAGGTCAAAATGTTATGTGTCTACGTAGCTATTGGTCAAAAAGCTTCCTCCGTGGCTCAGGTAGTAAATACTTTTCAGGATCATGGCGCTATGGAATACACCATTGTTGTATCAGAGACCGCAAATTCTCCAGCCACTCTGAGATGGGTTCAAGATCTTGGATGATAGTGCTAGTATAATGCATCCAATGGATGGCATTCACACGTCAACTCAAACCTTAATGGAGTTATAATCTTAATAATTTATAATATATGAATTAATGAGATATATCCAAAAAATTTCTCTAAACAAAGTTTGGGTCTATCCTTCTAGTCATTCAGTCTCTCACTAGTTTCTTAATTTGATCACCTTATGTTTTTCCTCTCAAAAGGTTTCCTCTCCAATTTTATTTCTCAAAATTATTGTACAAATATCTTGCGTGTGCACCCCCCGAAGATACAAGCACAATTTCATAGGATGATTGTCTCAACATGTGAGGATATTCAAATCACTTCTATGGCCACTAGATATAATTGATTAGTCCTTATATGATAAACAATCACTTGTTTTAATCCCTTGACAGTTAACATTTGAAAAACAGATCCTAGGAACTAAGATTGGCTCTAATACCATTTGTAAGGTTCCCCCCTTTCGAAAATAGGGGAAACACAACATAGTCTACTAAGTTTTAGCTTGGAGAAAATTTCCTACTCGTCACACCTTGACCATGTAAAGATTCAAGGATACGATTTGTAGGTAAGACCTAGTTCTATCCCACAAGGGGGAGCGTGGTCTTCTAAAGGAACCAATTGAAGAGTCAACATAACTCTTTTTACTACAGGAAGATTGACAATAGTGCTTCCAACTAATTCCGTATTTCTTATGATTTTTAGATGAGCAAGGGTGAACTTGCTTCTTTCATGAAAAATTCAAAACTATCAAATACTTATCATAGCACCACATCTGAAGGCACTCAGGATTAATACATCTGAGATCTTTATTTTGTGAGAATTACACATTCGGTGCCTTGGGATTGACACATCCAAAGATTATCTCAATTAACACGTCTGAGATGATTAGTTTTTTGAAAATTACACATCTAGTATCTTGGGATTAACACATCTAAAAGCATGATCCTCTAGGAATCACACATCCAAAGTTAGACCCATGTTTGTCTCAGATGGGTTCAAGATCTTGGATGATAGTGCTAGTATAACGCATCCAATGGATGCCATTCACACATCAACTCAAACCTTAATGGAGTTATAATCTTAATAATTTATAATATGCGAATTAATGAGATATACCCAAAAAATTTCTCTAAACAAAGTTTTGGTCTATCCTTCTAGTCATTCAGTCTCTCACTAGTTTCTTAAATTGATCACCTTATGTTTTTCCTCTCAAAAGGTTTCCTCCCCAATTTTATTTCTCAAATTTATTGTACAAATATCTTGCGTGTGCACCCCCCGAAGATACAAGCACAATTTCATAGGATGATTGTCTCCACCTGTGAGGATATTCAAATCACTTCTATGGCCACTAGATATAATTGATTAGTCCTTATATGATAAACAATCACTTGTTTTAATCCTAGGAACTAAGATTGGCTCTGATACCATTTGTAAGGTTTCCCCCTTTCGAAAATAAGGGAAACACTTAAGATAGTCTACTAAGTCTTAGCTTGGAGAAAATTTCCAACTCAGTCCACACCTTGACCATGTAAAGATTCAAGGATATGATTTGTAGGTAAGACCTAGTTTTATCCCACAAGGGGGGAGCGTAGTCTTCTAAAAGTCAAATTACCCATAGGGTAATTGATCATAGTTTGAGCAATTACTAATCTTGATTCCTAGAGACAACGCTTTTTTCATTATCCATATGCAAGGCACAACCTTGCTGGCCTAGTCTCCTCAAATAGGGTTGCTCGAGAACCTATTTATCTAGCGTAGGGCTTTTACTTAATCTATTGGAAAGCTACCCGACTAATTAGGTCCACCCGTCCATAGGATGGTGCTGTGTTGAGGCATTCCACCCTCCCACTTTCCACTCACGAGTCAATTTGTTTTCTAATTAATCCTACCCACTGTTCCACATAAATAAACATGTTCCTTAATTAACGCCCTTTTCACAAGGTTGTTAAAATAACCTTTTTTCAAAGTATAGTAATGCCAAAGATAGGATTCATAAAAAAAAGTTTATACATGAATTAATTCCAGACAAGCCAAACCGGCTCTCTGATTCTTTTCCTTTATAGTGCCGATGATCTAGAATTCGGCCTTTCAGCCTCTACATGCTAGGCAAAACCCTACGGGACCATACTCCTCGTCGTCGGCCGCCGCTGTGGTGGCGACCGAGGAATTAAGCGGCCTGTTGCCCTCTTAGGCTGGGTCACTCGATCCTCCTGCCTCTCAGAGGGATATCCACGCACTAGGGTGGGCTAATTCACCGTACTAGCATGGGCTCTCAGAACTAGGCAGCATCACAATTACTCGCCTCAATTGGCCAACCTCATTCTCCCAATTGTATGATGGATACCATGGGTGGACTCTAGGCCTTACTATCGTCTCCACCATCCGGCTACACAAGCACAAGAAGAGGGCAGTGTCAAGGCAGGGAGAAGTTCTACATGTACGTTAATTTAACCAAGATAATCATCCATTACTCAACTAAACCATAGGACTAGAATCCATGTTACCTTCTTAAGAAAACAATCCTTTTCACAAAGATTTTAGCATTTCAACTTGAGATTGCGTGATAAGACATTCATTATTAAGGCATATGCTCTTGTTTAAAAGAATACAAAGTTTAACTTACTCAAACAATCAAATAGATCACTATTAACAATTCATAGAGAAGCAAGGCCATACTTCTACACCTAAGAATGATATATAATTAATATATATATATATATATATATACCTTATAGAAATTTGTCGTTTATGGTTGTCTTTGCTCACTAATAACAGTTTCAGAACTTGATATATGAGAAAAGCGAGTCTTCTAATACCTTCTCTTACAATTGAAATCATCCGATCATCCCCAAGATTTATCTCCTCTTATGCATACTCTGACTTTTCTCTCTTTCGAAGGTCTATGGCAAAATAGCCTTCTCTTGTTTGCAAGGCTACGGCATACTATTCTTTCTTTAAAAGAAAAGCTATGGAGTTTTGGTCTCTTCCTCCGAAAGACCATAGCAATCTAACCTTCTCTTCTAAGAGATTAGATCCCTGTGTAGAGACCGTGACAGAATCAGCAAATTGTTTCGGCTATAAATCTCTCATAAAAACTTAGAATATGGTCATATAGTCTCTCGTTGACACCTTGACCATGTAAAGATTCAAGAATATGATTTGTAGGAAAGACCTAGTTCTATCCCACAGGGGGGAGCGTGGTCTTCTAAAAGTCAAATTACCCATAGGGTAATTGATCATAGTTTGAGCAACTACTAATCTTGATTCCTAGAGACAACGCTTTTTTCCTTATCCATATGCAAGGCACAGCCCCACTGGCCTAGTCTCCTAGAATAGAGTTGCTCGAGAACCTATTTATCTAGCATAGGGCTTTCACTTAATCTGTTGGAAAGCTACCCGACTAATTGGGTCCACCCGTCTATAGGATGCTGCCGTGTCGGGGCATTCCACCCTCCCACTTTCCACCCTACTACTCTCAAGAGTCAATTTGTTTTCTAATCTTGCACCAATCCTCTTCTATTTACTCATAAAAATACTTGTTGAATTCGATTATCTTTAACCCTGCTATCCCTATTTCTTGACCTAATCTTGCTCTAGCTCATGATTCCTTGTACCCAAGGGTGGGTTTGATTTCCCTCTTGAATTAGGGGACCTCTTCTTAATTAACATGGAAGGATTCATGTCCTTCTCGACTCTTTCTATATATAAAAACTTTATTATAGTCTCTAGCTATAATTATGACTTCTGAAATAGAGGATGGTTTTGCATTCTTGACAAAGTTATGCAATGGTAGATTAAGCTTCCAAATGAATCGATGGAGAAGAGTTACCTCATCCATCTTTGGAGCTAATCGCAGAAGTTTAGCAAGATTTTGGTGGCATTCTTCCAAGGTCTTTCTTTTTTGGGTTAGCTCAAAAAATTATTGATTTTATCCTCTCGAAATCCTGGAGGACAAAACCTTTCACGAAGGTGTACTTTCATGGCATCCCATAACTGATTCTGATCTAAGTGGTTAGAATCTTATAATGTTGGGGCTGTACCGACGGGTGATGGCTTTAACTATATAAGAGAGAGGTTCCGTAAGAGCAACGGGAAAGATTGCCCAAATACCAGTCAGTGACTCCTTTTTGGGTCATGTCGTAAACGCTTTGGCTCAACCTATTGATGGTAAGGGTCAAATCCCAGCTTTTGAGTTTAGATGAATCGAATCTCCCGCTCTAGGGATTATTTCAAGACGTTCCGTGTACGAACCTTTACAAACGGGTCTTATTGCTATCGACTCGATGATGCCCATAGGTCGTGGTCAACGAGAATTGATAATTGGGGATAGACAGACCGGTAAAACAACAGTAGCTACAGATACAATTTTGAATCAGGAAGGTCAAAATGTTATATGTGTCTACGTAGCTATCGGTCAAAAAGCTTCCTCCGTGGCTCAGGTAGTAAATACTTTTCAGGATCGTGGCGCTATGGAATACACCATTGTTGTATCAGAGACCGCAAATTCTCCAGCCACTCTGTAATATCTCGCTCCCTATACAGGAGAAGGTCTAGCTGAATACTTCATGTATCGCAAACAGCATACCTTGATTATTCATGATGATCCCTCTAAAAAAGCCTAGGCTTATCGACAAATGTCTCTGTTACTTAGAAGACCACCTGGGCGAGAAGCATATCCGGGAGATGTTTTTCATTCACATTCTCGTCCTTTGGAAAGAGCGGCTAAATCAAGTCTCCGACTACGTGAAGGTAGTATGATAGCTCTACCCATTGTTGAGACCCAGGCGGGAGATGTCTCAGCCTACATTCCCACCAATGTTATTTCTATTACTCATGGATAAATATTTTTATCAGCAGATCTATTTAATGCTGGGATTCGACCAGCAATCAATGTGGGGATTCCTATATCTAGAGTAGGCTCTACAGCTCAAATCAAAGCTATGAAATAAGTGTCCGGTAAATCGAAATTGGAATTGTCCCAATTTGCGGAATTAGAGGCTTTCTCGCAATTTGCCTCTGATCTCGATAAAGCTACTCAGAATCATCTAGCAAGGGGTCAGCGGTTGTGTGAGTTGCTTAAACAGTCTCAAACAGCCCCATTATTGGTGGAAGAAGAAGTAGCTACTATTTAACGGATATTTGGATCTACTAGAAGTTGATCAAGTTAAACGATTCTTGGTTCAGTTGTGTGAGTATATAACAACCAATAAACCTCAATTTGGTGAAATTATTTGTTCTACCAAGGTATTTACGGAACAGGCAGAGATACTCTTAAAGGAAGCAATTAAAGAGTCAACATAACTCTTTTTACTACAGGAAGATTGACAAAACTGCTTTCAACTAATTCGGCATTTCTTATGATTTTTAGACGAGCAAGGGTGAATTTGCTTCTTTCATGAAAAATTCAAAACTATCAAACACTTATCATAGCACCACATCTGAAGGCACTCAGAATTAATACATCTGAGATCTTCATTTTTTGAGAATTACACATCCGGTGCCTTGGGATTGACACATCCAAAGATTATCTGGATTAACACGTCTGAGTTGATTAGTTTTCTAAAAATTACACATCTAGTATCTTGGGATTAACACATCTAAGAGCATGATCCTCTGGGACTTACACATCCGAAGTTAGACCCATGTTTGTCTGAGATGGGTTCAAGATCTTGGATGATAGTGCTAGTATAACGCATCCAATGGATGGCATTCACACGTCAACTCAAACCTTAATGGAGTTATAATCTTAATAATTTATAATATGCGAATTAATGAGATATATCCTAAAAATTTCTCTAAACAAAGTTTGGGTCTATCCTTCTAGTCATTCAGTCTCTCACTAGTTTCTTAATTTGATCACCTTATGTTTTTCCTCAGAAGGTTTCCTCCTCGATTTTATTTCTCAAATTTATTGTACAAATATCTTGCGTGTGCACCCCCCCCAAGATACAAGCACAATTTTATAGGATGAATGTCTCAACATGTGAGGATATTCAAATCACTTCTATGGCCAATAGATATGATTTATTAGTCCTCATATGATAAACAATCACTTGTTTTAATCCCTTGATAGTTAACCTTTGAAAAACAAATCCTAGGAACTAAGATTGGCTCTGATACCATTTGTAAGGTTCCCCCCTTCCAAAAATAGGGGAAACACTTAACATAGTCTACTAAGTTTTAGCTTGGAGAAAATTTCCTACTCATCACACCTTGACCATGTAAAGATTCAAGGATACGATTTGTAGGTAAGACCAAGTTCTATCCCACAGGGGGGAGCGTGGTCTTCTAAAGGAAGCAATTGAAGAGTCAACATAACTCTTTTTACTACACGAAGATTGACAATAGTGCTTCCAACTAATTTCGTATTTCTTATGATTTTTAGATGAGCAAGGGTGAACTTGCCTCTTTCATGAAAAATTCAAAACTATCAAATACTTATCATAGCACCACATCTGAAGGCAATCGGGATTAATATATCTGAGATCTTCATTTTGTGAGAATTACACATTTGGTGCCTTGGGATTGACACATCCAAATATTATCTCAATTAACACGTCTGAGATGATTAGTTTTCTGAAAATTACACATCTAGTATTTTGGGATTAACACATCTAAGAGCATGATCCTCTGGGAATCACACATCCGAAGTTAGACCCATGTTTGTCTCAGATGGGTTCAAGATCTTGGATGATAGTGCTAGTATAACGCATCCAATGGATGCCATTCACACATCAACTCAAACCTTAATGGAGTTATAATCTTAATAATTTATAATATGCAAATTAATGAGATATATCCAAAAAATTTCTCTAAACAAAGTTTTGGTCTATCCTTCTAGTCATTCAGTCTCTCACTAGTTTCTTAATTTGATCACCTTATGTTTTTCCTCTCAAAAGGTTTCCTCCCCAATTTTATTAATTTATTGTACAAATATCTTGCGTGTGCACCCCCCGAAGATACAAGCACAATTTCATAGGATGATTGTCTCAACATGTGAGGATATTCAAATCACTTCTATGGCCACTAGATATAATTGATTAGTCCTTATATGATAAACAATCACTTGTTTTAATCCTAGGAACTAAGATTGGCTCTGATACCATTTGTAAGGTTCCCCCCTTTCGAAAATAGGGAAAACACTTAAGATAGTCTACTAAGTCTTAGCTTGGAAAAAATTTCCTACTCAGTCCACACCTTGACCATGTAAAGATTCAAGGATACGATTTGTAGGTAAGACCTAGTTCTATCCCACAAGGGGGGAGCGTAGTCTTTTAAAAGTCAAAATACCCATAGGGTAATTGATCATAGTTTGAGCAACTACTAATCTTGATTCCTAGAGACAAGGTTTTTCCTTATCCATATGCAAGGCACAGTCCCGCTAGCCTAGTCTCCTCGAATAGGGTTGCTCGAGAATCTATTTATCTAGCGTAGGGCTTTTACTTAATCTATTAGAAAGCTACCCGACTAATTGGGTCCACCCGCCGTCCATAGGAGGGTGCCGTGTTAAGGCATTCCACCCTCCCACTTTCCACCATACGCACGAGTCAATTTGTTTTCTAATTAATCCTACCACACTGTTTCACTTAAATAAACATGTTCCTTAATTAAGGCCCTTTTCACAAGGTTGTTAAAATAACCTTTTTTCAAAGTATAGTAATGCCAAAGATAGGATTCATAAAAAAAGTTTATACATGAATTAATTCCAGACAAGCTAAACTGGCTCTCTGATTCTTTTCCTTTATAGTGCCGATGATCTAGAATTCGGCCTTCGAGCCTCTACATGCTGGGCAAAACCCTACGGGACCATACTCCTCGTCGTCGGCCGCCGCTGTGGTGGCGACCGAGGAATTAAGCGGCCTGTTGCCCTCTTAGGCTGGGTCACTCGATCCTCCTGCCTCTCAGAGGGATGTCCACGCACTAGGGTGGGCTAATTCACCGTACTAGCATGGGCTCTCAGAACTAGGCAGCATCACAATTACTCGCCTCAATTGGCCAACCTCATTCTCCCAATTGTATGATGGATACCATGGGTGGACTCTGGGCCTTACTATTCCGCCATTCGGCTACACAAGCACAAGAACAGGGCAGTGTCAAGGCAGGGAGAAGTTCTACATGTACCTTAATTTAACCAAGATAATCATTCATTACTCAACTAAACCATAGGACTAGAATCCATGTTACCTTCTTAAGAAAACAATCCTTTTCACAAAGATTTTAGCATTTCAACTTGAGATTACGCGATAAGACATTCTTTATTAAGGCATATGCTGTTGTTTAAAAGAATACAAACTTTAACTAGTAAATCAATCAAATAGATCACTATTAACAATTCATAGAGAAGCCAGGGCCATACCTCAACCCGTAAGAATGATATATAATTAAGAAATAATATATATATATACCATATAGAAATTTATCGTTTGTGGTTGTCTTTGCTCGTTAATAAGAGTTTCAGGACTTGATATATGAGAAAAGCAAGTCTTCTAATACCTTCTCGTACGATTGAAATCATCCGATCATCCCCAAGATTTATCTCCTCTTACGCGTACTCTGACTTTTCTCTTTTGAAGGTCTATGGCAAAATAGCCTTCTCTTGTTGCAGGGCTACGGCATACTATTCTTTCTTTAAAAGAAAAGCTATGGAGTTTTGGTCTCTTCCTTCGAAAGACCATAGCAATCTAACCTTCTCTTCTAAGAGATTAGATCCCTGTGTAGAGATCGTGACAGAATCAGCAAAGTGTTTCGGCTATAAATCTCTCATAAAAACTTAGAATATGGTCATATAGTCTCTCGTCGACACCTTGAACATGTAAAGATTCAAGGATACGATTTGTAAGAAAAACCTAGTTCTATCCCACAGGGGAGAGCGTGGTCTTCGAAAAGTCAAATTACCCATAGGGTAATTGATCATAGTTTGAGCAACTACTAATCTTGATTCCTAGAGATAACGCTTTTTTCCTTATCCATATGCAAGGCACAGCCCCGCTGGTCTAGTCTCCTAGAATAGAGTTGCTCGAGAACCTATTTATCTAGCATAGGGCAACTCTATTCTAGTCTCCTAGAATAGAGTTGCTCGAGAACCTATTTATCTAGCATAGGGCTTTCACTTAATCTGTTGGAAAGCTACCCGACTAATTGGGTCCACCCGTCTATAGGATGCTGCCGTGTCGGGGCATTCCACCCTCCCACTTTCCACGCTACTACTCTCAGGAGTCAATTTGTTTTCTAATCAATCCTACCACAGTGTTTCACATAAAAAAACATGTTACTTAATTAAGGTCCTTTTCACAAGGTTTGTTTAAACAACCTTTTTTCAAAGTATAATAATGCCAAAGACAAGATTCATAAAAAAAGTTTATACATGAATCAATTCCATACAAGCCAAACCAGCTCTCTTATTCTTTTCCTTTATACTATCGATGATCTAGAATTTGGCCTTCCAGCCTCTACATGCTGGGCAAAACCCTACAGGACCATACTCCTTGTCGCTATGGCGAGGACTTAAGCCGATGACCTGTAGCCCTCTCAGGCTCCGTCGCTCGATCCTCCTGCCTCTCAGAGGGATGCCCACACACTAGCGTGGGCTAATTCACCGTACTAGCCTGGGCCCTCAGAACTAGGTAGCATCACAATTACTCGCCTCAATCGGCAAACCTCATTCTCCCAATAGTATGAGGGATACCATGGGTGGACTCTGGGCCTTACTACTGTCTCCGTCATCTGACTACACAAGCACAAGAACGGGGCAGTGTCAAGGTAGGGAAAAGTTCTACATGTACCTTAATTTAGCCAAGATAATAATCCATTTACTACTCAACTAAACCATAGGACTAGAATCCATGTTACCTTCTTAAGAAAACAATCCTTTTCACAAAGATTTTAGCATTTCAACTTGAGATTGCGCGATAAGACATTCTTTATTAAGGCATATGCTGTTGTTTAAAAGAATACAAACTTTAACTAGTAAATCAATCAAATAGATTACTATTAATAATTAATAAAGAAGACAGGGCCATACCTTAACCCCTAAGAATGATATATAATTAAAAAACAATATATATATATATACCATATAGAAATTTGTGGTTTGTGGCTATCTTTGCTCGTTAATAAGAGTTTCAGAACTTGATATATGAGAATAGCGAGTCTTCTAATACCTTCTCTTACGATTGAAATCATCCGATCATCCCCAAGATTTATCTCCTCTGAGTCCTACTCTGACTTTTCTCTCTTTCGAAGGTCTATGGCAAAATAGCCTTCTCTTGTTGCAGGGCTACGGCATACTATTCTTTCTTTAAAAGAAAAGCTATGGAGTTTTGGGTGGTCTCTTCCTCCGAAAGACCATAGCAATCTAACCTTCTCTTCTAAGATATTAGATCCCTGTGTACAGAACGTGTGACAGAATGAGCGAATTGTTTCGGCTATAAAACTCTCATAAAAACTCAGAATATGGTCATATAGTCACTCAAAAGAAGCGGAAGGCATCCCGTCTGCAAGCACGCATAGTGGAAAAGGCAAAAACATCTGTATATAGCCGGAAATGCGCTATCTTCAGAAATGCGTTACTTTTTCACATTTTTAGTATGCATGGACTCTAAATATATAAAAGTATTCTAAATGCGACCTCGTATCATCTAAATTCTAATTTCTAATTTTGGAGATACTTATCTCTTAATAGAAACTATTCTTGTGTTCTTATTTCTTTTATAGTCTCTGGCTATAATTATGACTTCTGAAATAGAGGATGGTTTTGCATTCTTGACGAAGTTATTCAATGGTAGATTAAGCTTCCAAATGAATCGATGGAGAAGAGTTACCTCATCCATCTCTGGAGCTAATCGCAGAAGTTTAGCAAGATTTTGGTGGCATTCTTCCAGGGTCTTTCCTTCTTGGGTTAGAAAACAACCCTTTTCACAAAGATTTTAGCATTTCAACTTGAGATTGCGCGATAAGACATTCTTTTTTAAGGCATATACTGTTGTTTAAAAGAATACAAACTTTAACTAGTAAATCAATCAAATAGATCACTATTAACAATTAATAGAGAAGCAAGGGCCATACCTCAACCCCTAAGAATGATATATAATTGAAAAGCAATATATATATATATATATATATATATATATATACCTTATAGAAATTTATCATCTATGTTTGTCTTCGCTCGTTAGTTAATAAGAATTTCAGAACTTGATATATGAGAATAGAGAGTCTTCTAATACCTTCTCTTATGATTGAAATCATCCGATCATCCCCAAGATTTATCTCCTCTTATCGTACTCTGACTTTTCTCTCTTTCGAAGGTCTATGGCAAAATAGCCTTCTCTTGTTGTAGGGCTACGACATACTATTCTTTCTTTAAAAGAGAAGCTATGGAGTTTTGGTCTCTTCCTCTGAAAGACCATAGCAATCTAACCTTCTCTTCTAAGAGATTAAAAAAGAATAAAGGGATATATACATCTCAAGCTCTACTTGATGCCTTCTGACAGTTTTCCCTGTGTAGAGACCCTGACAGAATCAACAAATTATTTTGGCTATAAATCTCTGATAAAAACTCAGAATATGGTCATATAGTCAGTCAAAAGAACCGGAAGGCATCCGGTCTACAACCTTGCGTAGGTAGAATAAGCAGAAACATCGAAAATGCACTATCTTTAGAAATGCGCTACTTTTTCACATTTTTAGTATGCATGGACTCTAAATATATAAAAGTATTCTAAATGCGACCTCGTATCATCTAAATTCCAATTTCTATTTTTGGAGATACTTCTCTTAATAGAACTATTCTTGTGTTCTTATTTCTTTTAGGATTTTTGGAGCTAATTAATTCTTTTATTCTAACACTTTCCTAATGTTTCTAACCTTATTGTCTCACTCTTCTCTAAGTACACTCTCTTTCCTTCTTGAAATCTATATTAAAAGAGACACATATATGGCTTGGAAGGAGGGACCTTACAATCTCCCCCACTTAAAAGATTCGAGATGTCCTCATCTCACGAGTTGGGGTAGTATCTAAGAAATCCTCCTGTCTCTTCCAAAGTGGTATCCCCACTAGGTAGAAAATCTTCTTTTATCTAAACATTGTTCCTAGAAAGTTCCTTATTTCATGTGTTTGGCTCGTCTTGTTGTGCCCCCAAAAGGTCTTTATTATTTTAAAGTTAATTGGCCTTATTATCCTAAGTTCATGCATCCATATACTTCTCATATGATATGAACCTTTAAAAAAAATCATAATCCTTCCTTACGAATTCCTTATTATTCTATATCCCCATGTAATATGGTACTTAACAAATTGTCATGAAAAAACGTAAGGAAATCAATCCTTTACGCAATCTAGCCTATGATAGCAATTGCATAATCTTAGTATCCTCTTCTTGAATACCTCTATTCATCATGTACATTACTTCACATGAATCTTGCACCAATCCTCTTCTATTTACTCATAGAAATACTTGGTTGAATTCGATTATCTTTAACCTTGCTATCCCTATTTCTTGACCTAATTTTGCTCTAGCACATGACTCCTTGTAGCCAAGGGTGGACTTGACGTTCCTCTTGAATTAGGGGACCTCTTCTTGATTAACATGGAAGGATTCATGTCCTTCTCGACTCTTTCTATATATAAAAACTTTATCATAGTCTCTGGCCATAATTATGGCTTCTGAAATAGAGGATGGTTTTGCATTCTTGACGAAGTTATTCAATGGTAGATTAAGCTTCCAAGTGAATCGATGGAGAAGAGTTACCTCATCCATCTCTAGAGCTAATCGCAGAAGTTTAGCAAGATTTTGGTGGCATTCTTCCAAGGTCTTTCTTTTTTGGGTTAGCTCAAAAAATTATTGATTTTATCCTCTCGAAATCCTGGAGGACAAAACCTTTCACAAAGGTGTACTTTCATGGCATCCCATAACTGATTTTGATCTAAGTGGTTAGAATCTGATAATGTTGGGGCTGTAATAACGATGGGTGATGGCTTTAACTATACAAGAGAGAGGTTCCGTAAGAGCAACGGGAAAGATTGCCCAAATACCAGTCAGTGACTCCTTTTTGGGTCATGTCGTAAACGCTTTGGCCCAACTTTCTGATGGTAAGGGTCAAATCCCAGCTTTTGAGTTTAGATGAATCGCATCTCTCGCTCCAGGGATTATTTCAAGACGTTCCGTGTACAAACCTTTACAAACGGGTCTTATTTCTATCGACTCGATGATCCCCATAGGTCGTGGTCAACGAGAATTGATAATTGGGGATAGACAGACCGGTAAAACAGCAGTAGCTACAGATACAATTTTGAATCAGAAAGGTCAAAATGTTATGTGTCTACGTAGCTATCGGTCAAAAAGCTTCCTCCGTGGCTCAGGTAGTAAATACTTTTCAGGATCATGGCGCTATGGAATACACCATTGTTGTATCGGAGACCACAAATTTTCCAGCCACTCTGAGATGGGTTCAAGATCTTGGATGATAGTGCTAGTATAATGCATCCAATGGATGGCATTCACACGTCAACTCAAACCTTAATGGAGTTATAATCTTAATAATTTATAATATACGAATTAATGAGATATATCCAAAAAATTTCTCTAAACAAAGTTTGGGTCTATCCTTCTAGTCATTCAGTCTCTCACTAGTTTCTTAATTTGATCACCTTATGTTTTTCCTCTCAAAAGGTTTCCTCTCCAATTTTATTTCTCAAAATTATTGTACAAATATCTTGCGTGTGCACCCCCCAAAGATACAAGCACAATTTCATAGAATGATTGTCTCAACATGTGAGGATATTCAAATCACTTCTATGGCCACTAGATATAATTGATTAGTCCTTATATGATAAACAATCACTTGTTTTAATCCCTTGACAGTTAACATTTGAAAAACAGATCCTAGGAACTAAGATTGGCTCTAATACTATTTGTAAGGTTCCGCCCTTTCGAAAATAGGGGAAACACTTAACATAGTCTACTAAGTTTTAGCTTGGAGAAAATTTCCTACTCGTCACACCTTGACCATGTAAAGATTCAAGGATATGATTTGTAGGTAAGTCTTAGTTCTATCCCACAAGGGGGAGCGTGGTCTTCTAAAGGAACCAATTGAAGAGTCAACATAACTCTTTTTACTACAGGAAGATTGACAATAGTGCTTCCAACTAATTCCGTATTTCTTATGATTTTTAGATGAGCAAGGGTGAACTTGCTTCTTTCATGAAAAATTCAAAACTATCAAATACTTATCATAGCACCACATCTGAAGGCACTCAGGATTAATACATCTGAGATCTTTATTTTGTGAGAATTACACATTCGGTGCCTTGGGATTGACACATCCAAAGATTATCTCAATTAACACGTCTGAGATGATTAGTTTTCTGAAAATTACACATCTAGTATCTTGGGATTAACACATCTAAGAGCATGATCGTCTGGGAATCACACATCCAAAGTTAGACCCATGTTTGTCTCAGATGGGTTCAAGATCTTGGATGATAGTGCTAGTATAACGCATCCAATGGATGCCATTCACACATCAACTCAAACCTTAATGGAGTTATAATCTTAATAATTTATAATATGCGAATTAATGAGATATATCCAAAAATGTCTCTAAACAAAGTTTTGGTCTATCCTTCCAGTCATTCAGTCTCTCACTAGCGAGCTCACTAGTTTCTTAATTTGATCACCTTATGTTTTTCCTCTCAAAAGGTTTCCTCCCCGATTTTATTTCTCAAATTTATTGTACAAATATCTTGCGTGTGCACCCCCCGCCGAAGATACAAGCACAATTTCATAGGATGATTGTCCCCACCTGTGAGGATATTCAAATCACTTCTATGGCCACTAGATATAATTGATTAGTCCTTATATGATAAACAATCACTTGTTTTAATCCTAGGAACTAAGATTGGCTCTGATACCATTTGTAAGGTTTCCCCCTTTCGAAAATAAGGGAAACACTTAAGATAGTCTACTAAGTCTTAGCTTGGAGAAAATTTCCTACTCAGTCCACACCTTGACCATGTAAAGATTCAAGGATACGATTTGTAGGTAAGACCTAGTTTTATCCCACAAGGGGGGAGCGTAGTCTTCTAAAAGTCAAATTACCCATAGGGTAATTGATCATAGTTTGAGCAATTACTAATCTTGATTCCTAGAGACAACGCTTTTTTCATTATCCATATGCAAGGCACAGCCGTGCGCCTAGTCTCCTCGAATAGGGTTGCTTGAGAACCTATTTATCTAGCGTAGGGCTTTTACTTAATCTATTGGAAAGCTACCCGACTAATTGGGTCCACCCGTCCATAGGATGGTGCTTTGTTGAGGCATTCCACCCTCCCACTTTCCACTCACGAGTCAATTTGTTTTCTAATTAATCCTACCACACTGTTGCACATAAATAAACATGTTCCTTAATTAAGGCCCTTTTCACAAGGTTAAAATAACCTTTTTTTAAAGTATAGTAATGCCAAAGATAGGATTCATAAAAAAAGTTTATACATGAATTAATTCCAGACAAGCCAAACTGGCTCTCTGATTCTTTTCCTTTATAGTGCCGATGATCTAGAATTCGGCCTTCCAGCCTCTACATGCTAGGCAAAACCCTACGGGACCATACTCCTCGTCGTCGGCCGCTGTGGCGACCGAGGAATTAAGCGGCCTGTTGCCCTCTTAGGCTGGGTCACTCGATCCTCCTGCCTCTCAGAGGGATGTCCACGCACTAGGGTGGGCTAATTCACCGTACTAGCATGGGCTCGCAGAACTAGGCAGCATCACAATTACTCGCCTCAATTGGCCAACCTCATTCTCCCAATTGTATGATGGATACCATGGGTGGACTCTGGGCCTTACTATTCCGCCATTCGGCTACACAAGCACAAGAACAGGGCAGTGTCAAGGCAGGGAGAAGTTCTACATGTACCTTAATTTAACCAAGATAATCATTCATTACTCAACTAAACCATAGGACTAGAATCCATGTTACCTGTCATGAACCATAGAGCTTGATTTCCACATGTACATAGGGGCCCATGGGCAAAAGGAGATAGTGACTATAAATAGGGCTTGGGGTACTTTGGTAGGACCTTTTGACACTTTTACTAATTTTGGTCATCTTGTACCTTTGGGCTCCATCTATGGAGATATGGCCTTCCATGGTCATCCTCTTGGTGAGAGGTTAAACACACTTAGGCTATTTGTGCATCTTCTCTTGCTACATGCACTTATAGATTTTCTCTCTCTTTTGTATATTCATGTGATGAGCCATTGGATCACTAATCTCATGATTAATGGATGCTAGATTCTTGCTTTGATGTGTTTGATTCCATATTTTGCTCTAGATCCATTTCATTTGGTATCAGAGCCTTGATTTTGATCCATTTTCAAGGTTTTGGGCATGAGATTAGTCATTTTCTTGATAATTTTTTGAATTTTCTCTTGATTTCTTGGAGTTTTGGCTTAATCTTGCTTAATTTCTGCTTAATCTTTGGAGATTAGTGAAGGGGAGGCATCATTTCATGTGATTTCGTGTGATTTCATGGAGATTTAGCTCATTTGGACCTAATTTGGACACTTTGGACCAAATTTTTGGGGCGGGATACAAAAATTGGAGAAAATTTAAATTAATCATCTTTTAATCTCTCTGTTAATCATGTTTATCTTTTGTCCTTCTTTTCCAAGCTTTCCATAGCCATTACTTCTCCTCTTTGCCCCAAAGATAATATATATATATATATATACCATATAGAAATTTGTCGTTTGTGGTTGTCTTTGCTCGTTAATAAGAGTTTCAGAACTTGATATATTACCTTCTTGTACGATTGAAATCATCCGATCATCCCCAAGATTTATCTCCTCTTACGCGTACTCTGACTTTTCTCTCTTTCGAAGGTCTATGGCAAAATAGCCTTCTCTTGTTGCAGGGCTACGGCATACTATTCTTTCTTTAAAAGAAAAGCTATGGAGTTTTGGTCTCTTCCTTCGAAAGACCATAGCAATCTAACCTTCTCTTCTAAGAGATTAGATCCCTGTGTAGAGATCGTGACAGAATCAGCAAATTGTTTCGGCTATAAATCTCTCATAAAAACTTAGAATATGGTCATATAGTCTCTCGTCGACACCTTGACCATGTAAAGATTCAAGGATACGATTTGTAAGAAAAACCTAGTTCTATCCCACAGGGGAGAGCGTGGTCTTCGAAAAGTCAAATTACCCATAGGGTAACTGATCATAGTTTGAGCAACTACTAATCTTGATTCCTAGAGATAACGCTTTTTTCCTTATCCATATGCAAGGCACAACCCCGCTGGTCTAGTCTCCTAGAATAGAGTTGCTCGAGAACCTATTTATCTAGCATAGGGCAACTCTATTCTAGTCTCCTAGAATAGAGTTGCTCGAGAACCTATTTATCTAGCATAGGGCTTTCACTTAATCTGTTGGAAAGCTACCCGACTAATTGGGTCCACCCGTCTATAGGATGCTGCCAAGTCGGGGCATTCCACCCTCCCACTTTCCACGCTACTACTCTTAGGAGTCAATTTGTTTTCTAATCAATCCTACCACAGTGTTTCACATAAATAAACATGTTCCTTAATTAAGGCCCTTTTCACAAGGTTTATTTAAACAACCTTTTTTCAAAGTATAATAATGCCAAAGACAAGATTCATAAAAAAAGTTTATACATGAATCAATTCCATACAAGCCAAACCAGCTCTCTTATTCTTTTCCTTTATACTGCCGATGATCTAGAATTTGGCCTTCCAGCCTCTACATGCTGGGCAAAACCCTACAGGACCATACTCCTTGTCGCTGTGGCGAGGACTTAAGCTGACGACCTGTCGCCCTCTCAGGCTCCGTCGCTCGATCCTCCTGCCTCTCAGAGGGATGCCCACACACTAGCGTGGGCTAATTCACCGTACTAGCCTGGGCCCTCAGAACTAGGTAGCATCACAATTACTCGCCTCAATCGGCAAACCTCATTCTCCCAATAGTATGAGGGATACCATGGGTGGACTCTGGGCCTTACTACTGTCTCCGTCATCTGTCTACACAAGCACAAGAACGGGGCAGTGTCAAGGTAGGGAGAAGTTCTACATGTACCTTAATTTAACCAAGATAATAATCCATTTACTACTCAACTAAACCATAGGACTAGAATCCATGTTACCTTCTTAAGAAAACAATCCTTTTCACAAAGATTTTAGCATTTCAACTTGAGATTGCGCGATAAGACATTCTTTATTAAGGCATATGCTGTTGTTTAAAAGAATACAAACTTTAACTAGTAAATCAATCAAATAGATTACTATTAATAATTAATAGAGAAGACAGGGCCATACCTCAACCCCTAAGAATGATATATAATTGAAAAACAATATATATATATATACCATATATAAATTTGTGGTTTGTGGTTGTCTTTGCTCGTTAATAAGAGTTTCAGAACTTGATATATGAGAATAGCGAGTCTTCTAATACCTTCTTTTACGATTGAAATCATCCGATCATCCCCAAGATTTATCTCCTCTGAGTCCTACTCTGACTTTTCTCTCTTTCGAAGGTCTATGGCAAAATAGCCTTCTCTTGTTGCAGGGCTACGGCATACTATTCTTTCTTTAAAAGAAAAGCTATGGAGTTTTGGGTGGTCTCTTCCTCCGAAAGACCATAGCAATCTAACCTTCTCTTCTAAGATATTAGATCCCTATGTACAGAACGTGTGACAGAATGAGCAAATTGTTTCGGCTATAAAACTCTCATAAAAACTCAGAATATGGTCATATAGTCACTCAAAAGAAGCGGAAGGCATCCGGTCTACAAGCACGCATAGTGGAAAAGGCAAAAACATCTGTATATAGCCGGAAACGCGCTATCTTCAGAAATGCGTTACTTTTTCACATTTTTAGTATGCATGGACTCTAAATATATAAAAGTATTCTAAATGCGACCTCGTATCATCTAAATTCTAATTTCTAATTTTGGAGATACTTATCTCTTAATAGAAACTATTCTTGTGTTCTTATTTCTTTTATAGTCTCTGGCTATAATTATGACTTCTGAAATAGAGGATGGTTTTGCATTCTTGACGAAGTTATTCAATGGTAGATTAAGCTTCCAAATGAATCGATGGAGAAGAGTTACCTCATTCATCTCTGGAGCTAATCGCAGAAGTTTAGCAAGATTTTGGTGGCATTCTTCCAGGGTCTTTCCTTCTTGGGTTAGAAAACAATCCTTTTCACAAAGATTTTAGCATTTCAACTTGAGATTGCGCGATAAGACATTCTTTTTTAAGGCATATACTGTTGTTTAAAAGAATACAAACTTTAACTAGTAAATCAATCAAATAGATCACTATTAACAATTAATAGAGAAGCGAGGGCCATACCTCAACCCCTAAGAATGATATATAATTGAAAAGCAATATATATATATATACCTTATAGAAATTTATCATTTATGTTTGTCTTCGCTCGTTAGTTAATAAGAGTTTCAGAACTTGATATATGAGAATAGAGAGTCTTCTAATACCGTCTCTTATGATTGAAATCATCCGATCATCCCCAAGATTTATCTCCTCTTATCGTACTCTGACTTTTCTCTGATTCTTTTCCTTTATAGTGCCGATGATCTAGAATTCGGCCTTCCAGCCTCTACATGCTGGGCAAAACCCTACGGGACCATACTCCTCGTCGTCGTCCGCCGCTGTGGTGGCGACCGAGGAATTAAGCGGCCTGTTGCCCTCTTAGGCTGGGTCACTCGATCCTCCTGCCTCTCAGAGGGATGTCCACGCACTAGGGTGGGCTAATTCACCGTACTAGCATGGGCTCTCAGAACTAGGCAGCATCACAATTACTCGCCTCAATTGGCCAACCTCATTCTCCCAATTGTATGATGGATACCATGGGTGGACTCTGGGCCTTACTATTCCGCCATTCGGCTACACAAGCACAAGAACAGGGAAGTGTCAAGGCAGGGAGAAGTTCTACATGTACCTTAATTTAACCAAGATAATCATTCATTACTCAACTAAACCATAGGACTAGAATCCATGTTACCTTCTTAAGAAAACAATCCTTTTTACAAAGATTTTAGCATTTCAACTTGAGATTACGCGATAAGACATTCTTTATTAAGGCATATGCTGTTGTTTAAAAGAATACAAACTTTAACTAGTAAATCAATCAAATAGATCACTATTAACAATTCATAGAGAAGCCAAGGCCATACCTCAACCCGTAAGAATGATATATAATTAAAAAATAATATATATATATATACCATATAGAAATTTGTCGTTTATGGTTGTCTTTGCTCGTTAATAGGAGTTTCAGAAATTGATATATGAGAAAAGCAAGTCTTCTAATACCTTCTCGTACGATTGAAATCATCCCATCATCCCCAAGATTTATCTCCTCTTACGCGTACTCTGACTTTTCTCTCTTTCGAAGGTCTCTGGCAAAATAGCCCTCTTGTTGCAGGGCTACGGCATACTATTCTTTCTTTAAAAGAAAAGCTATGGAGTTTTGGTCTCTTCCTTCGAAAGACCATAGCAATCTAACCTTCTCTTCTAAGAGATTAGATCCCTGTGTAGAGATCGTGACAGAATCAGCAAATTGTTTCGGCTATAAATCTCTCATAAAAACTTAGAATATGGTCATATAGTCTCTCGTCGACACCTTGACCATGTAAAGATTCAAGGATACGATTTGTAAGAAAAACCTAGTTCTATCCCACAGGGGAGAGCGTGGTCTTCGAAAAGTCAAATTACCCATAGGGTAATTGATCATAGTTTGAGCAACTACTAATCTTGATTCCTGGAGATAACGCTTTTTTCCTTATCCATATGCAAGGCACAGCCCCGCTGGTCTAGTCTCCTAGAATAGAGTTGCTCGAGAACCTATTTATCTAGCATAGGGCAACTCTATTCTAGTCTCCTAGAATAGAGTTGCTCGAGAACCTATTTATCTAGCATAGGGCTTTCACTTAATCTGTTGGAAAGCTACCCGACTAATTGGGTCCACCCGTCTATAGGATGCTACCGTGTCGGGGCATTCCACTCTCCCACTTTACACGCTACTACTCTCAGGAGTCAATTTGTTTTCTAATCAATCCTACCACAGTGTTTCACATAAATAAACATGTTCCTTAATTAAGGCCTTTTTCACAAGATTTGTTTAAACAACCTTTTTTCAAAGTATAATAATGCAAAAGACAAGATTCATAAAAAAAGTTTATACATGAATCAATTCCATACAAGCCAAACCAGCTCTCTTATTCTTTTCCTTTATACTACCGATGATCTAGAATTTGGCCTTCCAGCCTCTACATGCTGGGCAAAACCCTACAGGACCATACTCCTTGTCGCTGTGGCGAGGACTTAAGCCGACGACCTGTAGCCCTCTCAGGCTCCGTCGCTCGATCCTCCTGCCTCTCAGAGGGATGCCCACACACTAGCGTGGGCTAATTCACCGTACTAGCCTGGGCCCTCAGAACTAGGTAGCATCACAATTACTCGCCTCAATCGGCAAACCTCATTCTCCCAATAGTATGAGGGATACCATGGGTGGACTCTGGGCCTTACTACTGTCTCCGTCATTTGTCTACACAAGCACAAGAACGCGGCAGTGTCAAGGTAGGGAGAAGTTCTACATGTACCTTAATTTAACCAAGATAATAATCCATTTACTACTCAACTAAACCATAGGACTAGAATCCATGTTACCTTCTTAAGAAAACAATCCTTTTCACAAAGATTTTAGCATTTCAACTTGAGATTGCGCGATAAGACATTCTTTATTAAGGCATATGCTGTTGTTTAAAAGAATACAAACTTTAACTAGTAAATCAATCAAATAGATTACTATTAATAATTAATAGAGAAGACAGGGCCATACCTCAACCCCTAAGAATGATATATAATTGAAAAAAAATATATATATATATACCATATATAAATTTGTGGTTTGTGGTTGTCTTTGCTCGTTAATAAGAGTTTCAGAACTTGATATATGAGAATAGCGAGTCTTCTAATACCTTCTCTTACGATTGAAATCATCCGATCATCCCCAAGATTTATCTCCTCTGAGTCCTACTCTGACTTTTCTCTCTTTCGAAGGTCTATGGCAAAATAGCCTTCTCTTGTTGCAGGGCTACGGCATACTATTCTTTCTTTAAAAGAAAAGCTATGGAGTTTTGGGTGGTCTCTTCCTCCGAAAGACCATAGCAATCTAACCTTCTCTTCTAAGATATTAGATCCCTGTGTACAGAACGTGTGACAGAATGAGCAAATTGTTTCGGCTATAAAACTCTCATAAAAACTCAGAATATGGTCATATAGTCACTCAAAAGAAGCGGAAGGCATCCGGTCTACAAGCACGCATAGTGGAAAAGGCAAAAACATCTGTATATAGCCGGAAACGCACTATCTTCAGAAATGCGTTACTTTTTCACATTTTTAGTATGCATGGACTCTAAATATATAAAAGTATTCTAAATGCGACCTCGTATCATCTAAATTCTAATTTCTAATTTTGGAGATACTTATCTCTTAATAGAAACTATTCTTGTGTTCTTATTTCTTTTATAGTCTCTGGCTATAATTATGACTTCTGAAATAGAGGATGGTTTTGCATTCTTGACGAAGTTATTCAATGGTAGATTAAGCTTCCAAATCAATCGATGGAGAAGAGTTACCTCATCCATCTCTGGAGCTAATCGCAGAAGTTTAGCAAGATTTTGGTGGCATTCTTCCAGGGTCTTTCCTTCTTGGGTTAGAAAACAATCCTTTTCAGAAAGATTTTAGCATTTCAACTTGAGATTACGCAATAAGACATTCTTTATTAAGGCATATGCTGTTGTTTAAAAGAATACAAACTTTAACTAGTAAATCAATCAAATAGATCACTATTAACAATTCATAGAGAAGCCAAGGCCATACCTCAACCCGTAAGAATGATATATAATTAAAAAATAATATATATATATATACCATATAGAAATTTGTCGTTTGTGGTTGTCTTTGCTCGTTAATAAGAGTTTCAGAACTTGATATATGAGAAAAGCAAGTCTTCTAATACCTTCTCGTACGATTGAAATCATCCGATCATCCCCAAGATTTATCTCCTCTTACGCGTACTCTGACTTTTCTCTCTTTCGAAGGTCTATGGCAAAATAGCCCTCTTGTTGCAGGGCTACGGCATACTATTCTTTCTTTAAAAGAAAAGCTATGGAGTTTTGGTCTCTTCCTTCGAAAGACCATAGCAATCTAACCTTCTCTTCTAAGAGATTAGATCCCTGTGTAGAGATCGTGACAGAATCAGCAAATTGTTTCGGCTATAAATCTCTCATAAAAACTTAGAATATGGTCATATAGTCTCTCGTCGACACCTTGACCATGTAAAGATTCAAGGATACGATTTGTAAGAAAAACCTAGTTCTATCCCACAGGGGAGAGCATGGTCTTCGAAAAGTCAAATTACCCATAGGGTAATTGATCATAGTTTGAGCAACTACTAATCTTGATTCCTAGAGATAACGCTTTTTTCCTTATCCATATGCAAGGCACAGCCCCGCTGGTCTAGTCTCCTAGAATAGAGTTGCTCGAGAACCTATTTATCTAGCATAGGGCAACTCTATTCTAGTCTCCTAGAATAGAGTTGCTCGAGAACCTATTTATCTAGCATAGGGCTTTCACTTAATCTGTTGGAAAGCTACCCGACTAATTGGGTCCACCCGTCTATAGGATGCTGCCGTGTCGGGGCATTCCACTCTCCCACTTTCCACGCTACTACTCTCAGGAGTCAATTTGTTTTCTAATCAATCCTACCACAGTGTTTCACATAAATAAACATGTTCCTTAATTAAGGCCCTTTTCACAAGGTTTGTTTAAACAACCTTTTTTCAAAGTATAATAATGCCAAAGACAAGATTCATAAAAAAAGTTTATACATGAATCAATTCCATACAAGCCAAACCAGCTCTCTTATTCTTTTCCTTTATACTACCGATGATCTAGAATTTGGCCTTCCAGCCTCTACATGCTGGGCAAAACCCTACAGGACCATACTCCTTGTCGCTGTGGCGAGGACTTAAGCTGACGACCTGTAGCCCTCTCAGGCTCCGTCGCTCGATCCTCCTGCCTCTCAGAGGGATGCCCACACACTAGCGTGGGCTAATTCACCGTACTAGCCTGGGCCCTCAGAACTAGGTAGCATCACAATTACTCGCCTCAATCGGCAAACCTCATTCTCCCAATAGTATGAGGGATACCATGGGTGGACTCTGGGCCTTACTACTGTCTCCGTCATCTGTCTACACAAGCACAAGAACGGGGCAGTGTCAAGGTAGGGAGAAGTTCTACATGTACCTTAATTTAACCAAGATAATAATCCATTTACTACTCAACTAAACCATAGGACTAGAATCCATGTTACCTTCTTAAGAAAACAATCCTTTTCACAAAGATTTTAGCATTTCAACTTGAGATTGCGCGATAAGACATTCTTTATTAAGGCATATGCTGTTGTTTAAAAGAATACAAACTTTAACTAGTAAATCAATCAAATAGATTACTATTAATAATTAATAGAGAAGACAGGGCCATACCTCAACCCCTAAGAATGATATATAATTGAAAAACAATATATATATATATACCATATATAAATTTGTGGTTTGTGGTTGTCTTTGCTCGTTAATAAGAGTTTCAGAACTTGATATATGAGAATAGCGAGTCTTCTAATACCTTCTCTTACGATTGAAATCATCCGATCATCCCCAAGATTTATCTCCTTTGAGTCCTACTCTGACTTTTCTCTCTTTCGAAGGTCTATGGCAAAATAGCCTTCTCTTGTTGCAGGGCTACGGCATACTATTCTTTCTTTAAAAGAAAAGCTATGGAGTTTTGGGTGGTCTCTTCCTCCGAAAGACCATAGCAATCTAACCTTCTCTTCTAAGATATTAGATCCCTGCGTACGTGTGACAGAAAAGCAAATTGTTTCGGCTATAAAACTCTCATAAAAACTCAGAATATGGTCATATAGTCACTCAAAAGAAGCGGAAGGCATCCGGTCTACAAGCACGCATAGTGGAAAAGGCAAAAACATCTGTATATAGCCGGAAACGCGCTATCTTCAGAAATGCGTTACTTTTTTACATTTTTAGTATGCATGGACTCTAAATATATAAAAGTATTCTAAATGCGACCTCGTATCATCTAAATTCTAATTTCTAATTTTGGAGATACTTATCTCTTAATAGAAACTATTCTTGTGTTCTTATTTCTTTTATAGTCTCTGGCTATAATTATGACTTCTGAAATAGAGGATGGTTTTGCATTCTTGACGAAGTTATTCAATGGTAGATTAAGCTTCCAAATGAATCGATGGAGAAGAGTTACCTCATCCATCTCTGGAGCTAATCGCAGAAGTTTAGCAAGATTTTGGTGGCATTCTTCCAGGGTCTTTCCTTCTTGGGTTAGAAAACAATCCTTTTCACAAAGATTTTAGCATTTCAACTTGAGATTGCGCGATAAGACATTCTTTTTTAAGGCATATACTGTTGTTTAAAAGAATACAAACTTTAACTAGTAAATCAATCAAATAGATCACTATTAACAATTAATAGAGAAGCGAGGGCCATACCTCAACCCCTAAGAATGATATATAATTGAAAAGCAATATATATATATATACCTTATAGAAATTTATCATTTATGTTTGTCTTCGCTCGTTAGTTAATAAGAGTTTGAGAACTTGATATATGAGAATAGAGAGTCTTCTAATACCGTCTCTTTTGATTGAAATCATCCGATCATCCCCAAGATTTATCTCCTCTTATCGTACTCTGACTTTTCTCTGATTCTTTTCCTTTATAGTGCCGATGATCTAGAATTCGGCCTTCCAGCCTCTACATGCTGGGCAAAACCCTATGGGACCATACTCCTCGTCGTCGGCCGCCGCTGTGGTGGCGACCGAGGAATTAAGCGGCCTGTTGCCCTCTTAGGTTGGGTCATTCGATCCTCCTGCCTCTCAGAGGGATGTCCACGCACTAGGGTGGGCTAATTCACCGTACTAGCATGGGCTCTCAGAACTAGGCAGCATCACAATTACTCGCCTCAATTGGCCAACCTCATTCTCCCAATTGTATGATGGATACCATGGGTGGACTCTGGGCCTTACTATTCCGCCATTCGGCTACACAAGCACAAGAACAGGGCAGTGTCAAGGCAGGGAGAAGTTCTACATGTACCTTAATTTAACCAAGATAATCATTCATTACTCAACTAAACCATAGGACTAGAATCCATGTTACCTTCTTAAGAAAACAATCCTTTTCACAAAGATTTTAGCATTTCAACTTGAGATTACGCGATAAGACATTCTTTATTAAGGCATATGCTGTTGTTTAAAAGAATACAAACTTTAACTAGTAAATCAATCAAATAGATCACTATTAACAATTCATAGAGAAGCCAAGGCCATACCTCAACCCGTAAGAATGATATATAATTAAAAAATAATATATATATATATACCATATAGAAATTTGTCGTTTGTGGTTGTCTTTGCTCGTTAATAAGAGTTTCAGAACTTGATATATGAGAAAAGCAAGTCTTCTAATACCTTCTCGTACGATTGAAATCATCCGATCATCCCCAAGATTTATCTCCTCTTACGCGTACTCTGACTTTTCTCTCTTTCGAAGGTCTATGGCAAAATAGCCCTCTTGTTGCAGGGCTATGGCATACTATTCTTTCTTTAAAAGAAAAGCTATGGAGTTTTGGTCTCTTCCTTCGAAAGACCATAGCAATCTAACCTTCTCTTCTAAGAGATTAGATCCCTGTGTAGAGATCGTGACAGAATCAGCAAATTGTTTCGGCTATAAATCTCTCATAAAAACTTAGAATATGGTCATATAGTCTCTCGTCGACACCTTGACCATGTAAAGATTCAAGGATACGATTTGTAAGAAAAACCTAGTTCTATCCCACAGGGGAGAGCGTGGTCTTCGAAAAGTCAAATTACCCATAGGGTAATTGATCATAGTTTGAGCAACTACTAATCTTGATTCCTAGAGATAACGCTTTTTCCCTTACCCATATGCAAGGCACAGCCCCGCTGGTCTAGTCTCCTAGAATAGAGTTGCTCGAGAACCTATTTATCTAGCATAGGGCAACTCTATTCTAGTCTCCTAGAATAGAGTTGCTCGAGAACCTATTTATCTAGCATAGGGCTTTCACTTAATCTATTGGAAAGCTACCCGACTAATTGGGTCCACCCGTCTATAGGATGCTGCCGTGTCGGGGCATTCCACTCTCCCACTTTACACGCTACTACTCTCAGGAGTCAATTTGTTTTCTAATCAATCCTACCACAGTGTTTCACATAAATAAACATGTTCCTTAATTAAGGCCCTTTTCACAAGGTTTGTTTAAACAACCTTTTTTCAAAGTATAATAATGCCAAAGACAAGATTCATAAAAAAAGTTTATACATGAATTAATTCCATACAAGCCAAACCAGCTCTCTTATTCTTTTCCTTTATACTACCGATGATCTAGAATTTGGCCTTCCAGCCTCTACATGCTGGGCAAAACCCTACAGGACCATACTCCTTGTCGCTGTGGCGAGGACTTAAGCCGACGACCTGTAGCCCTCTCAGGCTCCGTCGCTCGATCCTCCTGCCTCTCAGAGGGATGCCCACACACTAGCGTGGGCTAATTCACCGTACTAGCCTGGGCCCTCAGAACTAGGTAGCATCACAATTACTCGCCTCAATCGGCAAACCTCATTCTCCCAATAGTATGAGGGATACCATGGGTGGACTCTGGGCCTTACTACTGTCTCCGTCATCTGTCTACACAAGCACAAGAACGGGGCAGTGTCAAGGTAGGGAGAAGTTCTACATGTACCTTAATTTAACCAAGATAATAATCCATTTACTACTCAACTAAACCATAGGACTAGAATCCATGTTACCTTCTTAAGAAAACAATCCTTTTCACAAAGATTTTAGCATTTCAACTTGAGATTGCGCGATAAGACATTCTTTATTAAGGCATATGCTGTTGTTTAAAAGAATACAAACTTTAACTAGTAAATCAATCAAATAGATTACTATTAATAATTAATAGAGAAGACAGGGCCATACCTCAACCCCTAAGAATGATATATAATTGAAAAACAATATATATATATATACCATATATAAATTTGTGGTTTGTGGTTGTCTTTGCTCGTTAATAAGAGTTTCAGAACTTGATATATGAGAATAGCGAGTCTTCTAATACCTTCTCTTACGATTGAAATCATCCGATCATCCCCAAGATTTATCTCCTCTGAGTCCTACTCTGACTTTTCTCTCTTTCGAAGGTCTATGGCAAAATAGCCTTCTCTTGTTGCAGGGCTACGGCATACTATTCTTTCTTTAAAAGAAAAGCTATGGAGTTTTGGGTGGTCTCTTCCTCCGAAAGACCATAGCAATCTAACCTTCTCTTCTAAGATATTAGATCCCTGTGTACAGAACGTGTGACAGAATGAGCAAATTGTTTCGGCTATAAAACTCTCATAAAAACTCAGAATATGGTCATATAGTCACTCAAAAGAAGCGGAAGGCATCCAGTCTACAAGCACGCATAGTGGAAAAGGCAAAAACATCTGTATATAGCCGGAAACGCACTATCTTCAGAAATGCGTTACTTTTTCACATTTTTAGTATGCATGGACTCTAAATATATAAAAGTATTCTAAATGCGACCTCGTATCATCTAAATTCTAATTTCTAATTTTGGAGATACTTATCTCTTAATAGAAACTATTCTTGTGTTCTTATTTCTTTTATAGTCTCTGGCTATAATTATGACTTCTGAAATAGAGGATGGTTTTGCATTCTTGACGAAGTTATTCAATGGTAGATTAAGCTTCCAAATGAATCGATGGAGAAGAGTTACCTCATCCATCTCTGGAGCTAATCGAAGAAGTTTAGCAAGATTTTGGTGGCATTCTTCCAGGGTCTTTCCTTCTTGGGTTAGAAAACAATCCTTTTCACAAAGATTTTAGCATTTCAACTTGAGATTACGCGATAAGACATTCTTTATTAAGGCATATGCTGTTGTTTAAAAGAATACAAACTTTAACTAGTAAATCAATCAAATAGATCACTATTAACAATTCATAGAGAAGCCAAGGCCATACCTCAACCCGTAAGAATGATATATAATTAAAAAATAATATATATATATATACCATATAGAAATTTGTCGTTTGTGGTTGTCTTTGCTCGTTAATAAGAGTTTCAGAACTTGATATATGAGAAAAGCAAGTCTTCTAATACCTTCTCGTACGATTGAAATCATCCGATCATCCCCAAGATTTATCTCCTCTTACGCGTACTCTGACTTTTCTCTCTTTCGAAGGTCTATGGCAAAATAGCCCTCTTGTTGCAGGGCTACGGCATACTATTCTTTCTTTAAAAGAAAAGCTACGGAGTTTTGGTCTCTTCCTTCGAAAGACCATAGCAATCTAACCTTCTCTTCTAAGAGATTAGATCCCTGTGTAGAGATCGTGACAGAATCAGCAAATTGTTTCGGCTATAAATCTCTCATAAAAACTTAGAATATGGTCATATAGTCTCTCGTCGACACCTTGACCATGTAAAGATTCAAGGATACGATTTGTAAGAAAAACCTAGTTCTATCCCACAGGGGAGAGCGTGGTCTTCGAAAAGTCAAATTACCCATAGGGTAATTGATCATAGTTTGAGCAACTACTAATCTTGATTCCTAGAGATAACGCTTTTTTCCTTATCCATATGCAAGGCAGAGCCCCGCTGGTCTAGTCTCCTAGAATAGAGTTGCTCGAGAACCTATTTATCTAGCATAGGGCAACTCTATTCTACTCTCCTAGAATAGAGTTACTCGAGAACCTATTTATCTAGCATAGGGCTTTCACTTAATCTGTTGGAAAGCTACCCGACTAATTGGGTCCACCCGTCTATAGGATGCTGCCGTGTCGGGGCATTCAACTCTCCCACTTTACACGCTACTACTCTCAGGAGTCAATTTGTTTTCTAATCAATCCTACCACAGTGTTTCACATAAATAAACATGTTCCTTAATTAAGGCCCTTTTCACAAGGTTTGTTTAAACAACCTTTTTTCAAAGTATAATAATGCCAAAGACAAGATTCATAAAAAAAGTTTATACATGAATCAATTCCATACAAGCCAAACCAGCTCTCTTATTCTTTTCCTTTATACTACCGATGATCTAGAATTTGGCCTTCCAGCCTCTACATGCTGGGCAAAACCCTACAGGACCATACTCCTTGTCGCTATGGCGAGGACTTAAGCCGACGACCTGTAGCCCTCTCAGGCTCCGTCGCTCGATCCTCCTGCCTCTCAGAGGGATGCCCACACACTAGCGTGGGCTAATTCACCGTACTAGCCTGGGCCCTCAGAACTAGGTAGCATCACAATTACTCGCCTCAATCGGCAAACCTCATTCTCCCAATAGTATGAGGGATACCATGGGTGGACTCTGGGCCTTACTACTGTCTCCGTCATCTGTCTACACAAGCACAAGAACGGGGCAGTGTCAAGGTAGGGAGAAGTTCTACATGTACCTTAATTTAACCAAGATAATAATCCATTTACTACTCAACTAAACCATAGGACTAGAATCCATGTTACCTTCTTAAGAAAACAATCCTTTTCACAAAGATTTTAGCATTTCAACTTGAGATTGCGCGATAAGACATTCTTTATTAAGGCATATGCTGTTGTTTAAAAGAATACAAACTTTAACTAGTAAATCAATCAAATAGATTACTATTAATAATTAATAGAGAAGATAGGGCCATACCTCAACCCCTAAGAATGATATATAATTGAAAAACAATATATATATATATACCATATATAAATTTGTGGTTTCTGGTTGTCTTTGCTCGTTAATAAGAGTTTCAGAACTTGATATATGAGAATAGCGAGTCTTCTAATACCTTCTCTTACGATTGAAATCATCCGATCATCCCCAAGATTTATCTCCTCTGAGTCCTACTCTGACTTTTCTCTCTTTCGAAGGTCTATGGCAAAATAGCCTTCTCTTGTTGCAGGGCTACGGCATACTATTCTTTCTTTAAAAGAAAAGCTATGGAGTTTTGGGTGGTCTCTTCCTCCGAAAGACCATAGCAATCTAACCTTCTCTTCTAAGATATTAGATCCCTGTGTACAGAACGTGTGACAGAATGAGCAAATTGTTTCGGCTATAAAACTCTCATAAAAACTCAGAATATGGTCATATAGTCACTCAAAAGAAGCGGAAGGCATCCGGTCTACAAGCACGCATAGTGGAAAAGGCAAAAACATCTGTATATAGCCGGAAACGCACTATCTTCAGAAATGCGTTACTTTTTCACATTTTTAGTATGCATGGACTCTAAATATATAAAAGTATTCTAAATGCGACCTCGTATCATCTAAATTCTAATTTCTAATTTTGGAGATACTTATCTCTTAATAGAAACTATTCTTGTGTTCTTATTTCTTTTATAGTCTCTGGCTATAATTATGACTTCTGAAATAGAGGATGGTTTTGCATTCTTGACGAAGTTATTCAATGGTAGATTAAGCTTCCAAATGAATAGATGGAGAAGAGTTACCTCATCCATCTCTGGAGCTAATCGAAGAAGTTTAGCAAGATTTTGGTGGCATTCTTCCAGGGTCTTTCCTTCTTGAGTTAGAAAACAATCCTTTTCACAAAGATTTTAGCATTTCAACTTGAGATTACGCGATAAGACATTCTTTATTAAGGCATATGCTGTTGTTTAAAAGAATACAAACTTTAACTAGTAAATCAATCAAATAGATCACTATTAACAATTCATAGAGAAGCCAAGGCCATACCTCAACCCGTAAGAATGATATATAATTAAGAAATAATATATATATATATACCATATAGAAATTTATCGTTTGTGGTTGTCTTTGCTCGTTAATAAGAGTTTCAGAACTTGATATATGAGAAAAGCAAGTCTTCTAATACCTTCTCGTACGATTGAAATCATCCGATCATCCCCAAGATTTATCTCCTCTTACGCGTACTCTGACTTTTCTCTCTTTCGAAGGTCTATGGCAAAATAGCCCTCTTGTTGCAGGGCTACGGCATACTATTCTTTCTTTAAAAGAAAAGCTATGGAGTTTTGGTCTCTTCCTTCGAAAGACCATAGCAATCTAACCTTCTCTTCTAAGAGATTAGATCCCTGTGTAGAGATCGTGACAGAATCAGCAAATTGTTTCGGCTATAAATCTCTCATAAAAACTTAGAATATGGTCATATAGTCTCTCGTCGACACCTTGACCATGTAAAGATTCAAGGATACGATTTGTAAGAAAAACCTAGTTCTATCCCACAGGGGAGAGCGTGGTCTTCGAAAAGTCAAATTACCCATAGGGTAATTGATCATAGTTTGAGCAACTACTAATCTTGATTCCTAGAGATAACGCTTTTTTCCTTATCCATATGCAAGGCACAGCCCTGCTGGTCTAGTCTCCTAGAATAGAGTTGCTCGAGAACCTATTTATCTAGCATAGGGCAACTCTATTCTAGTCTCCTAGAATAGAGTTGCTCGAGAACCTATTTATCTAGCATAGGGCTTTCACTTAATCTTTTGGAAAGCTACCCGACTAATTGGGTCCACCCGTCTATAGGATGCTGCCGTGTCGGGGCATTCCACTCTCCCACTTTCCACGCTACTACTCTCAGGAGTCAATTTGTTTTCTAATCAATCCTACCACAGTGTTTCACATAAATAAACATGTTCCTTAATTAAGGCCCTTTTCACAAGGTTTGTTTAAACAACCTTTTTTCAAAGTATAATAATGCCAAAGACAAGATTCATAAAAAAAGTTTATACATGAATCAATTCCATACAAGCCAAACCAGCTCTCGTATTCTTTTCCTTTATACTACCGATGATCTAGAATTTGGCCTTCCAGCCTCTACATGCTGGGCAAAACCCTACAGGACCATACTCCTTGTCGCCGTGGCGAGGACTTAAGCCGACGACCTGTAGCCCTCTCAGGCTCCGTCGCTCGATCCTCCTGCCTCTCAGAGGGATGCCCACACACTAGCGTGGGCTAATTCACCGTACTAGCCTGGGCCCTCAGAACTAGGTAGCATCACAATTACTCGCCTCTGTAAGATTCCTCCCCCAACCCCTTTTTGATGTCTAGTATCTTCCCCTGTAATCAATCCCTCTTCAGAAATATAAAGGCCTTGTTCTAACTGTTTTAGCCTAGAGAGAGAAAAATATGCTAGAGAGAGAATATTCAGATTATGAATATTTTTGGATAGAAAAATAACTCATCTTATTAAAATAAGTTCCCCTGAAACAGAAATTCAAAAAGAATTTTCCAATGTGCAATTGGAATTAATTGGAAATAAGTATAAAGAACCTTAGTCTAAGGGTCTAGATTTTCAGAAATTTTTAGATTATGGTCCAATTAAGGTTCCTATGGGCCAATAGCATCAATCCATGTGTAGGGAGGAGATAAATCCAATTTGTAAAAGAAGATACCCAAAAATGAGTAAATGCTCACATAAGATGAAGAGTTGAAAATGTATAAGATTTATTAGTAAAAAAACTATGAGCAATATTAAAAATATGAGATATTTTGGGTATCCAAAAATGAGTAAATGCTCACATAAGATGAAGAGTTGAAAATGTACAAGGTTTATTAGTAAATAAATACATATGTAAGGAAGGGGAGTTCTTTAAAGGAGGTGCATATTTCACATAAGATGAAGAGTTGAAAATGTACAAGGTTTATTAGTAAATAAACACATATGTAAGGAAGGGGAGTTCTTTAAAGGAGGTGCATATTTCACATGAGATGAAGAGTTGAAAATGTACAAGGTTTATTAGTAAAAAAACTATGACACATATGTAAGGAAGAGGAGTTCTTTAAAGGAGGTGCATATTTCACATAAGATGAAGAGTTGAAAATGTACAAGGTTTATTAGTAAAAAACTATGAGCAATAAAATTTTGACACATATGTAAGGAAGGGGAATTCTTTAAAGGAGGTGCATATTTCACATGCTTGAATGAGTTTTAAACTCAAAAATAATGTGATATTTCTATCTCTCATCTCTCTTGAACCAAACCAAATCAAAATGGAACCAAACCAAATCAAAAAGTAACCAAACTAGGTCCAAATCTAGTCCAAATTCAACCAAACTGACTTGGAAAATTCTAGAATCAGTTTGTTTGGTTAGGAGCTCAAATTTTCCTATAAATAGAAGCCTCCCCTTGTTGAAAAAAAAAGAGATATAGTATCTTATGCTTTGTTACTCTACTCCACCTAAGCCAAATTAGATAGTATCTTATGCTTTGTTACTCTACTCCACCTAAGCCAAATTAGATAGAGTCTTATGCTTGTTACTCTACTCCACCTAAGCCAAAATATAGAGTGTCTTATGCATTGTTACTCTACTCTACCTAAGCCAAGAGTTGTGAATTCTTTAATAATTCACTAGTTTTTGATACTTCTCTCTTTCTTCAATCCCCATTGGTGGCTCCATCAACATACTAAACCAATTGATTGGTTGGGGGCCTCTACCGTGAATAAAGAATCAAGCAAATTATAAGGTAAGTATATTGAATTTTGATCTTTCTATAATTTCTCAATGATTCTCTCTTCTCAACCCCTCTCAAGCTTGAGAAGTTTAATTGGTATGGTTTTTTAAATGCTATTGAAGTTAATTGGTGAATAGTAGTGAAGAGTTACATAATTTAATAAATGCTATAGAAGTTAATTTCCATTTATGTTTAAATTCTAATGGTTTTTATGTAATTTCTCTCTCTCACTCAAGAAATGGTCATACTCATAAACCATTCTCAATCCAAATGAAGCTTTTCATAAAGCCTTTCCTTAATCCAAGATTAAGCTATGCTTGAGGCCAAATTAATGGCTTTTTGCTATGCTTTTAGTTTATGCACATTGATGATTCAATCCATTATGGATTGATGACCCAATTAGAGACCATTCTAATTGTTTTCTTAATGATCCAATTAGAGACCATTATGGATTGATGACCCAATTAGAGACCATTTTAATTGTTTTCTTAATGATCCGATTAGAGACCATTATGGATTGATGATCCAATTAGAGACCATTCTAATTATTTCTTTAATAATGAGCTTTATCCCTTAGAAAAAAATTGAGATTTATCAGTCATAGTAGCGGAGCTATGGCAAAATTTTTATAGAAATTACGCATAAAATAAATTCATTCAAAGTATAAAAGGAGGAATTCCTACTATATTCTAGGAACTATCATCCTAGATTAATTAAAAGAATTTTATTATGCATGGAGATGTGGATGTTGCATGTAGATGTAGATGTATGGATGTGAGTGTGAATGTGGAGGTGGATGTATGCATGGGACGTGGATGTATGCATGTAGAAATAGATGTGTAGATGAGGATGTAAATGGAGATGTGGAGGGATGCATGTAGATGTAGAGGTATAGATGTAGATGTGAATGGAGATGTGGATGTATACATGTAGATGTAGATGTATAGATGTAGATGTGGATGTGGAGGTGGATGTATGCATGTAGATGTAGGTGTATAGACGTAGATGTGGATATAGAGGTGGATATATGCATGTAGATGTAGAGGTATAGATGTAGATGTGAATGGAGATGTGGATGTATACATGTAGATGTAGATGTATAGATGTAGATGTGGATGTGGAGGTGGATGTATGCATGTAGATGTAGGTGTATAGACGTAGATGTGGATGTAGAGGTGGATATATGCATGTAGATGTAGGTGTATAGACGTAGATGTGGATGTAGAGGTGGATGTATGCATGTAGATGTAGATGTATAGATGTGGATGTGAATGTGGAGTGGATGTATGCATGTAGATGTAGGTGTATGGAGGTGAAGGTGAATGTGGATGTGAATGTATGCATAGGGATGTAGATGTATGCATGTAGATGTGAATGTACGCATATAGTTGTGGATGTATGGATGTGAATATACGATTGTGATGTGAGGGAATCTGAAGTGATGAGATGGAAATGATGTGATGGGATGAGTATACATATAAATGGAATATGGAATAAGTAATGTAGATTGAGGAGGGATAATGTGGCAAAATGAAAGTTATAATAGAAATTGTATTGTAAACTGTTTGTAAATGCTGTTTGTAAATGCTGTCTGTAAATGATTGTTTTATGTCAAGAATGCTGGGGGGAGCATTTTGACCGTCTTGTGATTAAGGTCGTGATGAGAAAGTTGCAACTGCTGACGGGGAGTCAATGAAGGACGTCTCGCGTAGCAAGGTCGGCCGAGGTCTTGACCAGCCTCGGTGCGATTAAAATGGTGAGCTTCCGGTACGGTGGATGAGGGGCCAAGGAAGCGGCCTATGCGTGAAGCGCTAGGTTACCTGCGAAGGATCCTAGAGGGTGCTGACCATACGGTGCTCGGGCTCTGGGTTGCCTAGGATACCCACGCGTGCGTCGAGGAAGATATTGGAACAGAGTTGGAGTTGTTTTCTGAAATCGAGCATGGATCTGGTTGATTGACCTTGCTGGTCTTCAATGGATGAGTCCATGGCTCCTTATATGGATCTGTTGGTTGATCTTGCTGATCTTCAACGAGAGTCCATCATGTTAAGTGATTATATTGCCAAGTATTATGGGCTAGGAACTATCGAAACGGCTCCTGAGCGTTCTAGTTGCCAATGATGCCATAGATACTCTGATGAAGGAATGATGGGAAATTAAGAATCAATTGGATAAATTGGAAGATGGTGATCAATGATACTATGGTTTTATTAAAGGATTGTTTTAAACTGGTTGAATCTGGTTGAAAAAGGCAATTTCATATTGGGTGTGTGAGTGGTGTGACTAGTTTTATTTTGCATGAACATCCGGCTAGGGGGCCTTGGAACTCTTTTCCTTGGTACCCGGGACAAAACCTAACCAAATTTTTAATTGGATCCCATCACTACAGTGGTTGGGCGGTTGGCTAACCCATGGGATTGGATGGGGTTAGGCTGGACTGATGGATCCGTAAATCGAGACTCAAACTTTTATTTTTACGATAGAAAAAAATAAATAAATCTCGGACAGAAACTGTTCTATGGATAGGAATCAACGGCTGTGCCTCTTGAATGGGGAAAAAAGCGTTGATCCCAATGATCCAAGTGCAAGTTTCTTCCTTGAACTGACTAAGTATCTTATAGATGTAATCGGATCATCTCGATCAGAAATGATCTTGACTACGTTAGAGTAAAAAGTTATCCTGGTGGAATCGCCCGTGCTTTCCGGTAGAGGAAGTTTTTCCGGGTTCGGTTTTGGAACAACCGACGGATTAGTCTCTTATCCGGATATCCGTGGGCGAGGCCCCGAGTGTGGGACCCCTATCCCGCGCGAGAAGCGCTACTTCCGCTGCCAGTACCCTGAATCCGTTGCTCGGTGGGAACAGGGATCTTACAGTTGGTATCAGAGCATTTGGTTAATAAAGATCAACTAAGAAGACAAATATGTCAAAATTTTATCAAGAAACACAAAAGGGTTATAATTGTGTGATATAATTCATACAATTTGATATTCAAACTGAAACTCGTAATTTGGTAATTGGGTCTTCAGATGGAAGTACCGCAATTATATAGAATCCCCGACTTGCTTGAGGCCTAGACATGATAGTATTTACCTTATAATTCCAAGGGCCGTGACTACCCGTATATACCGAGAGTATACTGCAGCTCTTTACTGACAGTATATACGAGTAAATCTAAGACTTGAAATTATAAGCGTTAATGCTATCCAGATGATGATTTTGCATGTGATTGATATGATTTTTAATTCTGTTTGAGAATGGATGAATTGATTTGGATTCTGATTGAAAATGCTGATTGAAAATGCTGATTGAAAAATGTTGATTTTTAAAAAAATTAGTTGAAATATAATGAAACCACAATGAGGGGGAATGGGGTTGTCCTCTACTTGGCGAGATGAGGACATCTCGCATTTTTTTAAGTGGGGTAGAATGTAAGATTCCTCTCCAGCCTTCGAGGTATACTGGAGTAAGAATCTTCCTTTCTGATCTTATAATTATTCCCTCTCTAAAATAAAAGAAAATCTCTGTTTAAAAAAGGAAGACCCTTTTCCTAGAATACTTCTCAGGAGTCACGCCTGTTTTAAGGATTTAGAACAATGAGTTTAGAAGTGAGAATCGGTGTTTTGGATACCAAGATTTTGGTTTTCATTCGAGTACGGCCCAAAAGAAGTTCTTTATCTCTTGGGGAGTATAAGAAGTTATCCCCCAGATATTGTGATCCTTATATCTGAATTCAATGAAAGTAGGTGACTTAGCCTACAAGTTCTTTTATCTCCTCATCTCAAAATTCTTAATGCCTTCTATAGAAAAATGTGTCAAACACAAATCATGGAAAGACGGTAAAACTTCAGTGGCAAGTTACCGTTGGCTTCTAGGTTACGCTAGCTCCTTCCTTTATATAAGTCGTAACTTTTACTTGTCGCTCACAGTAATCTTACTCCCATCAATCTCCTTTCTTTCTTAATCTCCTTCATGGCTTGGCAACAGGAATTAGTTTTATCCCTGATGATTTCTCACCTTCAAGACGCAAGAGAGTCTGTGAAGAAAGACTTTATAGAACAGTATGAGCGCTCACTTTTTCCTCACCTAGGAACTTCTGTAGCGCATACCAAATGGCGGACCTATCAAAACATAACTAGGGTAACACCCTGGGGACAGCAGCACTTTCGTAACAATGTCCGCTTGGCCATGGTTATTGAAGCTTTGGGTTTGGGTCCCCGATACTACTGTGTCATGAGATCAAGGCATCTTGGGTTTTCTGAGCGGGTCTTCTTACTGGCATGTTTTCTTCCTCATGAGAAGATATGCCTTTACCCCGTTTTTGGCTTGCCTCTCAGAGGTCCTTTTGTTAGATCACCTCATACCACTGAGATAGGTGCGGTAATAACCAGCAGAATCATTCCCATAGATGAGTTACCCTATACTTGTGCAGCTTGTGAAGACTGCTTTTGTGACCATATGATGGACGGGCTTATGGAAGTGTAAAGAGTTTCTCTATCTTTACTGTATAAGTTCCGAGAATGAATAAAGTTTAAATCTTGTTCTTATTTTGAATCTTGCTCTCTTTAAGACTTTTCTTGGTGGTTAATCGTGATTAAAATTTTTCTCTAAGTCTCATATTCGTGCATCTTGCGAAATTATTCCAAGTTGCGAGATGAGGACATCTCGCGTTTTTTTAAGTGGGGTAGAATGTAAGATTCCTCCCCCAACCCCTTTTTGATGTCTAGTATCTTCCCCTGTAATCAATCCCTCTTCAGAAATATAAAGGCCTTGTTCTAACTGTTTTAGCCTAGAGAGAGAAAAATATGCTAGAGAGAGAATATTCAGATTATGAATATTTTTGGATAGAAAAATAACTCATCTTATTAAAATAAGTTCCCCTGAAACAGAAATTCAAAAAGAATTTTTCAATGTGCAATTGGAATTAATTGGAAATAAGTATAAAGAACCTTAGTCTAAGGGTCTAGATTTTCAGAAATTTTTAGATTATGGTCCAATTAAGGTTCCTATGGACCAATAGCATCAATCCATGTGTAGGGAGGAGATAAATCCAATTTGTAAAAGAAGATACCCAAAAATGAGTAAATGCTCACATAAGATGAAGAGTTGAAAATGTATAAGATTTATTAGTAAAAAAACTATGAGCAATATTAAAAATATGAGATATTTTGGGTATCCAAAAATGAGTAAATGCTCACATAAGATGAAGAGTTGAAAATGTACAAGGTTTATTAGTAAATAAATACATATGTAAGGAAGGGGAGTTCTTTAAAGGAGGTGCATATTTCACATAAGATGAAGAGTTGAAAATGTACAAGGTTTATTAGTAAATAAACACATATGTAAGGAAGGGGAGTTCTTTAAAGGAGGTGCATATTTCACATGAGATGAAGAGTTGAAAATGTACAAGGTTTATTAGTAAAAAAACTATGACACATATGTAAGGAAGAGGAGTTCTTTAAAGGAGGTGCATATTTCACATAAGATGAAGAGTTGAAAATGTACAAGGTTTATTAGTAAAAAACTATGAGCAATAAAATTTTGACACATATGTAAGGAAGGGGAATTCTTTAAAGGAGGTGCATATTTCACATGCTTGAATGAGTTTTAAACTCAAAAATAATGTGATATTTCTATCTCTCATCTCTCTTGAACCAAACCAAATCAAAATGGAACCAAACCAAATCAAAAAGTAACCAAACTAGGTCCAAATCTAGTCCAAATTCAACCAAACTGACTTGGAAAATTCTAGAATCAGTTTGTTTGGTTAGGAGCTCAAATTTTCCTATAAATAGAAGCCTCCCCTTGTTGAAAAAAAAAGAGATATAGTATCTTATGCTTTGTTACTCTACTCCACCTAAGCCAAATTAGATAGTATCTTATGCTTTGTTACTCTACTCCACCTAAGCCAAATTAGATAGAGTCTTATGCTTGTTACTCTACTCCACCTAAGCCAAAATATAGAGTGTCTTATGCATTGTTACTCTACTCTACCTAAGCCAAGAGTTGTGAATTCTTTAATAATTCACTAGTTTTTGATACTTCTCTCTTTCTTCAATCCCCATTGGTGGCTCCATCAACATACTAAACCAATTGATTGGTTGGGGGCCTCTACCGTGAATAAAGAATCAAGCAAATTATAAGGTAAGTATATTGAATTTTGATCTTTCTATAATTTCTCAATGATTCTCTCTTCTCAACCCCTCTCAAGCTTGAGAAGTTTAATTGGTATGGTTTTTTAAATGCTATTGAAGTTAATTGGTGAATAGTAGTGAAGAGTTACATAATTTAATAAATGCTATAGAAGTTAATTTCCATTTATGTTTAAATTCTAATGGTTTTTATGTAATTTCTCTCTCTCACTCAAGAAATGGTCATACTCATAAACCATTCTCAATCCAAATGAAGCTTTTCATAAAGCCTTTCCTTAATCCAAGATTAAGCTATGCTTGAGGCCAAATTAATGGCTTTTTGCTATGCTTTTAGTTTATGCACATTGATGATTCAATCCATTATGGATTGATGACCCAATTAGAGACCATTCTAATTGTTTTCTTAATGATCCAATTAGAGACCATTATGGATTGATGACCCAATTAGAGACCATTTTAATTGTTTTCTTAATGATCCGATTAGAGACCATTATGGATTGATGATCCAATTAGAGACCATTCTAATTATTTCTTTAATAATGAGCTTTATCCCTTAGAAAAAAATTGAGATTTATCAGTCATAGTAGCGGAGCTATGGCAAAATTTTTATAGAAATTACGCATAAAATAAATTCATTCAAAGTATAAAAGGAGGAATTCCTACTATATTCTAGGAACTATCATCCTAGATTAATTAAAAGAATTTTATTATGCATGGAGATGTGGATGTTGCATGTAGATGTAGATGTATGGATGTGAGTGTGAATGTGGAGGTGGATGTATGCATGGGACGTGGATGTATGCATGTAGAAATAGATGTGTAGATGAGGATGTAAATGGAGATGTGGAGGGATGCATGTAGATGTAGAGGTATAGATGTAGATGTGAATGGAGATGTGGATGTATACATGTAGATGTAGATGTATAGATGTAGATGTGGATGTGGAGGTGGATGTATGCATGTAGATGTAGGTGTATAGACGTAGATGTGGATATAGAGGTGGATATATGCATGTAGATGTAGAGGTATAGATGTAGATGTGAATGGAGATGTGGATGTATACATGTAGATGTAGATGTATAGATGTAGATGTGGATGTGGAGGTGGATGTATGCATGTAGATGTAGGTGTATAGACGTAGATGTGGATGTAGAGGTGGATATATGCATGTAGATGTAGGTGTATAGACGTAGATGTGGATGTAGAGGTGGATGTATGCATGTAGATGTAGATGTATAGATGTGGATGTGAATGTGGAGTGGATGTATGCATGTAGATGTAGGTGTATGGAGGTGAAGGTGAATGTGGATGTGAATGTATGCATAGGGATGTAGATGTATGCATGTAGATGTGAATGTACGCATATAGTTGTGGATGTATGGATGTGAATATACGATTGTGATGTGAGGGAATCTGAAGTGATGAGATGGAAATGATGTGATGGGATGAGTATACATATAAATGGAATATGGAATAAGTAATGTAGATTGAGGAGGGATAATGTGGCAAAATGAAAGTTATAATAGAAATTGTATTGTAAACTGTTTGTAAATGCTGTTTGTAAATGCTGTCTGTAAATGATTGTTTTATGTCAAGAATGCTGGGGGGAGCATTTTGACCGTCTTGTGATTAAGGTCGTGATGAGAAAGTTGCAACTGCTGACGGGGAGTCAATGAAGGACGTCTCGCGTAGCAAGGTCGGCCGAGGTCTTGACCAGCCTCGGTGCGATTAAAATGGTGAGCTTCCGGTACGGTGGATGAGGGGCCAAGGAAGCGGCCTATGCGTGAAGCGCTAGGTTACCTGCGAAGGATCCTAGAGGGTGCTGACCATACGGTGCTCGGGCTCTGGGTTGCCTAGGATACCCACGCGTGCGTCGAGGAAGATATTGGAACAGAGTTGGAGTTGTTTTCTGAAATCGAGCATGGATCTGGTTGATTGACCTTGCTGGTCTTCAATGGATGAGTCCATGGCTCCTTATATGGATCTGTTGGTTGATCTTGCTGATCTTCAACGAGAGTCCATCATGTTAAGTGATTATATTGCCAAGTATTATGGGCTAGGAACTATCGAAACGGCTCCTGAGCGTTCTAGTTGCCAATGATGCCATAGATACTCTGATGAAGGAATGATGGGAAATTAAGAATCAATTGGATAAATTGGAAGATGGTGATCAATGATACTATGGTTTTATTAAAGGATTGTTTTAAACTGGTTGAATCTGGTTGAAAAAGGCAATTTCATATTGGGTGTGTGAGTGGTGTGACTAGTTTTATTTTGCATGAACATCCGGCTAGGGGGCCTTGGAACTCTTTTCCTTGGTACCCGGGACAAAACCTAACCAAATTTTTAATTGGATCCCATCACTACAGTGGTTGGGCGGTTGGCTAACCCATGGGATTGGATGGGGTTAGGCTGGACTGATGGATCCGTAAATCGAGACTCAAACTTTTATTTTTACGATAGAAAAAAATAAATAAATCTCGGACAGAAACTGTTCTATGGATAGGAATCAACGGCTGTGCCTCTTGAATGGGGAAAAAAGCGTTGATCCCAATGATCCAAGTGCAAGTTTCTTCCTTGAACTGACTAAGTATCTTATAGATGTAATCGGATCATCTCGATCAGAAATGATCTTGACTACGTTAGAGTAAAAAGTTATCCTGGTGGAATCGCCCGTGCTTTCCGGTAGAGGAAGTTTTTCCGGGTTCGGTTTTGGAACAACCGACGGATTAGTCTCTTATCCGGATATCCGTGGGCGAGGCCCCGAGTGTGGGACCCCTATCCCGCGCGAGAAGCGCTACTTCCGCTGCCAGTACCCTGAATCCGTTGCTCGGTGGGAACAGGGATCTTACAGCCTCAATCGGCAAACCTCATTCTCCCAATAGTATGAGGGATACCATGGGTGGACTCTGGGCCTTACTACTGTCTCCGTCATCTGTCTACACAAGCACAAGAACGGGGCAGTGTCAAGGTAGGGAGAAGTTCTACATGTACCTTAATTTAACCAAGATAATAATCCATTTACTACTCAACTAAACCATAGGACTAGAATCCATGTTACCTTCTTAAGAAAACAATCCTTTTCACAAAGATTTTAGCATTTCAACTTGAGATTGCGCGATAAGACATTCTTTATTAAGGCATATGCTGTTGTTTAAAAGAATACAAACTTTAACTAGTAAATCAATCAAATAGATTACTATTAATAATTAATAGAGAAGACAGGGCCATACCTCAACCCCTAAGAATGATATATAATTGAAAAACAATATATATATATATACCATATATAAATTTATGGTTTGTGGTTGTCTTTGCTCGTTAATAAGAGTTTCAGAACTTGATATATGAGAATAGCGAGTCTTCTAATACCTTCTCTTACGATTGAAATCATCCGATCATCCCCAAGATTTATCTCCTCTGAGTCCTACTCTGACTTTTCTCTCTTTCGAAGGTCTATGGCAAAATAGCCTTCTCTTGTTGCAGGGCTACGGCATACTATTCTTTCTTTAAAAGAAAAGCTATGGAGTTTTGGGTGGTCTCTTCCTCCGAAAGACCATAGCAATCTAACCTTCTCTTCTAAGATATTAGATCCCTGTGTACAGAACGTGTGACAGAATGAGCAAATTGTTTTGGCTATAAAACTATCATAAAAACTCAGAATATGGTCATATAGTCACTCAAAAGAAGCGGAAGGCATCCGGTCTACAAGCACGCATAGTGGAAAAGGCAAAAACATCTGTATATAGCCGGAAACGCACTATCTTCAGAAATGCGTTACTTTTTCACATTTTTAGTATGCATGGACTCTAAATATATAAAAGTATTCTAAATGCGACCTCGCATCATCTAAATTCTAATTTCTAATTTTGGAGATACTTATCTCTTAATAGAAACTATTCTTGTGTTCTTATTTCTTTTATAGTCTCTGGCTATAATTATGACTTCTGAAATAGAGGATGGTTTTGCATTCTTGACGAAGTTATTCAATGGTAGATTAAGCTTCCAAATGAATCGATGGAGAAGAGTTACCTCATCCATCTCTGGAGCTAATCGAAGAAGTTTAGCAAGATTTTGGTGGCATTCTTCCAGGGTCTTTCCTTCTTGGGTTAGAAAACAATCCTTTTCACAAAGATTTTAGCATTTCAACTTGAGATTACGCGATAAGACATTCTTTATTAAGGCATATGCTGTTGTTTAAAAGAATACAAACTTTAACTAGTAAATCAATCAAATAGATCACTATTAACAATTCATAGAGAAGCCAAGGCCATACCTCAACCCGTAAGAATGATATATAATTAAAAAATAATATATATATATATACCATATAGAAATTTGTCGTTTGTGGTTGTCTTTGCTCGTTAATAAGAGTTTCAGAACTTGATATATGAGAAAAGCAAGTCTTCTAATATCTTCTCGTACGATTGAAATCATCCGATCATCCCCAAGATTTATCTCCTCTTACGCGTACTCTGACTTTTCTCTCTTTCGAAGGTCTATGGCAAAATAGCCCTCTTGTTGCAGGGCTACGGCATACTATTCTTTCTTTAAAAGAAAAGCTATGGAGTTTTGGTCTCTTCCTTCGAAAGACCATAGCAATCTAACCTTCTCTTCTAAGAGATTAGATCCCTGTGTAGAGATCGTGACAGAATCAGCAAATTGTTTCGGCTATAAATCTCTCATAAAAACTTAGAATATGGTCATATAGTCTCTCGTCGACACCTTGACCATGTAAAGATTCAAGGATACGATTTGTAAGAAAAACCTAGTTCTATCCCACAGGGGAGAGCGTGGTCTTCGAAAAGTCAAATTACCCATAGGGTAATTGATCATAGTTTGAGCAACTACTAATCTTGATTCCTAGAGATAACGCTTTTTTCCTTATCCATATGCAAGGCACAGCCCCGCTGGTCTAGTCTCCTAGAATAGAGTTGCTCGAGAACCTATTTATCTAGCATAGGGCAACTCTATTCTACTCTCCTAGAATAGAGTTGCTCGAGAACCTATTTATCTAGCATAGGGCTTTCACTTAATCTGTTGGAAAGCTACCCGACTAATTGGGTCCACCCGTCTATAGGATGCTGCCGTGTCGGGGCATTCAACTCTCCCACTTTACACGCTACTACTCTCAGGAGTCAATTTGTTTTCTAATCAATCCTACCACAGTGTTTCACATAAATAAACATGTTCCTTAATTAAGGCCCTTTTCACAAGCTTTGTTTAAACAACCTTTTTTCAAAGTATAATAATGCCAAAGACAAGATTCATAAAAAAAGTTTATACATGAATCAATTCCATACAAGCCAAACCAGCTCTCTTATTCTTTTCCTTTATACTACCGATGATCTAGAATTTGGCCTTCCAGCCTCTACATGCTGGGCAAAACCCTACAGGACCATACTCCTTGTCGCTGTGGCGAGGACTTAAGCCGACGACCTGTAGCCCTCTCAGGCTCCGTCGCTCGATCCTCCTGCCTCTCAGAGGGATGCCCACACACTAGCGTGGGCTAATTCACCGTACTAGCCTGGGCCCTCAGAACTAGGTAGCATCACAATTACTCGCCTCAATCGGCAAACCTCATTCTCCCAATAGTATGAGGGATACCATGGGTGGACTCTGGGCCTTACTACTGTCTCCATCATCTGTCTACACAAGCACAAGAACGGGGCAGTGTCAAGGTAGGGAGAAGTTCTACATGTACCTTAATTTAACCAAGATAATAATCCATTTACTACTCAACTAAACCATAGGACTAGAATCCATGTTACCTTCTTAAGAAAACAATCCTTTTCACAAAGATTTTAGCATTTCAACTTGAGATTGCGCGATAAGACATTCTTTATTAAGGCATATGCTGTTGTTTAAAAGAATACAAACTTTAACTAGTAAATCAATCAAATAGATTACTATTAATAATTAATAGAGAAGACAGGGCCATACCTCAACCCCTAAGAATGATATATAATTGAAAAACAATATATATATATATATACCATATATAAATTTGTGGTTTGTGGTTGTCTTTGCTCGTTAATAAGAGTTTCAGAACTTGATATATGAGAATAGCGAGTCTTCTAATACCTTCTCTTACGATTGAAATCATCCGATCATCCCCAAGATTTATCTCCTCTGAGTCCTACTCTGACTTTTCTCTCTTTCGAAGGTCTATGGCAAAATAGCCTTCTCTTGTTGCAGGGCTACGGCATACTATTCTTTCTTTAAAAGAAAAGCTATGGAGTTTTGGGTGGTCTCTTCCTCCGAAAGACCATAGCAATCTAACCTTCTCTTCTAAGATATTAGATCCCTGTGTACAGAACGTGTGACAGAATGAGCAAATTGTTTCGGCTATAAAACTCTCATAAAAACTCAGAATATGGTCATATAGTCACTCAAAAGAAGCGGAAGGCATCCAGTCTACAAGCACGCATAGTGGAAAAGGCAAAAACATCTGTATATAGCCGGAGACGCACTATCTTCAGAAATGCGTTACTTTTTCACATTTTTAGTATGCATGGACTCTAAATATATAAAAGTATTCTAAATGCGACCTCGTATTATCTAAATTCTAATTTCTAATTTTGGAGATACATATCTCTTAATAGAAACTATTCTTGTGTTCTTATTTCTTTTATAGTCTCTGGCTATAATTATGACTTCTGAAATAGAGGATGGTTTTGCATTCTTGACGAAGTTATTCAATGGTAGGTTAAGCTTCCAAATGAATCGATGGAGAAGAGTTACCTCATCCATCTCTGGAGCTAATCGAAGAAGTTTAGCAAGATTTTGGTGGCATTCTTCCAGGGTCTTTCCTTCTTGGGTTAGAAAACAATCCTTTTCACAAAGATTTTAGCATTTCAACTTGAGATTACGCGATAAGACATTCTTTATTAAGGCATATGCTGTTGTTTAAAAGAATACAAACTTTAACTAGTAAATCAATCAAATAGATCACTATTAACAATTCATAGAGAAGCCAAGGCCATACCTCAACCCGTAAGAATGATATATAATTAAAAAATAATATATATATATATACCATATAGAAATTTGTCGTTTGTGGTTGTCTTTGCTCGTTAATAAGAGTTTCAGAACTTGATATATGAGAAAAGCAAGTCTTCTAATACCTTCTCGTACGATTGAAATCATCCGATCATCCCCAAGATTTATCTCCTCTTACGCGTACTCTGACTTTTCTCTCTTTCGAAGGTTTATGGCAAAATAGCCCTCTTATTGCAGGGCTACGGCATACTATTCTTTCTTTAAAAGAAAAGCTATGGAGTTTTGGTCTCTTCCTTCGAAAGACCATAGCAATCTAACCTTCTCTTCTAAGAGATTAGATCCCTGTGTAGAGATCGTGACAGAATCAGCAAATTGTTTCGGCTATAAATCTCTCATAAAAACTTAGAATATGGTCATATAGTCTCTCGTCGACACCTTGACCATGTAAAGATTCAAGGATACGATTTGTAAGAAAAACCTAGTTCTATCCCACAGGGGAGAGCGTGGTCTTCGAAAAGTCAAATTACCCATAGGGTAATTGATCATAGTTTGAGCAACTACTAATCTTGATTCCTAGAGATAACGCTTTTTTCCTTATCCATATGCAAGGCACAGCCCCGCTGGTCTAGTCTCCTAGAATAGAGTTGCTCGAGAACCTATTTATCTAGCATAGGGCAACTCTATTCTACTCTCCTAGAATAGAGTTGCTCGAGAACCTATTTATCTAGCATAGGGCTTTCACTTAATCTGTTGGAAAGCTACCCGACTAATTGGGTCCACCCGTCTATAGGATGCTGCCGTGTCGGGGCATTCCACTCTCCCACTTTCCACGCTACTACTCTCAGGAGTCAATTTGTTTTCTAATCAATCCTACCACAGTGTGTCACATAAATAAACATGTTCCTTAATTAAGGCCCTTTTCACAAGGTTTGTTTAAACAACCTTTTTTCAAAGTATAATAATGCCAAAGACAAGATTCATAAAAAAAGTTTATACATGAATCAATTCCATACAAGCCAAACCAGCTCTCTTATTCTTTTCCTTTATACTACCGATGATCTAGAATTTGGCCTTCCAGCCTCTACATGCTGGGCAAAACCCTACAGGACCATACTCCTTGTCGTTGTGGCGAGGACTTAAGCCGACGACCTGTAGCCCTCTCAGGCTCCGTCGCTCGATCCTCCTGCCTCTCAGAGGGATGCCCACACACTAGCGTGGGCTAATTCACCGTACTAGCCTGGGCCCTCAGAACTAGGTAGCATCACAATTACTCGCCTCAATCGGCAAACCTCATTCTCCCAATAGTATGAGGGATACCATGGGTGGACTCTGGGCCTTACTACTGTCTCCGTCATCTGTCTACACAAGCACAAGAACGGGGCAGTGTCAAGGTAGGGAGAAGTTCTACATGTACCTTAATTTAACCAAGATAATAATCCATTTACTACTCAACTAAACCATAGGACTAGAATCCATGTTACCTTCTTAAGAAAACAATCCTTTTCACAAAGATTTTAGCATTTCAACTTGAGATTGCGCGATAAGACATTCTTTATTAAGGCATATGCTGTTGTTTAAAAGAATACAAACTTTAAGTAGTAAATCAATCAAATAGATTACTATTAATAATTAATAGAGAAGACAGGGCCATACCTCAACCCCTAAGAATGATATATAATTGAAAAACAATATATATATATATACCATATATAAATTTGTGGTTTGTGGTTGTCTTTGCTCGTTAATAAGAGTTTCAGAACTTGATATATGAGAATAGCGAGTCTTCTAATACCTTCTCTTACGATTGAAATCATCCGATCATCCCCAAGATTTATCTCCTCTGAGTCCTACTCTGACTTTTCTCTCTTTCGAAGGTCTATGGCAAAATAGCCTTCTCTTGTTGCAGGGCTACGGCATACTATTCTTTCTTTAAAAGAAAAGCTATGGAGTTTTGGGTGGTCTCTTCCTCCGAAAGACCATAGCAATCTAACCTTCTCTTCTAAGATATTAGATCCCTGTGTACGTGTGACAGAAAAGCAAATTGTTTCGGCTATAAAACTCTCATAAAAACTCAGAATATGGTCATATAGTCACTCAAAAGAAGCGGAAGGCATCCGGTCTACAAGCACGCATAGTGGAAAAGGCAAAAACATCTGTATATAGCCGGAAACGCGCTATCTTCAGAAATGCGTTACTTTTTCACATTTTTAGTATGCATGGACTCTAAATATATAAAAGTATTCTAAATGCGACCTCGTATCATCTAAATTCTAATTTCTAATTTTGGAGATACTTATCTCTTAATAGAAACTATTCTTGTGTTCTTATTTCTTTTATAGTCTCTGGCTATAATTATGACTTCTGAAATAGAGGATGGTTTTGCATTCTTGACGAAGTTATTCAATGGTAGATTAAGCTTCCAAATGAATCGATGGAGAAGAGTTACCTCATCCATCTCTGGAGCTAATCGCAGAAGTTTAGCAAGATTTTGGTGGCATTCTTCCAGGGTCTTTCCTTCTTGGGTTAGAAAACAATCCTTTTCACAAAGATTTTAGCATTTCAACTTGAGATTGCGCGATAAGACATTCTTTTTTAAGGCATATACTGTTGTTTAAAAGAATACAAACTTTAACTAGTAAATCAATCAAATAGATCACTATTAACAATTAATAGAGAAGCGAGGGCCATACCTCAACCCCTAAGAATGATATATAATTGAAAAGCAATATATATATATATACCTTATAGAAATTTATCATTTATGTTTGTCTTCGCTCGTTAGTTAATAAGAGTTTCAGAACTTGATATATGAGAATAGAGAGTCTTCTAATACCGTCTCTTATGATTGAAATCATCCGATCATCCCCAAGATTTATCTCCTCTTATCGTACTCTGACTTTTCTCTGATTCTTTTCCTTTATAGTGCCGATGATCTAGAATTCGGCCTTCCAGCCTCTACATGCTGGGCAAAACCCTACGGGACCATACTCCTCGTCGTCGGCCGCCGCTGTGGTGGCGACCGAGGAATTAAGCAGCCTGTTGCCCTCTTAGGCTGGGTCACTTGATCCTCCTGCCTCTCAGAGGGATGTCCACGCACTAGGGTGGGCTAATTCACCGTACTAGCATGGGCTCTCAGAACTAGGCAGCATCACAATTACTCGCCTCAATTGGCCAACCTCATTCTCCCAATTGTATGATGGATACCATGGGTGGACTCTGGGCCTTACTATTCCACCATTCGGCTACACAAGCACAAGAACAGGGCAGTGTCAAGGCAGGGAGAAGTTCTACATGTACCTTAATTTAACCAAGATAATCATTCATTACTCAACTAAACCATAGGACTAGAATCCATGTTACCTTCTTAAGAAAACAATCCTTTTCACAAAGATTTTAGCATTTCAACTTGAGATTACGCGATAAGACATTCTTTATTAAGGCATATGCTGTTGTTTAAAAGAATACAAACTTTAACTAGTAAATCAATCAAATAGATCACTATTAACAATTCATAGAGAAGCCAAGGCCATACCTCAACCCGTAAGAATGATATATAATTAAAAAATAATATATATATATATACCATATAGAAATTTGTCGTTTGTGGTTGTCTTTGCTCGTTAATAAGAGTTTCAGAACTTGATATATGAGAAAAGCAAGTCTTCTAATACCTTCTCGTACGATTGAAATCATCCGATCATCCCCAAGATTTATCTCCTCTTACGCGTACTCTGACTTTTCTCTCTTTCGAAGGTCTATGGCAAAATAGCCCTCTTGTTGCAGGGCTACGGCATACTATTCTTTCTTTAAAAGAAAAGCTATGGAGTTTTGGTCTCTTCCTTCGAAAGACCATAGCAATCTAACCTTCTCTTCTAAGAGATTAGATCCCTGTGTAGAGATCGTGACAGAATCAGCAAATTGTTTCGGCTATAAATCTCTCATAAAAACTTAGAATATGGTCATATAGTCTCTCGTCGACACCTTGACCATGTAAAGATTCAAGGATACGATTTGTAAGAAAAACCTAGTTCTATCCCACAGGGGAGAGCGTGGTCTTCGAAAAGTCAAATTACCCATAGGGTAATTGATCATAGTTTGAGGAACTACTAATCTTGATTCCTAGAGATAACGCTTTTTTCCTTATCCATATGCAAGGCACAGCCCTGCTGGTCTAGTCTCCTAGAATAGAGTTGCTCGAGAACCTATTTATCTAGCATAGGGCAACTCTATTCTAGTCTCCTAGAATAGAGTTGCTCGAGAACCTATTTATCTAGCATAGGGCTTTCACTTAATCTTTTGGAAAGCTACCCGACTAATTGGGTCCACCCGTCTATAGGATGCTGCCGTGTCGGGGCATTCCACTCTCCCACTTTCCACGCTACTACTCTCAGGAGTCAATTTGTTTTCTAATCAATCCTACCACAGTGTTTCACATAAATAAACATGTTCCTTAATTAAGGCCCTTTTCACAAGGTTTGTTTAAACAACCTTTTTTCAAAGTATAATAATGCCAAAGACAAGATTCATAAAAAAAGTTTATACATGAATCAATTCCATACAAGCCAAACCAGCTCTCTTATTCTTTTCCTTTATACTACCGATGATCTAGAATTTGGCCTTCCAGCCTCTACATGCTGGGCAAAACCCTACAGGACCATACTCCTTGTCGCTGTGGCGAGGACTTAAGCTGACGACCTGTAGCCCTCTCAGGCTCCGTCGCTCGATCCTCCTGCCTCTCAAAGGGATGCCCACACACTAGCGTGGGCTAATTCACCGTACTAGCCTGGGCCCTCAGAACTAGGTAGCATCACAATTACTCGCCTCAATCGGCAAACCTCATTCTCCCAATAGTATGAGGGATACCATGGGTGGACTCTGGGCCTTACTACTGTCTCCGTCATCTGTCTACACAAGCACAAGAACGGGGCAGTATCAAGGTAGGGAGAAGTTCTACATGTACCTTAATTTAACCAAGATAATAATCCATTTACTACTCAACTAAACCATAGGACTAGAATCCATGTTACCTTCTTAAGAAAACAATCCTTTTCACAAAGATTTTAGCATTTCAACTTGAGATTGCGCGATAAGACATTCTTTATTAAGGCATATGCTGTTGTTTAAAAGAATACAAACTTTAACTAGTAAATCAATCAAATAGATTACTATTAATAATTAATAGAGAAGACAGGGCCATACCTCAACCCCTAAGAATGATATATAATTGAAAAACAATATATATATATATACCATATATAAATTTGTTGTTTGTGGTTGTCTTTGCTCGTTAATAAGAGTTTTAGAACTTGATATATGAGAATAGCGAGTCTTCTAATACCTTCTCTTACGATTGAAATCATCCGATCATCCCCAAGATTTATCTCCTCTGAGTCCTACTCTGACTTTTCTCTCTTTCGAAGGTCTATGGCAAAATAGCCTTCTCTTGTTGCAGGGCTACGGCATACTATTCTTTCTTTAAAAGAAAAGCTATGGAGTTTTGGGTGGTCTCTTCCTCCGAAAGACCATAGCAATCTAACCTTCTCTTCTAAGATATTAGATCCCTGTGTACAGGACGTGTGACAGAATGAGCAAATTGTTTCGGCTATAAAACTATCATAAAAACTCAGAATATGGTCATATAGTCACTCAAAAGAAGCGGAAGGCATCCGGTCTACAAGCACGCATAGTGGAAAAGGCAAAAACATCTGTATATAGCCGGAAACGCACTATCTTCAGAAATGCGTTACTTTTTCACATTTTTAGTATGCATGGACTCTAAATATATAAAAGTATTCTAAATGCGACCTCGTATCATCTAAATTCTAATTTCTAATTTTGGAGATACTTATCTCTTAATAGAAACTATTCTTGTGTTCTTATTTCTTTTATAGTCTCTGGCTATAATTATGACTTCTGAAATAGAGGATGGTTTTGCATTCTTGACGAAGTTATTCAATGGTAGATTAAGCTTCCAAATGAATCGATGGAGAAGAGTTACCTCATCCATCTCTGGAGCTAATCGAAGAAGTTTAGCAAGATTTTGGTGGTATTCTTCCAGGGTCTTTCCTTCTTGGGTTAGAAAACAATCCTTTTCACAAAGATTTTAGCATTTCAACTTGAGATTACGCGATAAGACATTCTTTATTAAGGCATATGCTGTTGTTTAAAAGAATACAAACTTTAACTAGTAAATCAATCAAATAGATCACTATTAACAATTCATAGAGAAGCCAAGGCCATACCTCAACCCGTAAGAATGATATATAATTAAAAAATAATATATATATATATACCATATAGAAATTTGTCGTTTGTGGTTGTCTTTGCTCGTTAATAAGAGTTTCAGAACTTGATATATGAGAAAAGCAAGTCTTCTAATACCTTCTCGTACGATTGAAATCATCCGATCATCCCCAAGATTTATCTCCTCTTACGCGTACTCTGACTTTTCTCTCTTTCGAAGGTCTATGGCAAAATAGCCCTCTTGTTGCAGGGCTACGGCATACTATTCTTTCTTTAAAAGAAAAGCTATGGAGTTTTGGTCTCTTCCTTCGAAAGACCATAGTAATCTAACCTTCTCTTCTAAGAGATTAGATCCCTGTGTAGAGATCGTGACAGAATCAGCAAATTGTTTCGGCTATAAATCTCTCATAAAAACTTAGAATATGGTCATATAGTCTCTCGTCGACACCTTGACCATGTAAAGATTCAAGGATACGATTTGTAAGAAAAACCTAGTTCTATCCCACAGGGGAGAGCGTGGTCTTCGAAAAGTCAAATTACCCATAGGGTAATTGATCATAGTTTGAGCAACTACTAATCTTGATTCCTAGAGATAACGCTTTTTTCCTTATCCATATGCAAGGCACAGCCCTGCTGGTCTAGTCTCCTAGAATAGAGTTGCTCGAGAACCTATTTATCTAGCATAGGGCAACTCTATTCTAGTCTCCTAGAATAGAGTTGCTCGAGAACCTATTTATCTAGCATAGGGCTTTCACTTAATCTGTTGGAAAGCTACCCGACTAATTGGGTCCACCCGTCTATAGGATGCTGCCGTGTCGGGGCATTCCACTCTCCCACTTTCCACGCTACTACTCTCAGGAGTCAATTTGTTTTCTAATCAATCCTACCACAGTGTTTCACATAAATAAACATGTTCCTTAATTAAGGCCCTTTTCACAAGGTTTGTTTAAACAACCTTTTTTCAAAGTATAATAATGCCAAAGACAAGATTCATAAAAAAAGTTTATACATGAATCAATTCCATACAAGCCAAACCAGCTCTCTTATTCTTTTCCTTTATACTACCGATGATCTAGAATTTGGCCTTCCAGCCTCTACATGCTGGGCAAAACCCTACAGGACCATACTCCTTGTCGCTGTGGCGAGGACTTAAGCTGACGACCTGTAGCCCTCTCAGGCTCCGTCGCTCGATCCTCCTGCCTCTCAGAGGGATGCCCACACACTAGCGTGGGCTAATTCACCGTACTAGCCTGGGCCCTCAGAACTAGGTAGCATCACAATTACTCGCCTCAATCGGCAAACCTCATTCTCCCAATAGTATGAGGGATACCATGGGTGGACTCTGGGCCTTACTACTGTCTCCGTCATCTGTCTACACAAGCACAAGAACGGGGCAGTATCAAGGTAGGGAGAAGTTCTACATGTACCTTAATTTAACCAAGATAATAATCCATTTACTACTCAACTAAACCATAGGACTAGAATCCATGTTACCTTCTTAAGAAAACAATCCTTTTCACAAAGATTTTAGCATTTCAACTTGAGATTGCGCGATAAGACATTCTTTATTAAGGCATATGCTGTTGTTTAAAAGAATACAAACTTTAACTAGTAAATCAATCAAATAGATTACTATTAATAATTAATAGAGAAGACAGGGCCATACCTCAATCCCTAAGAATGATATATAATTGAAAAACAATATATATATATATACCATATATAAATTTGTGGTTTGTGGTTGTCTTTGCTCGTTAATAAGAGTTTCAGAACTTGATATATGAGAATAGCGAGTCTTCTAATACCTTCTCTTACGATTGAAATCATCCGATCATCCCCAAGATTTATCTCCTCTGAGTCCTACTCTGACTTTTCTCTCTTTCAAAGGTCTATGGCAAAATAGCCTTCTCTTGTTGCAGGGCTACGGCATACTATTCTTTCTTTAAAAGAAAAGCTATGGAGTTTTGGGTGGTCTCTTCCTCCGAAAGACCATAGCAATCTAACCTTCTCTTCTAAGATATTAGATCCCTGTGTACAGAACGTGTGACAGAATGAGCAAATTGTTTCGGCTATAAAACTCTCATAAAAACTCAGAATATGGTCATATAGTCACTCAAAAGAAGCGGAAGGCATCCGGTCTACAAGCACGCATAGTGGAAAAGGCAAAAACATCTGTATATAGCCGGAAACGCACTATCTTCAGAAATGCGTTACTTTTTCACATTTTTAGTATGCATGGACTCTAAATATATAAAAGTATTCTAAATGCGACCTCGTATCATCTAAATTCTAATTTCTAATTTTGGAGATACTTATCTCTTAATAGAAACTATTCTTGTGTTCTTATTTCTTTTATAGTCTCTGGCTATAATTATGACTTCTGAAATAGAGGATGGTTTTGCATTCTTGACGAAGCTATTCAATGGTAGATTAAGCTTCCAAATGAATCGATGGAGAAGAGTTACCTCATCCATCTCTGGAGCTAATCGCAGAAGTTTAGCAAGATTTTGGTGGCATTCTTCCAGGGTCTTTCCTTCTTGGGTTAGAAAACAATCCTTTTCACAAAGATTTTAGCATTTCAACGTGAGATTACGCGATAAGACATTCTTTATTAAGGCATATGCTGTTGTTTAAAAGAATACAAACTTTAACTAGTAAATCAATCAAATAGATCACTATTAACAATTCATAGAGAAGCCAAGGCCATACCTCAACCCGTAAGAATGATATATAATTAAAAAATAATATATATATATATACCATATAGAAATTTGTCCTTTGTGGTTGTCTTTGCTCGTTAATAAGAGTTTTAGAACTTGATATATGAGAAAAGCAAGTCTTCTAATACCTTCTCGTACGATTGAAATCATCCGATCATCCCCAAGATTTATCTCCTCTTACGCGTACTCTGACTTTTCTCTCTTTCGAAGGTCTATGGCAAAATAGCCCTCTTATTGCAGGGCTACGGCATACTATTCTTTCTTTAAAAGAAAAGCTATGGAGTTTTGGTCTCTTCCTTCGAAAGACCATAGCAATCTAACCTTCTCTTCTAAGAGATTAGATCCCTGTGTAGAGATCGTGACAGAATCAGCAAATTATTTCGGCTATAAATCTCTCATAAAAACTTAGAATATGGTCATATAGTCTCTCGTCGACACCTTGACCATGTAAAGATTCAAGGATACGATTTGTAAGAAAAACCTAGTTCTATCCCACAGGGGAGAGCGTGGTCTTCGAAAAGTCAAATTACCCATAGGGTAATTGATCATAGTTTGAGCAAGTACTAATCTTGATTCCTAGAGATAACGCTTTTTTCCTTATCCATATGCAAGGCACAGCCCCGCTGGTCTAGTCTCCTAGAATAGAGTTGCTCGAGAACCTATTTATCTAGCATAGGGCAACTCTATTCTAGTCTCCTAGAATAGAGTTGCTCGAGAACCTATTTATCTAGCATAGGGCTTTCACTTAATCTGTTGGAAAGCTACCCGACTAATTGGGTCCACCCGTCTATAGGATGCTGCCGTGTCGGGGCATTCCACTCTCCCACTTTCCACGCTACTACTCTCAGGAGTCAATTTGTTTTCTATTCAATCCTACCACAGTGTTTCACATAAATAAACATGTTCCTTAATTAAGGCCCTTTTCACAAGGTTTGTTTAAACAACCTTTTTTCAAAGTATAATAATGCCAAAGACAAGATTCATAAAAAATTTTTTATACATGAATCAATTCCATACAAGCCAAACCAGCTCTCTTATTCTTTTCCTTTATACTACCGATGATCTAGAATTTGGCCTTCCAGCCTCTACATGCTGGGCAAAACCCTACAGGACCATACTCCTTGTCGCTGTGGCGAGGACTTAAGCTGACGACCTGTAGCCCTCTCAGGCTCCGTCGCTCGATCCTCCTGCCTCTCAGAGGGATGCCCACACACTAGCGTGGGCTAATTCACCGTACTAGCATGGGCCCTCAGAACTAGGTAGCATCACAATTACTCGCCTCAATCGGCAAACCTCATTCTCCCAATAGTATGAGGGATACCATGGGTGGACTCTGGGCCTTACTACTATCTCCGTCATCTGTCTACACAAGCACAAGAACGGGGCAGTGTCAAGGTAGGGAGAAGTTCTACATGTACCTTAATTTAACCAAGATAATAATCCATTTACTACTCAACTAAACCATAGGACTAGAATCCATGTTACCTTCTTAAGAAAACAATCCTTTTCACAAAGATTTTAGCATTTCAACTTGAGATTGCGCGATAAGATATTCTTTATTAAGGCATATGCTGTTGTTTAAAAGAATACAAACTTTAACTAGTAAATCAATCAAATAGATTACTATTAATAATTAATAGAGAAGACAGGGCCATACCTCAACCCCTAAGAATGATATATAATTGAAAAACAATATATATATATATATACCATATATAAATTTGTGGTTTGTGGTTGTCTTTGCTCGTTAATAAGAGTTTCAGAACTTGATATATGAGAATAGCGAGTCTTCTAATACCTTCTCTTACGATTGAAATCATCCGATCATCCCCAAGATTTATCTCCTCTGAGTCCTACTCTGACTTTTCTCTCTTTCGAAGGTCTATGGCAAAATAGCCTTCTCTTGTTGCAGGGCTACGGCATACTATTCTTTCTTTAAAAGAAAAGCTATGGAGTTTTGGGTGGTCTCTTCCTCCGAAAGACCATAGCAATCTAACCTTCTCTTCTAAGATATTAGATCCCTGTGTACAGAACGTGTGACAGAATGAGCAAATTGTTTCGGCTATAAAACTCTCATAAAAACTCAGAATATGGTCATATAGTCACTCAAAAGAAGCGGAAGGCATCCGGTCTACAAGCACGCATAGTGGAAAAGAAAAAAAACATCTGTATATAGCCGGAAACGCACTATCTTCAGAAATGCGTTACTTTTTCACATTTTTAGTATGCATGGACTCTAAATATATAAAAGTATTCTAAATGCGACCTCGTATCATCTAAATTCTAATTTCTAATTTTGGAGATACTTATCTCTTAATAGAAACTATTCTTGTGTTCTTATTTCTTTTATAGTCTCTGGCTATAATTATGACTTCTGAAATAGAGGATGGTTTTGCATTCTTGACGAAGCTATTCAATGGTAGATTAAGCTTCCAAATGAATCGATGGAGAAGAGTTACCTCATCCATCTCTGGAGCTAATCGCAGAAGTTTAGCAAGATTTTGGTGGCATTCTTCCAGGGTCTTTCCTTCTTGGGTTAGAAAACAATCCTTTTCACAAAGATTTTAGCATTTCAACGTGAGATTACGCGATAAGACATTCTTTATTAAGGCATATGCTGTTGTTTAAAAGAATACAAACTTTAACTAGTAAATCAATCAAATAGATCACTATTAACAATTCATAGAGAAGCCAAGGCCATACCTCAACCCGTAAGAATGATATATAATTAAAAAATAATATATATATATATACCATATAGAAATTTATCGTTTGTGGTTGTCTTTGCTCGTTAATAAGAGTTTCAGAACTTGATATATGAGAAAAGCAAGTCTTCTAATACCTTCTCGTACGATTGAAATCATCTGATCATCCCCAAGATTTATCTCCTCTTACGTGTACTCTGACTTTTCTCTCTTTCGAAGGTCTATGGCAAAATAGCCCTCTTATTGCAGGGCTACGGCATACTATTCTTTCTTTAAAAGAAAAGCTATGGAGTTTTGGTCTCTTCCTTCGAAAGACCATAGCAATCTAACCTTCTCTTCTAAGACATTAGATCCCTGTGTAGAGATCGTGACAGAATCAGCAAATTGTTTCGGCTATAAATCTCTCATAAAAACTTAGAATATGGTCATATAGTCTCTCGTCGACACCTTGACCATGTAAAGATTCAAGGATACGATTTGTAAGAAAAACCTAGTTCTATCCCACAGGGGAGAGCGTGGTCTTCGAAAAGTCAAATTACCCATAGGGTAATTGATCATAGTTTGAGCAACTACTAATCTTGATTCCTAGAGATAACGCTTTTTTCCTTATCCATATGCAAGGCACAGCCCCGCTGGTCTAGTCTCCTAGAATAGAGTTGCTCGAGAACCTATTTATCTAGCATAGGGCAACTCTATTCTAGTCTCCTAGAATAGAGTTGCTCGAGAACCTATTTATCTAGCATAGGGCTTTCACTTAATCTGTTGGAAAGCTACCCGACTAATTGGGTCCACCCGTCTATAGGATGCTGCCGTGTCGGGGCATTCCACTCTCCCACTTTCCACGCTACTACTCTCAGGAGTCAATTTGTTTTCTATTCAATCCTACCACAGTGTTTCACATAAATAAACATGTTCCTTAATTAAGGACCTTTTCACAAGGTTTGTTTAAACAACCTTTTTTCAAAGTATAATAATGCCAAAGACAAGATTCATAAAAAAAGTTTATACATGAATCAATTCCATACAAGCCAAACCAGCTCTCTTATTCTTTTCCTTTATACTACCGATGATCTAGAATTTGGCCTTCCAGCCTCTACATGCTGGGCAAAACCCTACAGGACCATACTCCTTGTCGCTGTGGCGAGGACTTAAGCCGACGACCTGTAGCCCTCTCAGGCTCCGTCGCTCGATCCTCGTGCCTCTCAGAGGGATGCCCACACACTAGCGTGGGCTAATTCACCGTACTAGCCTGGGCCCTCAGAACTAGGTAGCATCACAATTACTCGCCTCAATCGGCAAACCTCATTCTCCCAATAGTATGAGGGATACCATGGGTGGACTCTGGGCCTTACTACTATCTCCGTCATCTGTCTACACAAGCACAAGAACGGGGCAGTGTCAAGGTAGGGAGAAGTTCTACATGTACCTTAATTTAACCAAGATAATAATCCATTTACTACTCAACTAAACCATAGGACTAGAATCCATGTTACCTTCTTAAGAAAACAATCCTTTTCACAAAGATTTTAGCATTTCAACTTGAGATTGCGCGATAAGATATTCTTTATTAAGGCATATGCTGTTGTTTAAAAGAATACAAACTTTAACTAGTAAATCAATCAAATAGATTACTATTAATAATTAATAGAGAAGACAGGGCCATACCTCAACCCCTAAGAATGATATATAATTGAAAAACAATATATATATATATATACCATATATAAATTTGTGGTTTGTGGTTGTCTTTGCTCGTTAATAAGAGTTTCAGAACTTGATATATGAGAATAGCGAGTCTTCTAATACCTTCTCTTACGATTGAAATCATCCGATCATCCCCAAGATTTATCTCCTCTGAGTCCTACTCTGACTTTTCTCTCTTTCGAAGGTCTATGGCAAAATAGCCTTCTCTTGTTGCAGGGCTACGGCATACTATTCTTTCTTTAAAAGAAAAGCTATGGAGTTTTGGGTGGTCTCTTCCTCCGAAAGACCATAGCAATCTAACCTTCTCTTCTAAGATATTAGATCCCTGTGTACAGAACGTGTGACAGAATGAGCAAATTGTTTCGGCTATAAAACTCTCATAAAAACTCAGAATATGGTCATATAGTCACTCAAAAGAAGCGGAAGGCATCCGGTCTACAAGCACGCATAGTGGAAAAGAAAAAAAACATCTGTATATAGCCGAAAACGCACTATCTTCAGAAATGCGTTACTTTTTCACATTTTTAGTATGCATGGACTCTAAATATATAAAAGTATTCTAAATGCGACCTCGTATCATCTAAATTCTAATTTCTAATTTTGGAGATACTTATCTCTTAATAGAAACTATTCTTGTGTTCTTATTTCTTTTATAGTCTCTGGCTATAATTATGACTTCTGAAATAGAGGATGGTTTTGCATTCTTGACGAAGTTATTCAATGGTAGATTAAGCTTCCAAATGAATCGATGGAGAAGAGTTACCTCATCCATCTCTGGAGCTAATCGCAGAAGTTTAGCAAGATTTTGGTGGCATTCTTCCAGGGTCTTTCCTTCTTGGGTTAGAAAACAATCCTTTTCACAAAGATTTTAGCATTTCAACTTGAGATTACGCGATAAGACATTCTTTATTAAGGCATATGCTGTTGTTTAAAAGAATACAAACTTTAACTAGTAAATCAATCAAATAGATCACTATTAACAATTCATAGAGAAGCCAAGGCCATACCTCAACCCGTAAGAATGATATATAATTAAAAAATAATATATATATATATACCATATAGAAATTTATCGTTTGTGGTTGTCTTTGCTCGTTAATAAGAGTTTCAGAACTTGATATATGAGAAAAGCAAGTCTTCTAATACCTTCTCGTACAATTGAAATCATCTGATCATCCCCAAGATTTATCTCCTCTTACGCGTACTCTGACTTTTCTCTCTTTCGAAGGTCTATGGCAAAATAGCCCTCTTATTGCAGGGCTACGGCATACTATTCTTTCTTTAAAAGAAAAGCTATGGAGTTTTGGTCTCTTCCTTCGAAAGACCATAGCAATCTAACCTTCTCTTCTAAGAGATTAGATCCCTGTGTAGAGATCGTGACAGAATCAGCAAATTGTTTCGGCTATAAATCTCTCATAAAAACTTAGAATATGGTCATATAGTCTCTCGTTGACACCTTGACCATGTAAAGATTCAAGGATACGATTTGTAAGAAAAACCTAGTTCTATCCCACAGGGGAGAGCGTGGTCTTCGAAAAGTCAAATTACCCATAGCGTAATTGATCATAGTTTGAGAAACTACTAATCTTGATTCCTAGAGATAACGCTTTTTTCCTTATCCATATGCAAGGCACAGCCCCGCTGGTCTAGTCTCCTAGAATAGAGTTGCTCGAGAACCTATTTATCTAGCATAGGGCAACTCTATTCTAGTCTCCTAGAATAGAGTTGCTCGAGAACCTATTTATCTAGCATAGGGCTTTCACTTAATCTGTTGGAAAGCTACCCGACTAATTGGGTCCACCCGTCTATAGGATGCTGCCGTGTCGGGGCATTCCACTCTCCCACTTTCCACGCTACTACTCTCAGGAGTCAATTTGTTTTCTAATCAATCCTACCACAGTGTTTCACATAAATAAACATGTTCCTTAATTAAGGCCCTTTTCACAAGGTTTGTTTAAACAACCTTTTTTCAAAGTATAATAATGCCAAAGACAAGATTCATAAAAAAAATTTATACATGAATCAATTCCATACAAGCCAAACCAGCTCTCTTATTCTTTTCCTTTATACTACCGATGATCTAGAATTTGGCCTTCCAGCCTCTACATGCTGGGCAAAACCCTACAGGACCATACTCCTTGTCGCTGTGGCGAGGACTTAAGCCGACGACCTGTAGCCCTCTCAGGCTCCGTCGCTCGATCCTCCTGCCTCTCAGAGGGATGCCCACACACTAGCGTGGGCTAATTCACCGTACTAGCCTGGGCCCTCAGAACTAGGTAGCATCACAATTACTCGCCTCAATCGGCAAACCTCATTCTCCCAATAGTATGAGGGATACCATGGGTGGACTCTGGGCCTTACTACTGTCTCCGTCATCTGTCTACACAAGCATAAGAACGGGGCAGTGTCAAGGTAGGGAGAAGTTCTACATGTACCTTAATTTAACCAAGATAATAATCCATTTACTACTCAACTAAACCATAGGACTAGAATCCATGTTACCTTCTTAAGAAAACAATCCTTTTCACAAAGATTTTAGCATTTCAACTTGAGATTGCGCGATAAGACATTCTTTATTAAGGCATATGCTGTTGTTTAAAAGAATACAAACTTTAACTAGTAAATCAATCAAATAGATTACTATTAATAATTAATAGAGAAGACAGGGCCATACCTCAACCCCTAAGAATGATATATAATTGAAAAACAATATATATATATATACCATATATAAATTTGTGGTTTGTGGTTGTCTTTGCTCGTTAATAAGAGTTTCAGAACTTGATATATGAGAATAGCGAGTCTTCTAATACCTTCTCTTACGATTGAAATCATCCGATCATCCCCAAGATTTATCTCCTCTGAGTCCTACTCTGACTTTTCTCTCTTTCGAAGGTCTATGGCAAAATAGCCTTCTCTTGTTGTTGCAGGGCTACGGCATACTATTCTTTCTTTAAAAGAAAAGCTATGGAGTTTTGGGTGGTCTCTTCCTCCGAAAGACCATAGCAATCTAACCTTCTCTTCTAAGATATTAGATCCCTGTGTACAAAACGTGTGACAGAATGAGCAAATTGTTTCGGCTATAAAACTCTCATAAAAACTCAGAATATGGTCATATAGTCACTCAAAAGAAGCGGAAGGCATCCGGTCTACAAGCACGCATAGTGGAAAAGGCAAAAACATCTGTATATAGCCGGAAACGCACTATCTTCAGAAATGCGTTACTTTTTCACATTTTTAGTATGCATGGACTCTAAATATATAAAAGTATTCTAAATGCGACCTCGTATCATCTAAATTCTAATTTCTAATTTTGGAGATACTTATCTCTTAATAGAAACTATTCTTGTGTTCTTATTTCTTTTATAGTCTCTGGCTATAATTATGACTTCTGAAATAGAGGATGGTTTTGCATTCTTGATGAAGTTATTCAATGGTAGATTAAGCTTCCAAATGAATCGATGGAGAAGAGTTACCTCATCCATCTCTGGAGCTAATCGCAGAAGTTTAGCAAGATTTTGGTGGCATTCTTCCAGGGTCTTTCCTTCTTGGGTTAGAAAACAATCCTTTTCACAAAGATTTTAGCATTTCAACTTGAGATTGCGCGATAAGACATTCTTTTTTAAGGCATATACTGTTGTTTAAAAGAATACAAACTTTAACTAGTAAATCAATCAAATAGATCACTATTAACAATTAATAGAGAAGCGAGGGCCATACCTCAACCCCTAAGAATGATATATAATTGAAAAGCAATATATATATATATATATATATATATATACCTTATAGAAATTTATCATTTATGTTTGTCTTCGCTCGCTAGTTAATAAGAGTTTCAGAACTTGATATATGAGAATAGAGAGTCTTCTAATACCTTCTCTTATGATTGAAATCATCCGATCATCCCCAAGATTTATCTCCTCTTATCGTACTCTGACTTTTCTCTGATTCTTTTCCTTTATAGTGCCGATGATCTAGAATTCGGCCTTCCAGCCTCTACATGCTGGGCAAAACCCTACGGGACCATACTCCTCGTCGTCGGCCGCCGCTGTGGTGGCGACCGAGGAATTAAGCGGCCTGTTGCCCTCTTAGGCTGGGTCACTCGATCCTCCTGCCTCTCAGAGGGATGTCCACGCACTAGGGTGGGCTAATTCACCGTACTAGCATGGGCTCTCAGAACTAGGCAGCATCACAATTACTCGCCTCAATTGGCCAACCTCATTCTCCCAATTGTATGATGGATACCATGGGTGGACTCTGGGCCTTACTATTCCGCCATTCGGCTACACAAGCACAAGAACAGGGCAGTGTCAAGGCAGGGAGAAGTTCTACATGTACCTTAATTTAACCAAGATAATCATTCATTACTCAACTAAACCATAGGACTAGAATCCATGTTACCTTCTTAAGAAAACAATCCTTTTCACAAAGATTTTAGCATTTCAACTTGAGTTTACGCGATAAGACATTCTTTATTAAGGCATATGCTGTTGTTTAAAAGAATACAAACTTTAACTAGTAAATCAATCAAATAGATCACTATTAACAATTCATAGAGAAGCCAAGGCCATACCTCAACCCGTAAGAATGATATATAATTAAATAATAATAATATATATATACCATATAGAAATTTGTCGTTTGTGGTTGTCTTTGCTCGTTAATAAGAGTTTCAGAACTTGATATATGAGAAAAACAAGTCTTCTAATACCTTCTCGTACGATTGAAATCATCCGATCATCCCCAAGATTTATCTCCTCTTACGCGTACTCTGACTTTTCTCTCTTTCGAAGGTCTATGGCAAAATAGCCCTCTTGTTGTAGGGCTACGGCATACTATTCTTTCTTTAAAAGAAAAGCTATGGAGTTTTGGTCTCTTCCTTCGAAAGACCATAGCAATCTAACCTTCTCTTCTAAGAGATTAGATCCCTGTGTAGAGATCGTGACAGAATCAGCAAATTGTTTCGGCTATAAATCTCTCATAAAAACTTAGAATATGGTCATATAGTCTCTCGTCGACACCTTGACCATGTAAAGATTCAAGGATACGATTTGTAAGAAAAACCTAGTTCTATCCCACAGGGGAGAGCGTGGTCTTCGAAAAGTCAAATTACCCATAGCGTAATTGATCATAGTTTGAGCAACTACTAATCTTGATTCCTAGAGATAACGCTTTTTTCCTTATCCATATGCAAGGCACAGCCCCGCTGGTCTAGTCTCCTAGAATAGAGTTGCTCGAGAACCTATTTATCTAGCATAGGGCAACTCTATTCTAGTCTCCTAGAATAGAGTTGCTCGAGAACCTATTTATCTAGCATAGGGCTTTCACTTAATCTGTTGGAAAGCTACCCGACTAATTGGGTCCACCCGTCTATAGGATGCTGCCGTGTCGGGGCATTCCACTCTCCCACTTTCCACGCTACTACTCTCAGGAGTCAATTTGTTTTCTAATCAATCCTACCACAGTGTTTCACATAAATAAACATGTTCCTTAATTAAGGCCCTTTTCACAAGGTTTGTTTAAACAACCTTTTTTCAAAGTATAATAATGCCAAAGACAAGATTCATAAAAAAAGTTTATACATGAATCAATTCCATACAAGCCAAACCAGCTCTCTTATTCTTTTCCTTTATACTACCGATGATCTAGAATTTGGCCTTCCAGCCTCTACATGCTGGGCAAAACCCTACAGGACCATACTCCTTGTCGCTGTGGCGAGGACTTAAGCCGACGACCTGTAGCCCTCTCAGGCTCCGTCGCTCGATCCTCCTGCCTCTCAGAGGGATGCCCACACACTAGCGTGGGCTAATTCACCGTACTAGCCTGGGCCCTCAGAACTAGGTAGCATCACAATTACTCGCCTCAATCGGCAAACCTCATTCTCCCAATAGTATGAGGGATACCATGGGTGGACTCTGGGCCTTACTACTGTCTCCGTCATCTGTCTACACAAGCACAAGAACGAGGCAGTGTCAAGGTAGGGAGAAGTTCTACATGTACCTTAATTTAACCAAGATAATAATCCATTTACTACTCAACTAAACCATAGGACTAGAATCCATGTTACCTTCTTAAGAAAACAATCCTTTTCACAAAGATTTTAGCATTTCAACTTGAGATTGCGCGATAAGACATTCTTTATTAAGGCATATGCTGTTGTTTAAAAGAATACAAACTTTAACTAGTAAATCAATCAAATAGATTACTATTAATAATTAATAGAGAAGACAGGGCCATACCTCAACCCCTAAGAATGATATATAATTGAAAAACAATATATATATATATACCATATATAAATTTGTGGTTTGTGGTTGTCTTTGCTCGTTAATAAGAGTTTCAGAACTTGATATATGAGAATAGCGAGTCTTCTAATACCTTCTCTTACAATTGAAATCATCCGATCATCCCCAAGATTTATCTCCTCTGAGTCCTACTCTGACTTTTCTCTCTTTCGAAGGTCTATGGCAAAATAGCCTTCTCTTGTTGTTGCAGGGCTACGGCATACTATTCTTTCTTTAAAAGAAAAGCTATGGAGTTTTGGGTGGTCTCTTCCTCCGAAAGACCATAGCAATCTAACCTTCTCTTCTAAGATATTAGATCCCTGTGTACAGAACGTGCGTGTGACAGAATGAGCAAATTGTTTCGGCTATAAAACTCTCATAAAAACTCAGAATATGGTCATATAGTCACTCAAAAGAAGCGGAAGGCATCCGGTCTACAAGCACGCATAGTGGAAAAGGCAAAAACATCTGTATATAGCCGGAAACGCACTATCTTCAGAAATGCGTTACTTTTTCACATTTTTAGTATGCATGGACTCTAAATATATAAAAGTATTCTAAATGCGACCTCGTATCATCTAAATTCTAATTTCTAATTTTGGAGATACTTATCTCTTAATAGAAACTATTCTTGTGTTCTTATTTCTTTTATAGTCTCTGGCTATAATTATGACTTCTGAAATAGAGGATGGTTTTGCATTCTTGACGAAGTTATTCAATGGTAGATTAAGCTTCCAAATGAATCGATGGAGAAGAGTTACCTCATCCATCTCTGGAGCTAATCGCAGAAGTTTAGCAAGATTTTGGTGGCATTCTTCCAGGGTCTTTCCTTCTTGGGTTAGAAAACAATCCTTTTCACAAAGATTTTAGCATTTCAACTTGAGATTGCGCTATAAGACATTCTTTTTTAAGGCATATACTGTTGTTTAAAAGAATACAAACTTTAACTAGTAAATCAATCAAATAGATCACTATTAACAATTAATAGAGAAGCGAGGGGCCATACCTCAACCCCTAAGAATGATATATAATTGAAAAGCAATATATATATATATATATATATATATACCTTATAGAAATTTATCATTTATGTTTGTCTTCACTCGTTAGTTAATAAGAGTTTCAGAACTTGATATATGAGAATAGAGAGTCTTCTAATACCTTCTCTTATGATTGAAATCATCCGATCATCCCCAAGATTTATCTCCTCTTATCGTACTCTGACTTTTCTCTGATTCTTTTCCTTTATAGTGCCGATGATCTAGAATTCGGCCTTCCAGCCTCTACATGCTGGGCAAAACCCTACGGGACCATACTCCTCGTCGTCGACCGCCGCTGTGGTGGTGACGGAGGAATTAAGCGGCCTGTTGCCCTCTTAGGCTGGGTCACTCGATCCTCCTGCCTCTCAGAGGGATGTCCACGCACTAGGGTGGGCTAATTCACCGTACTAGCATGGGCTCTCAGAACTAGGCAGCATCACAATTGTGAGATCCCTGTTCCCACCGAGCAACGGATTCGGGGTACTAGCAGCGGAAGTAGCACTTCTCGCGCGGGACAGGGGTCCCACACTCGGGGCCTCGCCCACGGATATCCGGACAAGAGACTAATCCGTCGGTTTGTCCAAAACCGAAACCGGAAAAACTTCCTTTACCCGGAAAGCACGGGCGATTCCACCAGGATAACTCTTTACTCTAACGTAGTCAAGATCATTACTGATCAAACTGATCTGACTGCACCTTTAACGGTACTTGGTCAAATCAAGGAAGAACTTGCACTTGGATCATTGGGATCAACGCTTTTTTCCCCATCAAGAGGCACAGCCGTTGATTCCTATCCATAGAACAATTTCTATCCGGATTTACTTCATCTATCGTAATAATAGAATTTAAATCTCGATTTACGGATCCATCAGTCCAGCCTAACCCCATCCGATCCCATGGGTTAGCCAACCGCCCAACCACTGTAGTGATGGGATCCAATTTGGAATTTGGTTAGGTTTTGTCCCGGGTACCAAGGAAAAGAGTTCCAAGGCCCCCTAGCCGGAAGTTCATGCAAACATAAAACTAGCCACACCACTTACACACCCAATATGAAATTGCCTTTTTCTTAGCATCAGCTAACTTTAAAACAATCCTTTAAGGAAACCATAGTACCACTGATCACAATCTTCCAATTTATCCAGTTGATTCATAATTTCCCATCATTCCTTCATCAGAGTATCTATGGCATCATTGGCAACTAGAACGCTCACCACCTGTCCACACAGGGGCCTTTTCAATAGTTCCTAGCCCATAATACTCGGCAATATAATCACTTATAAAAATCAAGATGGACTCTCGTTGAAGATCAGCAAGATCAACCAACAGATCCATATAAAGAGCCATGGACTCATCCATTGAAGACCAGCAAGGTCAATCAACCAGATCCATGCCCGGTTTCACAAAACAACTCTTACTCCTTGTTCCAATATCTTCCACGACGCACGTGTGGGTATCTTCGGTGACCCAGAGCCCGAGCACCGTATGGTCAGCACCCTCTAGGATCCTTCGCAGGTGACCTAGCGCTTCACTCATAGGCCGCTTCCTTGGTCCCTCATCCACCGTACCGGAAGCTCACCATTTAAATCGAACCGAGGCTGGTCAAGACCTCGGTCGACCTTGCTACGCGAGACGTCCTCCATTGACTCTCCGTCAGCAGTTGCAACTTTATCAGTTAGGTCTCCACGACTTAAACACAAGACGGTCAAAATGCTTCCCCAGCATTCTTGACATAAAACAGCCATTTACAAACAGCATTTACAGACAGTTTACAAATACAATTTCTATATTAACTCTCATTTTTCCACATTATCCCTCATTAATCCACATTACTTATTCCACATTCCATTTATATGTGTACTCATCCAATCACATCATTTTTCATCTCTTCACTTCAGATTCCTTCACATCACATATCATATATTCACATCCATATCCACATCCATACATCCACATCCACATCCATTTACATACATACATCCACATCCACATTCTCATTCACATCTATACATCCACATCTACATCCACATACATACATACATCCACATCCACATTCCACATTCACATCTATACATCCACATCTACATCCACATTCACATCTACATCCACATTCACATACATCCACATCCACATTTCCATTCACATCTATACATCCACATCTACATCCACATACATACATACATCCACATCCACATCCACATACATACATACATCCACATCCACTTTCCACATTCACATCTATACATCCACATCTACATCCACATTCACATACATCCACATCCACATTTTCATTCACATCTATACATCCACCTCTACATCCACATACATACATACATCCATATCCACATTCCACATTCACATCTATACAACCACATCTACATCCACATTCACATCTATGCATATACATCTTCATGCATACATCCATTTTCACATTCATACATCCACACTCCCATCTCCACATCCACACATCCACATACATACATCCATTTCCACATTCCCATTCATATAACCCCATATGCCTTCACATCTAATCTTTTACATCACATCCATTCTTGCCCTATCATCACAACCCATATACATCTTATCCTATCACATACACTTCTTACCTCATTTCATACACATCTTATCACATCTTAATTCATCTTATTACCTCTTATCACATCTTATACACCTCTTATCACATCCTATCACATCTCATATCTATTTATAGAATACAAGAGAACTCTTATATTTGATATAAGATTTCTTTACACATTTATTTATGCATAAATTCCATTTAAGGAGATTAATACTTTCGAAGTAAAAATCAATCTTTTTTTGCATCTTCCTATGCATAAATTCATTTTAAATGAAAATGATACTTTTGAATTAAAATTCAATCTTTTATGCATCTTCCTATGCATAAATTCAATTTAGATGAGAATGACACTTTTGAATCAATCTTTTATGCATCTTCCTATGCATAAATTCAATTTGGTAGGAATTACACTTTTAGAATAAAAGAATTTCTCTTATGCATGTAATTTATGCATAAAATCCATTTATGAGGAAAATCACACTTTTAGTATAAAAAGAATATCTTTTATGCATACCTATATGCATGAAATCCAATATGATAAGAGTAACACTCTTACAATAAAATAATCAACTTTTATGCATACCTCTATGCATGAAATTCAATTATGATAAAAGTCACACTTTTATAATAAAATAATCGACTTTTATGCATACCTCTATGCATGAAATCTAATATGATAAAAGTAACACTTTTGATATAAAAAAATTATCCTTTATGCACACTTCTATGCATGAAAATTAAAAATGATAAAAGTAACACTTTTGATATAAAAAATTTATCCTTTATGCATACTTCTATGCATGAAAATAAAATGGATAAAAATAACACTTTTGATATAAAAATTTACCCATTATGCATACTTCTATGCATGAAAATAAAAATGGTAAAAGTAACACTTTTGATATAAAAATTTAACCATTATGCATACTTCTATGCATGAAATTAAAAATGGTAAAAATAATACTTTTGATATAAAAATTTATCCATTATGCATACTTCTATGCATGAAATAAAAATGGTAAAAATAACACTTTTGATATAAAAATTTATCCATTATGCATACTTCTATGCATGAAATAAAAATGGTAAAAATAACACTTTTGATATAAAAATTTATCCATTATGCATACTTCTATGCATGAAATAAAAATGGTAATTATGCATACTTCTATGCATGAAATAAAAATGGTAGAAATAACACTTTTGATATAAAAATTTACCCATTATGCATACTTCTATGCATGAAAATAAAAATTGATAAAAATAACACTTTTGGTATAAAAATTTATCCTTTATGCATACTTCTATGCATGAAAATAAAAATTGATAAAAATAACACTTTTGATATAAAAATTTATCCTTTATGCATATTTCTATGCATGAAAATAAAAATTGATAAAAATAACACTTTTGATATAAAAATTTATCCTTTATGCATATTTCTATGCATGAAAATAAAAATGGTAAAAGTAACACTTTTGATATAAAAATTTAACCATTATGCATACTTCTATGCATGAAATAAAAATGGTAAAAATAACACTTTTGATATAAAAATTTATCCATTATGCATACTTTTATGCATGAAAATAAAAATGATAAAAGTAACACTTTTGATATAAAAATTTAATCATTATGCATACTTCTATGCATGAAATAAAAATGGTAAAAATAACACTTTTGATATAAAAATTTATCCATTATGCATACTTTTATGCATGAAAATAAAAATGGTAAAAGTAACACTTTTGATATAAAAATTTAATCATTATGCATACTTCTATGCAAGAAATAAAAATGGTAAAAATAACACTTTTGATATAAAAATTTATCCATTATGCATACTTTTATGCATGAAAATAAAAATGGTAAAAGTAACACTTTTGATATAAAAATTTAATCATTATGCATACTTCTATGCATGAAATTAAAATTGATAAAAATAACACTTTTGATATAAAAATTTATCCTTTATGCATGATATTAAAATTCAATTTCTCCATGATTGTAATGAAATTCTTTCAATTAATCTAGGATGATAATTCCTAGAATATGGTAGGAAGTCCTCTTTTTATGCTTTGAATGAGATTATTTTATGCATAATTTTTATAAAAATTTTGCCATAGCTCCGCTGCTATGACTGATAAATCTTAATTTTTCTAAGGGATAATGCTTATCATTAAGGAAATAATTAAAATAATCTCTAATTGGATTATTAATCCATAATGGATTGAATCATTAATATACATAAACTAAAAGCATAGAAAAAAGCCATTAATTTGGCCTCAAGCATAGCTTAATCTTGGTTTAGGAAAAGCTTTATGAAAAGCTTGATTTGGATTGAGAATGGGTCATGAGTATGACCATTTCTTGAGTGAGAGAGAGAATTTACATAAAAATCATTAGAATTTAAACATAAATGAAAATTAACTTCAATAGCATTATGTAACTCTTCACTACTATTCAAACTTCAATAGCATTTAAAAAAAACCATACCAATTAAACTTCTCAAGCTTGAGAGGGGTTGAGAAGAGAGAAACATTGAGAAATTATAGAAAGATCAATATTCACTAATTACCTTACAACTTGCTTGATTCTTTGTTCACGGTAGAGGCCCCCAACCAATCAATTGGTTAAGTATGTTGATGGAGCCACTAATTGGGATTGAAGAAAGAGGGAAGCTCCAAAAACTAGTGAGTTATTAAATGAATTCACAGTTCTTGGCTTAGGTGGAGTAGAGTAACGATGCATAAACACTATATATTTTTCAACAAGGGGGAGGCTTCTATTTATAGGAAAAATTGAGCTCCTAACCAAACAAACTGATTCTAGAATTTTCTAAATTAGTTTGGTCAATATTTGACCATTTTTAGGTCAGTTAAGCTAACTTTTTGGAACTAGACTTGAATGAGGAGAGAGGAGAGATGAAATATCTCAATTTTTATGAGTTTAAAACTCATTCAAGCATGTGAAATATGCACCTCCTTTAAAGAACTCCTCTTCCTTACATATGTGTCATAATGGAATCATTTTAATATTGCTCATAGTTTTTTTACTAATAATCCTTGTACATTTTCAACTCTTCATCTTATGTGAAATATGCACCTCCTTTAAAGAATTCCCCTTCCTTACATATGTCATATTTTTAATATTGCTCATAGTTTTTTACTAATAAACCTTGTACATTTTCAACTCTTCATCTTATGTGAGCATTTAAGGGACTCCCCTTCCTTACATATGTGTCATAATAAAATCATTATACCCAAAATATCTCATATTTTTAATATTGCACATAGTTTTTTTACTAATAAACCTTGTACATTTTCAACTCTTCACCTCATGTGAGCATTTACTCATTTTTGGGTATTTTCTTTTTACAAGTTGGATTTATCTCCTCCCTACACATGGATTGATGCTATTGGTCCATAGGAACCTTAATTGGACCATAGTCTAAAGATTTCTGAAAATCTAGACCCTTAGGCTAAGGTTCTTTATAGCTATTTTCAATTAATTCCAATTGCACATTGAAAATTCTTTTTGAATTTCTGTTTCAGGGGAACTCATCTGAATTAGAAGAGATATTTTTCTATCCAAAAATATTCAAAATCTGAATATTCTCTCTCTAGAATATTTTCTCTCTCTCGGTTAAAACAGTTAGAAACAAGTCTTTTATATTTCTGAAGAGGGATTGATTACAGGGGAAGATACTAGACATGAAAAAGGGGTTGGGGGAGGAATCTTACATTCTACCCCACTTAAAAAACGCGAGATGTCCTCATCTCGCAACTTGTGATAATTTCGCAAGATTCACGAATATGAGACTTAGAAAAAAATTTAATCAAGATTAACCACCAAGATAAGTCTTAAAGAGAGCAAGATTCAAAATACGAACAAGATTTAAACTTTATTCATTCTCGGAACTTATACAGTAAAGATAGAGGAACTCTTTACACTTCCATAAGTCCGTCCATCATATGGTCACAAAAACAGTCCTCACAAGCTGCACAAGTATAAGGTAACTCATCTATGGGAATGATTCTGTGGGTTATTGCTGCGCCTATCTCAGTGGTATGAGGTGTTCTAACAAAAGGACCTCTGAGAGGCAAGCCAAAAACGGGGTAAAGGCATATCTTCTCATGAGGAAGAAAACACGCCAGTAAGAAGACCCGCTCAGAAAACCCAGGATGCCTTGATCTCATGACGCAGTAGTATCGGGGACCCAAACCCAAAGCTTCAATAACCATGGCCAAGCGGACATTGTTACGAAAGTGCTGCTGACCCCAGGGTGTTACCCTAGTTATGTTTTGATAGGTCCGCCATTTGGTTTGCGCTACAGAAGTTCCCAAGTGAGGGAAAAGTGAGCGCTCATACTGCTCTATAAAATCCTTCTTTACAGATTCACTTGCGTCTTGAAGGTGAGGAATCATTATGGATAAAACTAGTTCTTGTTGCCAAGCCATGAAGGAGATTAAGAAAGAAAGGAGATCGATGGAAGTAAGATTACTGTGAGCGACAAGTAAAAGTTACGACTTATATAAAGGAAGGAGCTAGCGTAACTTAGAAGCCAACGGTAACTTGCCACTGAAGTTTTACCGTCTTTCCATGATTTGGGTTTGGCACAATTTTCTATAGAAGGCATTAAGAACTTTGAGATGAGGAGATAAAAGAAGTTCGTAAGTTAAATCACCTACTTTCTTTGGTCCAATATCTGGGAGATAACTTCTTATACTTCCCAAGAGATAAAGAACTTCTTTTGGGTCGTACTCGAGACCAAAACCTTGATATCCAAAACATCGATTCTCACTTCTGAACTCGTTGTTTTGAATCCTTAAAACAGGTGGGACTCTTGAGAAGTATTCAGGAAAAAGGTTCTTCCTTTTTTAAACAGAATCTTTCTTTTATTTTAGAGAGGGAATAATTATAAGATCAAAAAGGAAGATTCTTACTCCCGTATACCTCGAAGGCTGGGGGAGAATCTTACATTCTACCCCACTTAAAAAGTGCGAGATGTCCTCATCTCATAAAGTAGAGGACAACTCTTTTTCTTAAGATCCAATTTTATTCTGGGGTTCCTTATATTCTGGTCAACCCAACAGAATACTGGGATAAATATCCCTTAGAACTCATCATTAAATAACAATTCATTCAGATCATATCATTCATATCTTTAACATGATAAAGGTCCATTAGACCGAAAAATTTCCTTCTGAGCATTCCTCCACGGGAATTTCAGTCAACTAAGTTCTCAATTTGTCATCCCTTAACTTGATCTAACGGTCAAGTGTTAACAGTAGCAATTTGACAGCACAATCCACTAATCTCATAGTGATTTGCTGAATCATTTTCATCATTTATCATTACAGGGACTCGTCCCAATCATCCACCTTGTGGTTTCGCTCAGCTTATTACATTTCAACCCATTTTCAAGGATCATCATTTTTCAATCAGAATCCAAATCAATTCATCAGTTCCCAAACAGAATTAAAAATCATATCAACCACATTCAAAATCATCATCTGGATAGCATTAACACTTATAATTTCAAGTCTTAGATTTACTCGTATATACTGTCGGTAAAGAGCTGCAGTTATACCCTCGGTATATACGGATAGTCATGATACTCGAAACTATAAGGTAAATACCATCATGTCTAGGTCTCAAGCAAGTCAGGGTTCCATACAATTGCGGTACTTCCAATTGAAGACCCAATTACTAATTTATGAATTTCAATTTGAATTAACAATTTGTATGAATTATATCAAACAATTACAACCTTTTTGTGCGTCTTGATAAACTTTTGACATAATTTGCTCCTCAGTTGATCTTATTGGAGATCTATGACTTAAGTCTGATAAATAGATTTTTCTTTATCCGATCGTCCGTAAAAAAAACATTTGTATATTTATATACAAGTTGCAATAATTACATAGAGTGGCTCGGCTCCAAAATTCAAAATCTCTTCGAGAGACGTATAAGATGACGGTACTGGGCCATAGTCATGCCCTGTTACATAAGTTCTCTAACTGCGAAGGGAGCTATTATTTTCTCCTTAGGGATAAATCGACTAAGGAGTCTATAAACTCGGCAAGCACGTCTGAAATTTTGAGGCGTTGAAAGATATAGAATGACACCACGCGTCATTTTCAGCTTTATCAAAATCATGGCCAATGAGAGGTTCTGCCTCAGCATTGCACGCCGGTTATAAGAGGCGTGGATATATAGCCCTGCAACCCACTTATGCTGTTGTCTCTCCACTGGGTTAGGAAAATATAATTCCTCAAAATGGCGTGCGAGTCTTGCTCGGCTTGTTCGTGTTGAAGCGGAAGAGATGAGATGCTCGAAGGCAAATGCAATCATATCTTGAGACTGGGTGAGGTCGGGAATACCAGATAAATGGGGAACTTCCATCTATAAAAACAATTTCTTTGATTAAAATTTCTTCATTAAAGAAGCTTACGGAATGAAAATACATTATGAAAATGCTGTTTCTGAATTCTTATTACCAATTTCAGATAAGAATTTAATTATCCTTATTAGCTTTCAATTTCGCTCTGATACCAACTGTGAGATCCCTGTTCCCACCGAGCAACGGATTCGGGGTACTAGCAGCGGAAGTAGCACTTCTCGCGCGGGACAGGGGTCCCACACTCGGGGCCTCGCCCACGGATATCCGGACAAGAGACTAATCCGTCGGTTTGTCCAAAACCGAAACCGGAAAAACTTCCTTTACCCGGAAAGCACGGGCGATTCCACCAGGATAACTCTTTACTCTAACGTAGTCAAGATCATTACTGATCAAACTGATCTGACTGCACCTTTAACGGTACTTGGTCAAATCAAGGAAGAACTTGCACTTGGATCATTGGGATCAACGCTTTTTTCCCCATCAAGAGGCACAGCCGTTGATTCCTATCCATAGAACAATTTCTATCCGGATTTACTTCATCTATCGTAATAATAGAATTTAAATCTCGATTTACGGATCCATCAGTCCAGCCTAACCCCATCCGATCCCATGGGTTAGCCAACCGCCCAACCACTGTAGTGATGGGATCCAATTTGGAATTTGGTTAGGTTTTGTCCCGGGTACCAAGGAAAAGAGTTCCAAGGCCCCCTAGCCGGAAGTTCATGCAAACATAAAACTAGCCACACCACTTACACACCCAATATGAAATTGCCTTTTTCTTAGCATCAGCTAACTTTAAAACAATCCTTTAAGGAAACCATAGTACCACTGATCACAATCTTCCAATTTATCCAGTTGATTCATAATTTCCCATCATTCCTTCATCAGAGTATCTATGGCATCATTGGCAACTAGAACGCTCACCACCTGTCCACACAGGGGCCTTTTCAATAGTTCCTAGCCCATAATACTCGGCAATATAATCACTTATAAAAATCAAGATGGACTCTCGTTGAAGATCAGCAAGATCAACCAACAGATCCATATAAAGAGCCATGGACTCATCCATTGAAGACCAGCAAGGTCAATCAACCAGATCCATGCCCGGTTTCACAAAACAACTCTTACTCCTTGTTCCAATATCTTCCACGACGCACGTGTGGGTATCTTCGGTGACCCAGAGCCCGAGCACCGTATGGTCAGCACCCTCTAGGATCCTTCGCAGGTGACCTAGCGCTTCACTCATAGGCCGCTTCCTTGGTCCCTCATCCACCGTACCGGAAGCTCACCATTTAAATCGAACCGAGGCTGGTCAAGACCTCGGTCGACCTTGCTACGCGAGACGTCCTCCATTGACTCTCCGTCAGCAGTTGCAACTTTATCAGTTAGGTCTCCACGACTTAAACACAAGACGGTCAAAATGCTTCCCCAGCATTCTTGACATAAAACAGCCATTTACAAACAGCATTTACAGACAGTTTACAAATACAATTTCTATATTAACTCTCATTTTTCCACATTATCCCTCATTAATCCACATTACTTATTCCACATTCCATTTATATGTGTACTCATCCAATCACATCATTTTTCATCTCTTCACTTCAGATTCCTTCACATCACATATCATATATTCACATCCATATCCACATCCATACATCCACATCCACATCCATTTACATACATACATCCACATCCACATTCTCATTCACATCTATACATCCACATCTACATCCACATACATACATACATCCACATCCACATTCCACATTCACATCTATACATCCACATCTACATCCACATTCACATCTACATCCACATTCACATACATCCACATCCACATTTCCATTCACATCTATACATCCACATCTACATCCACATACATACATACATCCACATCCACATCCACATACATACATACATCCACATCCACTTTCCACATTCACATCTATACATCCACATCTACATCCACATTCACATACATCCACATCCACATTTTCATTCACATCTATACATCCACCTCTACATCCACATACATACATACATCCATATCCACATTCCACATTCACATCTATACAACCACATCTACATCCACATTCACATCTATGCATATACATCTTCATGCATACATCCATTTTCACATTCATACATCCACACTCCCATCTCCACATCCACACATCCACATACATACATCCATTTCCACATTCCCATTCATATAACCCCATATGCCTTCACATCTAATCTTTTACATCACATCCATTCTTGCCCTATCATCACAACCCATATACATCTTATCCTATCACATACACTTCTTACCTCATTTCATACACATCTTATCACATCTTAATTCATCTTATTACCTCTTATCACATCTTATACACCTCTTATCACATCCTATCACATCTCATATCTATTTATAGAATACAAGAGAACTCTTATATTTGATATAAGATTTCTTTACACATTTATTTATGCATAAATTCCATTTAAGGAGATTAATACTTTCGAAGTAAAAATCAATCTTTTTTTGCATCTTCCTATGCATAAATTCATTTTAAATGAAAATGATACTTTTGAATTAAAATTCAATCTTTTATGCATCTTCCTATGCATAAATTCAATTTAGATGAGAATGACACTTTTGAATCAATCTTTTATGCATCTTCCTATGCATAAATTCAATTTGGTAGGAATTACACTTTTAGAATAAAAGAATTTCTCTTATGCATGTAATTTATGCATAAAATCCATTTATGAGGAAAATCACACTTTTAGTATAAAAAGAATATCTTTTATGCATACCTATATGCATGAAATCCAATATGATAAGAGTAACACTCTTACAATAAAATAATCAACTTTTATGCATACCTCTATGCATGAAATTCAATTATGATAAAAGTCACACTTTTATAATAAAATAATCGACTTTTATGCATACCTCTATGCATGAAATCTAATATGATAAAAGTAACACTTTTGATATAAAAAAATTATCCTTTATGCACACTTCTATGCATGAAAATTAAAAATGATAAAAGTAACACTTTTGATATAAAAAATTTATCCTTTATGCATACTTCTATGCATGAAAATAAAATGGATAAAAATAACACTTTTGATATAAAAATTTACCCATTATGCATACTTCTATGCATGAAAATAAAAATGGTAAAAGTAACACTTTTGATATAAAAATTTAACCATTATGCATACTTCTATGCATGAAATTAAAAATGGTAAAAATAATACTTTTGATATAAAAATTTATCCATTATGCATACTTCTATGCATGAAATAAAAATGGTAAAAATAACACTTTTGATATAAAAATTTATCCATTATGCATACTTCTATGCATGAAATAAAAATGGTAAAAATAACACTTTTGATATAAAAATTTATCCATTATGCATACTTCTATGCATGAAATAAAAATGGTAATTATGCATACTTCTATGCATGAAATAAAAATGGTAGAAATAACACTTTTGATATAAAAATTTACCCATTATGCATACTTCTATGCATGAAAATAAAAATTGATAAAAATAACACTTTTGGTATAAAAATTTATCCTTTATGCATACTTCTATGCATGAAAATAAAAATTGATAAAAATAACACTTTTGATATAAAAATTTATCCTTTATGCATATTTCTATGCATGAAAATAAAAATTGATAAAAATAACACTTTTGATATAAAAATTTATCCTTTATGCATATTTCTATGCATGAAAATAAAAATGGTAAAAGTAACACTTTTGATATAAAAATTTAACCATTATGCATACTTCTATGCATGAAATAAAAATGGTAAAAATAACACTTTTGATATAAAAATTTATCCATTATGCATACTTTTATGCATGAAAATAAAAATGATAAAAGTAACACTTTTGATATAAAAATTTAATCATTATGCATACTTCTATGCATGAAATAAAAATGGTAAAAATAACACTTTTGATATAAAAATTTATCCATTATGCATACTTTTATGCATGAAAATAAAAATGGTAAAAGTAACACTTTTGATATAAAAATTTAATCATTATGCATACTTCTATGCAAGAAATAAAAATGGTAAAAATAACACTTTTGATATAAAAATTTATCCATTATGCATACTTTTATGCATGAAAATAAAAATGGTAAAAGTAACACTTTTGATATAAAAATTTAATCATTATGCATACTTCTATGCATGAAATTAAAATTGATAAAAATAACACTTTTGATATAAAAATTTATCCTTTATGCATGATATTAAAATTCAATTTCTCCATGATTGTAATGAAATTCTTTCAATTAATCTAGGATGATAATTCCTAGAATATGGTAGGAAGTCCTCTTTTTATGCTTTGAATGAGATTATTTTATGCATAATTTTTATAAAAATTTTGCCATAGCTCCGCTGCTATGACTGATAAATCTTAATTTTTCTAAGGGATAATGCTTATCATTAAGGAAATAATTAAAATAATCTCTAATTGGATTATTAATCCATAATGGATTGAATCATTAATATACATAAACTAAAAGCATAGAAAAAAGCCATTAATTTGGCCTCAAGCATAGCTTAATCTTGGTTTAGGAAAAGCTTTATGAAAAGCTTGATTTGGATTGAGAATGGGTCATGAGTATGACCATTTCTTGAGTGAGAGAGAGAATTTACATAAAAATCATTAGAATTTAAACATAAATGAAAATTAACTTCAATAGCATTATGTAACTCTTCACTACTATTCAAACTTCAATAGCATTTAAAAAAAACCATACCAATTAAACTTCTCAAGCTTGAGAGGGGTTGAGAAGAGAGAAACATTGAGAAATTATAGAAAGATCAATATTCACTAATTACCTTACAACTTGCTTGATTCTTTGTTCACGGTAGAGGCCCCCAACCAATCAATTGGTTAAGTATGTTGATGGAGCCACTAATTGGGATTGAAGAAAGAGGGAAGCTCCAAAAACTAGTGAGTTATTAAATGAATTCACAGTTCTTGGCTTAGGTGGAGTAGAGTAACGATGCATAAACACTATATATTTTTCAACAAGGGGGAGGCTTCTATTTATAGGAAAAATTGAGCTCCTAACCAAACAAACTGATTCTAGAATTTTCTAAATTAGTTTGGTCAATATTTGACCATTTTTAGGTCAGTTAAGCTAACTTTTTGGAACTAGACTTGAATGAGGAGAGAGGAGAGATGAAATATCTCAATTTTTATGAGTTTAAAACTCATTCAAGCATGTGAAATATGCACCTCCTTTAAAGAACTCCTCTTCCTTACATATGTGTCATAATGGAATCATTTTAATATTGCTCATAGTTTTTTTACTAATAATCCTTGTACATTTTCAACTCTTCATCTTATGTGAAATATGCACCTCCTTTAAAGAATTCCCCTTCCTTACATATGTCATATTTTTAATATTGCTCATAGTTTTTTACTAATAAACCTTGTACATTTTCAACTCTTCATCTTATGTGAGCATTTAAGGGACTCCCCTTCCTTACATATGTGTCATAATAAAATCATTATACCCAAAATATCTCATATTTTTAATATTGCACATAGTTTTTTTACTAATAAACCTTGTACATTTTCAACTCTTCACCTCATGTGAGCATTTACTCATTTTTGGGTATTTTCTTTTTACAAGTTGGATTTATCTCCTCCCTACACATGGATTGATGCTATTGGTCCATAGGAACCTTAATTGGACCATAGTCTAAAGATTTCTGAAAATCTAGACCCTTAGGCTAAGGTTCTTTATAGCTATTTTCAATTAATTCCAATTGCACATTGAAAATTCTTTTTGAATTTCTGTTTCAGGGGAACTCATCTGAATTAGAAGAGATATTTTTCTATCCAAAAATATTCAAAATCTGAATATTCTCTCTCTAGAATATTTTCTCTCTCTCGGTTAAAACAGTTAGAAACAAGTCTTTTATATTTCTGAAGAGGGATTGATTACAGGGGAAGATACTAGACATGAAAAAGGGGTTGGGGGAGGAATCTTACAACAATTACTCGCCTCAATTGGCCAACCTCATTCTCCCAATTGTATGATGGATACCATGGGTGGACTCTGGGCCTTACTATTCCGCCATTCGGCTACACAAGCACAAGAACAGGGCAGTGTCAAGGCAGGGAGAAGTTCTACATGTACCTTAATTTAACCAAGATAATCATTCATTACTCAACTAAACCATAGGACTAGAATCCATGTTACCTTCTTAAGAAAACAATCCTTTTCACAAAGATTTTAGCATTTCAACTTGAGATTACGCGATAAGACATTCTTTATTAAGGCATATGCTGTTGTTTAAAAGAATACAAACTTTAACTAGTAAATCAATCAAATAGATCACTATTAACAATTCATAGAGAAGCCAAGGCCATACCTCAACCCGTAAGAATGATATATAATTAAAAAATAATATATATATATATACCATATAGAAATTTATCGTTTGTGGTTGTCTTTGCTCGTTAATAAGAGTTTCAGAACTTGATATATGAGAAAAGCAAGTCTTCTAATACCTTCTCGTACGATTGAAATCATCCGATCATCCCCAAGATTTATCTCCTCTTACGCGTACTCTGACTTTTCTCTCTTTCGAAGGTCTATGGCAAAATAGCCCTCTTGTTGCAGGGCTACGGCATACTATTCTTTCTTTAAAAGAAAAGCTATGGAGTTTTGGTCTCTTCCTTCGAAAGACCATAGCAATCTAACCTTCTCGTCTAAGAGATTAGATCCCTGTGTAGAGATCGTGACAGAATCAGCAAATTGTTTCGGCTATAAATCTCTCATAAAAACTTAGAATATGGTCATATAGTCTCTCGTCGACACCTTGACCATGTAAAGATTCAAGGATACGATTTGTAAGAAAAACCTAGTTCTATCCCACAGGGGAGAGCGTGGTCTTCGAAAAGTCAAATTACCCATAGCGTAATTGATCATAGTTTGAGCAACTACTAATCTTGATTCCTAGAGATAACGCTTTTTTCCTTATCCATATGCAAGGCACAGCCCCGCTGGTCTAGTCTCCTAGAATAGAGTTGCTCGAGAACCTATTTATCTAGCATAGGGCAACTCTATTCTAGTCTCCTAGAATAGAGTTGCTCGAGAACCTATTTATCTAGCATAGGGCTTTCACTTAATCTGTTGGAAAGCTACCCGACTAATTGGGTCCACCCGTCTATAGGATGCTGCCGTGTCGGGGCATTCCACTCTCCCACTTTCCACGCTACTACTCTCAGGAGTCAATTTGTTTTCTAATCAATCCTACCACAGTGTTTCACATAAATAAACATGTTCCTTAATTAAGGCCCTTTTCACAAGGTTTGTTTAAACAACCTTTTTTCAAAGTATAATAATGCCAAAGACAAGATTCATAAAAAAAGTTTATACATGAATCAATTCCATACAAGCCAAACCAGCTCTCTTATTCTTTTCCTTTATACTACCGATGATCTAGAATTTGGCCTTCCAGCCTCTACATGCTGGGCAAAACCCTACAGGACCATACTCCTTGTCGCTGTGGCGAGGACTTAAGCCGACGACCTGTAGCCCTCTCAGGCTCCGTCGCTCGATCCTCCTGCCTCTCAGAGGGATGCCCACACACTAGCGTGGGCTAATTCACCGTACTAGCCTGGGCCCTCAGAACTAGGTAGCATCACAATTACTCGCCTCAATCGGCAAACCTCATTCTCCCAATAGTATGAGGGATACCATGGGTGGACTCTGGGCCTTACTACTGTCACCGTCATCTGTCTACACAAGCACAAGAATGGGGCAGTGTCAAGGTAGGGAGAAGTTCTACATGTACCTTAATTTAACCAAGATAATAATCCATTTACTACTCAACTAAACCATAGGACTAGAATCCATGTTACCTTCTTAAGAAAACAATCCTTTTCACAAAGATTTTAGCATTTCAACTTGAGATTGCGCGATAAGACATTCTTTATTAAGGCATATGCTGTTGTTTAAAAGAATACAAACTTTAACTAGTAAATCAATCAAATAGATTACTATTAATAATTAATAGAGAAGACAGGGCCATACCTCAACCCCTAAGAATGATATATAATTGAAAAACAATATATATATATATACCATATATAAATTTGTGGTTTGTGGTTGTCTTTGCTCGTTAATAAGAGTTTTAGAACTTGATATATGAGAATAGCGAGTCTTCTAATACCTTCTCTTACGATTGAAATCATCCGATCATCCCCAAGATTTATCTCCTCTGAGTCCTACTCTGACTTTTCTCTCTTTCGAAGGTCTATGGCAAAATAGCCTTCTCTTGTTGCAGGGCTACGGCATACTATTCTTTCTTTAAAAGAAAAGCTATGGAGTTTTGGGTGGTCTCTTCCTCCGAAAGACCATAGCAATCTAACCTTCTCTTCTAAGATATTAGATCCCTGTGTACAGAACGTGTGACAGAATGAGCAAATTGTTTCGGCTATAAAACTCTCATAAAAACTCAGAATATGGTCATATAGTCACTCAAAAGAAGCGGAAGGCATCCGGTCTACAAGCACGCATAGTGGAAAAGGCAAAAACATCTGTATATAGCCGGAAACGCACTATCTTCAGAAATGCGTTACTTTTTCACATTTTTAGTATGCATGGACTCTAAATATATAAAAGTATTCTAAATGCGACCTCGTATCATCTAAATTCTAATTTCTAATTTTGGAGATACTTATCTCTTAATAGAAACTATTCTTGTGTTCTTATTTCTTTTATAGTCTCTGGCTATAATTTTGACTTCTGAAATAGAGGATGGTTTTGCATTCTTGACGAAGTTATTCAATGGTAGATTAAGCTTCCAAATGAATCAATGGAGAAGAGTTACCTCATCCATCTCTGGAGCTAATCGCAGAAGTTTAGCAAGATTTTGGTGGCATTCTTCCAGGGTCTTTCCTTCTTGGGTTAGAAAACAATCCTTTTCACAAAGATTTTAGCATTTCAACGTGAGATTGCACGATAAGACATTCTTTTTTAAGGCATATACTGTTGTTTAAAAGAATACAAACTTTAACTAGTAAATCAATCAAATAGATCACTATTAACAATTAATAGAGAAGCGAGGGGCCATACCTCAACCCCTAAGAATGATATATAATTGAAAAGCAATATATATATATATATATATATATATATACCTTATAGAAATTTATCATTTATGTTTGTCTTCGCTCGTTAGTTAATAAGAGTTTCAAAACTTGATATATGAGAATAGAGAGTCTTCTAATACCTTCTCTTATGATTGAAATCATCCGATCATCCCCAAGATTTATCTCCTCTTATCGTACTCTGACTTTTCTCTGATTCTTTTCCTTTATAGTGCCGATGATCTAGAATTCGGCCTTCCAGCCTCTACATGCTGGGCAAAACCCTACGGGACCATACTCCTCGTCGTCGGCCGCCGCTGTGGTGGCGACGACCGAGGAATTAAGCGGCCTGTTGCCCTCTTAGGCTGGGTCACTCGATCCTCCTGCCTCTCAAAGGGATGTCCACGCACTAGGGTGGGCTAATTCACCGTACTAGCATGGGCTCTCAGAACTAGGCAGCATCACAATTACTCGCCTCAATTGGCCAACCTCATTCTCCCAATTGTATGATGGATACCATGGGTGGACTCTGGGCCTTACTATTCCGCCATTCGGCTACACAAGCACAAGAACAGGGCAGTGTCAAGGCAGGGAGAAGTTCTACATGTACCTTAATTTAACCAAGATAATCATTCATTACTCAACTAAACCATAGGACTAGAATCCATGTTACCTTCTTAAGAAAACAATCCTTTTCACAAAGATTTTAGCATTTCAACTTGAGATTACGCGATAAGACATTCTTTATTAAGGCATATGCTATTGTTTAAAAGAATACAAACTTTAACTAGTAAATCAATCAAATAGATCACTATTAACAATTCATAGAGAAGCCAAGGCCATACCTCAACCCGTAAGAATGATATATAATTAAAAAATAATATATATATATATACCATATAGAAATTTGTCGTTTGTGGTTGTCTTTGCTCGTTAATAAGAGTTTCAGAACTTGATATATGAGAAAAGCAAGTCTTCTAATACCTTCTCGTACGATTGAAATCATCCGATCATCCCCAAGATTTATCTCCTCGTACGCGTACTCTGACTTTTCTCTCTTTCGAAGGTCTATGGCAAAATAGCCCTCTTGTTGCAGGGCTACGGCATACTATTCTTTCTTTAAAAGAAAAGCTATGGAGTTTTGGTCTCTTCCTTCGAAAGACCATAGCAATCTAACCTTCTCTTCTAAGAGATTAGATCCCTGTGTAGAGATCGTGACAGAATCAGCAAATTGTTTCGGCTATAAATCTCTCATAAAAACTTAGAATATGGTCATATAGTCTCTCGTCGACACCTTGACCATGTAAAGATTCAAGGATACGATTTGTAAGAAAAACCTAGTTCTATCCCACAGGGGAGAGCGTGGTCTTCGAAAAGTCAAATTACCCATAGCGTAATGGATCATAGTTTGAGCAACTACTAATCTTGATTCCTAGAGATAACGCTTTTTTCCTTATCCATATGCAAGGCACAGCCCCGCTGGTCTAGTCTCCTAGAATAGAGTTGCTCGAGAACCTATTTATCTAGCATAGGGCAACTCTATTCTAGTCTCCTAGAATAGAGTTGCTCGAGAACCTATTTATCTAGCATAGGGCTTTCACTTAATCTGTTGGAAAGCTACCCGACTAATTGGGTCCACCCGTCTATAGGATGCTGCCGTGTCGGGGCATTCCACTCTCCCACTTTCCACGCTACTACTCTCAGGAGTCAATTTGTTTTCTAATCAATCCTACCACAGTGTTTCACATAAATAAACATGTTCCTTAATTAAGGCCCTTTTCACAAGGTTTGTTTAAACAACCTTTTTTCAAAGTATAATAATGCCAAAGACAAGATTCATAAAAAAAGTTTATACATGAATCAATTCCATACAAGCCAAACCAGCTCTCTTATTCTTTTCCTTTATACTACCGATGATCTAGAATTTGGCCTTCCAGCCTCTACATGCTGGGCAAAACCCTACAGGACCATACTCCTTGTCGCTGTGGCGAGGACTTAAGCCGACGACCTGTAGCCCTCTCAGGCTCCGTCGCTCGATCCTCCTGCCTCTCAGAGGGATGCCCACACACTAGCGTGGGCTAATTCACCGTACTAGCCTGGGCCCTCAGAACTAGGTAGCATCACAATTACTCACCTCAATCGGCAAACCTCATTCTCCCAATAGTATGAGGGATACCATGGGTGGACTCTGGGCCTTACTACTGTCTCCGTCATCTGTCTACACAAGCACAAGAACGGGGCAGTGTCAAGGTAGGGAGAAGTTCTACATGTACCTTAATTTAACCAAGATAATAATCCATTTACTACTCAACTAAACCATAGGACTAGAATCCATGTTACCTTCTTAAGAAAACAATCCTTTTCACAAAGATTTTAGCATTTCAACTTGAGATTGCGCGATAAGACATTCTTTATTAAGGCATATGCTGTTGTTTAAAAGAATACAAACTTTAACTAGTAAATCAATCAAATAGATTACTATTAATAATTAATAGAGAAGACAGGGCCATACCTCAACCCCTAAGAATGATATATAATTGAAAAACAATATATATATATATATACCATATATAAATTTGTGGTTTGTGGTTGTCTTTGCTCGTTAATAAGAGTTTCAGAACTTGATATATGAGAATAGCGAGTCTTCTAATACCTTCTCTTACGATTGAAATCATCCGATCATCCCCAAGATTTATCTCCTCTGAGTCCTACTCTGACTTTTCTCTCTTTCGAAGGTCTATGGCAAAATAGCCTTCTCTTGTTGCAGGGCTACGGCATACTATTCTTTCTTTAAAAGAAAAGCTATGGAGTTTTGGGTGGTCTCTTCCTCCGAAAGACCATAGCAATCTAACCTTCTCTTCTAAGATATTAGATCCCTGTGTACAGAACGTGTGACAGAATGAGCAAATTGTTTCGGCTATAAAACTCTCATAAAAACTCAGAATATGGTCATATAGTCACTCAAAAGAAGCGGAAGGCATCCGGTCTACAAGCACGCATAGTGGAAAAGGCAAAAACATCTGTATATAGCCGGAAACGCACTATCTTCCGAAATGCGTTACTTTTTCACATTTTTAGTATGCATGGACTCTAAATATATAAAAGTATTCTAAATGCGAGCTCGTATTATCTAAATTCTAATTTCTAATTTTGGAGATACTTATCTCTTAATAGAAACTATTCTTGTGTTCTTATTTCTTTTATAGTCTCTGGCTATAATTATGACTTCTGAAATAGAGGATGGTTTTGCATTCTTGACGAAGTTATTCAATGGTAGATTAAGCTTCCAAATGAATCGATGGAGAAGAGTTACCTCATCCATCTCTGGAGCTAATCGCAGAAGTTTAGCAAGATTTTGGTGGCATTCTTCCAGGGTCTTTCCTTCTTGGGTTAGAAAACAATCCTTTTCACAAAGATTTTAGCATTTCAACGTGAGATTGCGCGATAAGACATTCTTTTTTAAGGCATATACTGTTGTTTAAAAGAATACAAACTTTAACTAGTAAATCAATCAAATAGATCACTATTAACAATTAATAGAGAAGCGAGGGGCCATACCTCAACCCCTAAGAATGATATATAATTGAAAAGCAATATATATATATATATATATATATATATACCTTATAGAAATTTATCATTTATGTTTGTCTTCGCTCGTTAGTTAATAAGAGTTTCAGAACTTGATATATGAGAATAGAGAGTCTTCTAATACCTTCTCTTATGATTGAAATCATCCGATCATCCCCAAGATTTATCTCCTCTTATCGTACTCTGACTTTTCTCTGATTCTTTTCCTTTATAGTGCCGATGATCTAGAATTCGGCCTTCCAGCCTCTACATGCTGGGCAAAACCCTACGGGACCATACTCCTCGTCGTCGGCCGCCGCTGTGGTGGCGACCGAGGAATTAAGCGGCCTGTTGCCCTCTTAGGCTGGGTCACTCGATCCTCCTGCCTCTCAGAGGGATGTCCACGCACTAGGGTGGGCTAATTCACCGTACTAGCATGGGCTCTCAGAACTAGGCAGCATCACAATTACTCGCCTCAATTGGCCAACCTCATTCTCCCAATTGTATGATGGATACCATGGGTGGACTCTGGGCCTTACTATTCCGCCATTCGGCTACACAAGCACAAGAACAGGGCAGTGTCAAGGCAGGGAGAAGTTCTACATGTACCTTAATTTAACCAAGATAATCATTCATTACTCAACTAAACCATAGGACTAGAATCCATGTTACCTTCTTAAGAAAACAATCCTTTTCACAAAGATTTTAGCATTTCAACTTGAGATTACGCGATAAGACATTCTTTATTAAGGCATATGCTGTTGTTTAAAAGAATACAAACTTTAACTAGTAAATCAATCAAATAGATCACTATTAACAATTCATAGAGAAGCCAAGGCCATACCTCAACCCGTAAGAATGATATATAATTAAAAAATAATATATATATATATACCATATAGAAATTTATCGTTTGTGGTTGTCTTTGCTCGTTAATAAGAGTTTCAGAACTTGATATATGAGAAAAGCAAGTCTTCTAATACCTTCTCGTACGATTGAAATCATCCGATCATCCCCAAGATTTATCTCCTCTTACGCGTACTCTGACTTTTCTCTCTTTCGAAGGTCTATGGCAAAATAGCCCTCTTGTTGCAGGGCTACGGCATACTATTCTTTCTTTAAAAGAAAAGCTATGGAGTTTTGGTCTCTTCCTTCGAAAGACCATAGCAATCTAACCTTCTCTTCTAAGAGATTAGATCCCTGTGTAGAGATCGTGACAGAATCAGCAAATTGTTTCAGCTATAAATCTCTCATAAAAACTTAGAATATGGTCATATAGTCTCTCGTCGACACCTTGACCATGTAAAGATTCAAGGATACGATTTGTAAGAAAAACCTAGTTCTATCCCACAGGGGAGAGCGTGGTCTTTGAAAAGTCAAATTACCCATAGCGTAATGGATCATAGTTTGAGCAACTACTAATCTTGATTCCTAGAGATAACGTTTTTTTCCTTATCCATATGCAAGGCACAGCCCCGCTGGTCTAGTCTCCTAGAATAGAGTTGCTCGAGAACCTATTTATCTAGCATAGGGCAACTCTATTCTAGTCTCCTAGAATAGAGTTGCTCGAGAACCTATTTATCTAGCATAGGGCTTTCACTTAATCTGTTGGAAAGCTACCCGACTAATTGGGTCCACCCGTCTAGAGGATGCTGCCGTGTCGGGGCATTCCACTCTCCCACTTTCCACGCTACTACTCTCAGGAGTCAATTTGTTTTCTAATCAATCCTACCACAGTGTTTCACATAAATAAACATGTTCCTTAATTAAGGCCCTTTTCACAAGGTTTGTTTAAACAACCTTTTTTCAAAGTATAATAATGCCAAAGACAAGATTCATAAAAAAAGTTTATACATGAATCAATTCCATACAAGCCAAACCAGCTCTCTTATTCTTTTCCTTTATACTACCGATGATCTAGAATTTGGCCTTCCAGCCTCTACATGCTGGGCAAAACCCTACAGGACCATCCTCCTTGTCGCTGTGGCGAGGACTTAAGCCGACGACCTGTAGCCCTCTCAGGCTCCGTCGCTCGATCCTCCTGCCTCTCAGAGGGATGCCCACACACTAGCGTGGGCTAATTCACCGTACTAGCCTGGGCCCTCAGAACTAGGTAGCATCACAATTACTCGCCTCAATCGGCAAACCTCATTCTCCCAATAGTATGAGGGATACCATGGGTGGACTCTGGGCCTTACTACTGTCTCCGTCATCTGTCTACACAAGCACAAGAACGGGGCAGTGTCAAGGTAGGGAGAAGTTCTACATGTACCTTAATTTAACCAAGATAATAATCCATTTACTACTCAACTAAACCATAGGACTAGAATCCATGTTACCTTCTTAAGAAAACAATCCTTTTCACAAAGATTTTAGCATTTCAACTTGAGATTGCGCGATAAGACATTCTTTATTAAGGCATATGCTGTTGTTTAAAAGAATACAAACTTTAACTAGTAAATCAATCAAATAGATTACTATTAATAATTAATAGAGAAGACAGGGCCATACCTCAACCCCTAAGAATGATATATAATTGAAAAACAATATATATATATATATACCATATATAAATTTGTGGTTTGTGGTTGTCTTTGCTCGTTAATAAGAGTTTCAGAACTTGATATATGAGAATAGCGAGTCTTCTAATACCTTCTCTTACGATTGAAATCATCCGATCATCCCCAAGATTTATCTCCTCTGAGTCCTACTCTGACTTTTCTCTCTTTCGAAGGTCTATGGCAAAATAGCCTTCTCTTGTTGCAGGGCTACGGCATACTATTCTTTCTTTAAAAGAAAAGCTATGGAGTTTTGGGTGGTCTCTTCCTCCGAAAGACCATAGTAATCTAACCTTCTCTTCTAAGATATTAGATCCCTGTGTACAGAACGTGTGACAGAATGAGCAAATTGTTTCGGCTATAAAACTCTCATAAAAACTCAGAATATGGTCATATAGTCACTCAAAAGAAGCGGAAGGCATCCGGTCTACAAGCACGCATAGTGGAAAAGGCAAAAACATCTGTATATAGCCGGAAACGCACTATCTTCAGAAATGCGTTACTTTTTCACATTTTTAGTATGCATGGACTCTAAATATATAAAAGTATTCTAAATGCGACCTCGTATCATCTAAATTCTAATTTCTAATTTTGGAGATACTTATCTCTTAATAGAAACTATTCTTGTGTTCTTATTTCTTTTATAGTCTCTGGCTATAATTATGACTTCTGAAATAGAGGATGGTTTTGCATTCTTGACGAAGTTATTCAATGGTAGATTAAGCTTCCAAATGAATTGATGGAGAAGAGTTACCTCATCCATCTCTGGAGCTAATCGCAGAAGTTTAGCAAGATTTTGGTGGCATTCTTCCAGGGTCTTTCCTTCTTGGGTTAGAAAACAATCCTTTTCACAAAGATTTTAGCATTTCAACTTGAGATTGCGCGATAAGACATTCTTTTTTAAGGCATATACTGTTGTTTAAAAGAATACAAACTTTAACTAGTAAATCAATCAAATAGATCACTATTAACAATTAATAGAGAAGCGAGGGGCCATACCTCAACCCCTAAGAATGATATATAATTGAAAAGCAATATATATATATATATATATATATATATATATATATATATATATACCTTATAGAAATTTATCATTTATGTTTGTCTTCGCTCGTTAGTTAATAAGAGTTTCAGAACTTGATATATGAGAATAGAGAGTCTTCTAATACCTTCTCTTATGATTGAAATCATCCGATCATCCCCAAGATTTATCTCCTCTTATCGTACTCTGACTTTTCTCTGATTCTTTTCCTTTATAGTGCCGATGATCTAGAATTCGGCCTTCCAGCCTCTACATGCTGGGCAAAACCCTACGGGACCATACTCCTCGTCGTCGGCCGCCGCTGTGGTGGCGACCGAGGAATTAAGCGGCCTGTTGCCCTCTTAGGCTGGGTCACTCGATCCTCTTGCCTCTCAGAGGGATGTCCACGCACTAGGGTGGGCTAATTCACCGTACTAGCATGGGCTCTCAGAACTAGGCAGCATCACAATTACTCGCCTCAATTGGCCAACCTCATTCTCCCAATTGTATGATGGATACCATGGGTGGACTCTGGGCCTTACTATTCCGCCATTCGGCTACACAAGCACAAGAACAGGGCAGTGTCAAGGCAGGGAGAAGTTCTACATGTACCTTAATTTAACCAAGATAATCATTCATTACTCAACTAAACCATAGGACTAGAATCCATGTTACCTTCTTAAGAAAACAATCCTTTTCACAAAGATTTTAGCATTTCAACTTGAGATTACGCGATAAGACATTCTTTATTAAGGCATATGCTGTTGTTTAAAAGAATACAAACTTTAACTAGTAAATCAATCAAATAGATCACTATTAACAATTCATAGAGAAGCCAAGGCCATACCTCAACCCGTAAGAATGATATATAATTAAAAAATAATATATATATATATACCATATAGAAATTTGTCGTTTGTGGTTGTCTTTGCTCGTTAATAAGAGTTTCAGAACTTGATATATGAGAAAAGCAAGTCTTCTAATACCTTCTCGTACGATTGAAATCATCCGATCATCCCCAAGATTTATCTCCTCTTACGCGTACTCTGACTTTTCTCTCTTTCGAAGGTCTATGGCAAAATAGCCCTCTTGTTGCAGGGCTACGGCATACTATTCTTTCTTTAAAAGAAAAGCTATGGAGTTTTGGTCTCTTCCTTCGAAAGACCATAGCAATCTAACCTTCTCTTCTAAGAGATTAGATCCCTGTGTAGAGATCGTGACAGAATCAGCAAATTGTTTCGGCTATAAATCTCTCATAAAAACTTAGAATATGGTCATATAGTCTCTCGTCGACACCTTGACCATGTAAAGATTCAAGGATACGATTTGTAAGAAAAACCTAGTTCTATCCCACAGGGGAGAGCGTGGTCTTCGAAAAGTCAAATTACCCATAGCGTAATGGATCATAGTTTGAGCAACTACTAATCTTGATTCCTAGAGATAACGCTTTTTTCCTTATCCATATGCAAGGCACAGCCCCGCTGGTCTAGTCTCCTAGAATAGAGTTGCTCGAGAACCTATTTATCTAGCATAGGGCAACTCTATTCTAGTCTCCTAGAATAGAGTTGCTCGAGAACCTATTTATCTAGCATAGGGCTTTCACTTAATCTGTTGGAAAGCTACCCGACTAATTGGGTCCACCCGTCTATAGGATGCTGCCGTGTCGGGGCATTCCACTCTCCCACTTTCCACGCTACTACTCTCAGGAGTCAATTTGTTTTCTAATCAATCCTACCACAGTGTTTCACATAAATAAACATGTTCCTTAATTAAGGCCCTTTTCACAAGGTTTGTTTAAACAACCTTTTTTCAAAGTATAAGAATGCCAAAGACAAGATTCATAAAAAAAGTTTATACATGAATCAATTCCATACAAGCCAAACCAGCTCTCTTATTCTTTTCCTTTATACTACCGATGATCTAGAATTTGGCCTTCCAGCCTCTACATGCTGGGCAAAACCCTACAGGACCATCCTCCTTGTCGCTGTGGCGAGGACTTAAGCCGACGACCTGTAGCCCTCTCAGGCTCCGTCGCTCGATCCTCCTGCCTCTCAGAGGGATGCCCACACACTAGCGTGGGCTAATTCACCGTACTAGCCTGGGCCCTCAGAACTAGGTAGCATCACAATTACTCGCCTCAATCGGCAAACCTCATTCTCCCAATAGTATGAGGGATACCATGGGTGGACTCTGGGCCTTACTACTGTCTCCGTCATCTGTCTACACAAGCACAAGAACGGGGCAGTGTCAAGGTAGGGAGAAGTTCTACATGTACCTTAATTTAACCAAGATAATAATCCATTTACTACTCAACTAAACCATAGGACTAGAATCCATGTTACCTTCTTAAGAAAACAATCCTTTTCACAAAGATTTTAGCATTTCAACTTGAGATTGCGCGATAAGACATTCTTTATTAAGGCATATGCTGTTGTTTAAAAGAATACAAACTTTAACTAGTAAATCAATCAAATAGATTACTATTAATAATTAATAGAGAAGACAGGGCCATACCTCAACCCCTAAGAATGATATATAATTGAAAAACAATATATATATATATATACCATATATAAATTTGTGGTTTGTGGTTGTCTTTGCTCGTTAATAAGAGTTTCAGAACTTGATATATGAGAATAGCGAGTCTTCTAATACCTTCTCTTACGATTGAAATCATCCGATCATCCCCAAGATTTATCTCCTCTGAGTCCTACTCTGACTTTTCTCTCTTTCGAAGGTCTATGGCAAAATAGCCTTCTCTTGTTGCAGGGCTACGGCATACTATTCTTTCTTTAAAAGAAAAGCTATGGAGTTTTGGGTGGTCTCTTCCTCCGAAAGACCATAGTAATCTAACCTTCTCTTCTAAGATATTAGATCCCTGTGTACAGAACGTGTGACAGAATGAGCAAATTGTTTCGGCTATAAAACTCTCATAAAAACTCAGAATATGGTCATATAGTCACTCAAAAGAAGCGGAAGGCATCCGGTCTACAAGCACGCATAGTGGAAAAGGCAAAAACATCTGTATATAGCCGGAAACGCACTATCTTCAGAAATGCGTTACTTTTTCACATTTTTAGTATGCATGGACTCTAAATATATAAAAGTATTCTAAATGCGACCTCGTATCATCTAAATTCTAATTTCTAATTTTGGAGATACTTATCTCTTAATAGAAACTATTCTTGTGTTCTTATTTCTTTTATAGTCTCTGGCTATAATTATGACTTCTGAAATAGAGGATGGTTTTGCATTCTTGACGAAGTTATTCAATGGTAGATTAAGCTTCCAAATGAATTGATGGAGAAGAGTTACCTCATCCATCTCTGGAGCTAATCGCAGAAGTTTAGCAAGATTTTGGTGGCATTCTTCCAGGGTCTTTCCTTCTTGGGTTAGAAAACAATCCTTTTCACAAAGATTTTAGCATTTCAACTTGAGATTGCGCGATAAGACATTCTTTTTTAAGGCATATACTGTTGTTTAAAAGAATACAAACTTTAACTAGTAAATCAATCAAATAGATCACTATTAACAATTAATAGAGAAGCGAGGGGCCATACCTCAACCCCTAAGAATGATATATAATTGAAAAGCAATATATATATATATATATATATATATATATATATATATATATATACCTTATAGAAATTTATCATTTATGTTTGTCTTCGCTCGTTAGTTAATAAGAGTTTCAGAACTTGATATATGAGAATAGAGAGTCTTCTAATACCTTCTCTTATGATTGAAATCATCCGATCATCCCCAAGATTTATCTCCTCTTATCGTACTCTGACTTTTCTCTGATTCTTTTCCTTTATAGTGCCGATGATCTAGAATTCGGCCTTCCAGCCTCTACATGCTGGGCAAAACCCTACGGGACCATACTCCTCGTCGTCGGCCGCCGCTGTGGTGGCGACCGAGGAATTAAGCGGCCTGTTGCCCTCTTAGGCTGGGTCACTCGATCCTCTTGCCTCTCAGAGGGATGTCCACGCACTAGGGTGGGCTAATTCACCGTACTAGCATGGGCTCTCAGAACTAGGCAGCATCACAATTACTCGCCTCAATTGGCCAACCTCATTCTCCCAATTGTATGATGGATACCATGGGTGGACTCTGGGCCTTACTATTCCGCCATTCGGCTACACAAGCACAAGAACAGGGCAGTGTCAAGGCAGGGAGAAGTTCTACATGTACCTTAATTTAACCAAGATAATCATTCATTACTCAACTAAACCATAGGACTAGAATCCATGTTACCTTCTTAAGAAAACAATCCTTTTCACAAAGATTTTAGCATTTCAACTTGAGATTACGCGATAAGACATTCTTTATTAAGGCATATGCTGTTGTTTAAAAGAATACAAACTTTAACTAGTAAATCAATCAAATAGATCACTATTAACAATTCATAGAGAAGCCAAGGCCATACCTCAACCCGTAAGAATGATATATAATTAAAAAATAATATATATATATATACCATATAGAAATTTGTCGTTTGTGGTTGTCTTTGCTCGTTAATAAGAGTTTCAGAACTTGATATATGAGAAAAGCAAGTCTTCTAATACCTTCTCGTACGATTGAAATCATCCGATCATCCCCAAGATTTATCTCCTCTTACGCGTACTCTGACTTTTCTCTCTTTCGAAGGTCTATGGCAAAATAGCCCTCTTGTTGCAGGGCTACGGCATACTATTCTTTCTTTAAAAGAAAAGCTATGGAGTTTTGGTCTCTTCCTTCGAAAGACCATAGCAATCTAACCTTCTCTTCTAAGAGATTAGATCCCTGTGTAGAGATCGTGACAGAATCAGCAAATTGTTTCGGCTATAAATCTCTCATAAAAACTTAGAATATGGTCATATAGTCTCTCGTCGACACCTTGACCATGTAAAGATTCAAGGATACGATTTGTAAGAAAAACCTAGTTCTATCCCACAGGGGAGAGCGTGGTCTTCGAAAAGTCAAATTACCCATAGCGTAATGGATCATAGTTTGAGCAACTACTAATCTTGATTCCTAGAGATAACGCTTTTTTCCTTATCCATATGCAAGGCACAGCCCCGCTGGTCTAGTCTCCTAGAATAGAGTTGCTCGAGAACCTATTTATCTAGCATAGGGCAACTCTATTCTAGTCTCCTAGAATAGAGTTGCTCGAGAACCTATTTATCTAGCATAGGGCTTTCACTTAATCTGTTGGAAAGCTACCCGACTAATTGGGTCCACCCGTCTATAGGATGCTGCCGTGTCGGGGCATTCCACTCTCCCACTTTCCACGCTACTACTCTCAGGAGTCAATTTGTTTTCTAATCAATCCTACCACAGTGTTTCACATAAATAAACATGTTCCTTAATTAAGGCCCTTTTCACAAGGTTTGTTTAAACAACCTTTTTTCAAAGTATAAGAATGCCAAAGACAAGATTCATAAAAAAAGTTTATACATGAATCAATTCCATACAAGCCAAACCAGCTCTCTTATTCTTTTCCTTTATACTACCGATGATCTAGAATTTGGCCTTCCAGCCTCTACATGCTGGGCAAAACCCTACAGGACCATCCTCCTTGTCGCTGTGGCGAGGACTTAAGCCGACGACCTGTAGCCCTCTCAGGCTCCGTCGCTCGATCCTCCTGCCTCTCAGAGGGATGCCCACACACTAGCGTGGGCTAATTCACCGTACTAGCCTGGGCCCTCAGAACTAGGTAGCATCACAATTACTCGCCTCAATCGGCAAACCTCATTCTCCCAATAGTATGAGGGATACCATGGGTGGACTCTGGGCCTTACTACTGTCTCCGTCATCTGTCTACACAAGCACAAGAACGGGGCAGTGTCAAGGTAGGGAGAAGTTATACATGTACCTTAATTTAACCAAGATAATAATCCATTTACTACTCAACTAAACCATAGGACTAGAATCCATGTTACCTTCTTAAGAAAACAATCCTTTTCACAAAGATTTTAGCATTTCAACTTGAAATTGCGCGATAAGACATTCTTTATTAAGGCATATGCTGTTGTTTAAAAGAATACAAACTTTAACTAGTAAATCAATCAAATAGATTACTATTAATAATTAATAGAGAAGACAGGGCCATACCTCAACCCCTAAGAATGATATATAATTGAAAAACAATATATATATATATATACCATATATAAATTTGTGGTTTGTGGTTGTCTTTGCTCGTTAATAAGAGTTTCAGAACTTGATATATGAGAATAGCGAGTCTTCTAATACCTTCTCTTACGATTGAAATCATCCGATCATCCCCAAGATTTATCTCCTCTGAGTCCTACTCTGACTTTTCTCTCTTTCGAAGGTCTATGGCAAAATAGCCTTCTCTTGTTGCAGGGCTACGGCATACTATTCTTTCTTTAAAAGAAAAGCTATGGAGTTTTGGGTGGTCTCTTCCTCCGAAAGACCATAGCAATCTAACCTTCTCTTCTAAGATATTAGATCCCTGTGTACAGAACGTGTGACAGAATGAGCAAATTGTTTCGGCTATAAAACTCTCATAAAAACTCAGAATATGGTCATATAGTCACTCAAAAGAAGCGGAAGGCATCCGGTCTACAAGCACGCATAGTGGAAAAGGCAAAAACATCTGTATATAGCCGGAAACGCACTATCTTCAGAAATGCGTTACTTTTTCACATTTTTAGTATGCATGGACTCTAAATATATAAAAGTATTCTAAATGCGACCTCGTATCATCTAAATTCTAATTTCTAATTTTGGAGATACTTATCTCTTAATAGAAACTATTCTTGTGTTCTTATTTCTTTTATAGTCTCTGGCTATAATTATGACTTCTGAAATAGAGGATGGTTTTGCATTCTTGACGAAGTTATTCAATGGTAGATTAAGCTTCCAAATGAATCGATGGAGAAGAGTTACCTCATCCATCTCTGGAGCTAATCGCAGAAGTTTAGCAAGATTTTGGTGGCATTCTTCCAGGTTCTTTCCTTCTTGGGTTAGAAAACAATCCTTTTCACAAAGATTTTAGCATTTCAACTTGAGATTGCGCGATAAGACATTCTTTTTTAAGGCATATACTGTTGTTTAAAAGAATACAAACTTTAACTAGTAAATCAATCAAATAGATCACTATTAACAATTAATAGAGAAGCGAGGGGCCATACCTCAACCCCTAAGAATGATATATAATTGAAAAGCAATATATATATATATATATATATATATATATATATATATACCTTATAGAAATTTATCATTTATGTTTGTCTTCGCTCGTTAGTTAATAAGAGTTTCAGAACTTGATATATGAGAATAGAGAGTCTTCTAATACCTTCTCTTATGATTGAAATCATCCGATCATCCCCAAGATTTATCTCCTCTTATCGTACTCTGACTTTTCTCTGATTCTTTTCCTTTATAGTGCTGATGATCTAGAATTCGGCCTTCCAGCCTCTACATGCTGGGCAAAACCCTACGGGACCATACTCCTCGTCGTCGGCCGCCGCTGTGGTGGCGACCGAGGAATTAAGCGGCCTGTTGCCCTCTTAGGCTGGGTCACTCGATCCTCTTGCCTCTCAGAGGGATGTCCACGCACTAGGGTGGGCTAATTCACCGTACTAGCATGGGCTCTCAGAACTAGGCAGCATCACAATTACTCGCCTCAATTGGCCAACCTCATTCTCCCAATTGTATGATGGATACCATGGGTGGACTCTGGGCCTTACTATTCCGCCATTCGGCTACACAAGCACAAGAACAGGGCAGTGTCAAGGCAGGGAGAAGTTCTACATGTACCTTAATTTAACCAAGATAATCATTCATTACTCAACTAAACCATAGGACTAGAATCCATGTTACCTTCTTAAGAAAACAATCCTTTTCACAAAGATTTTAGCATTTCAACTTGAGATTACGCGATAAGACATTCTTTATTAAGGCATATGCTGTTGTTTAAAAGAATACAAACTTTAACTAGTAAATCAATCAAATAGATCACTATTAACAATTCATAGAGAAGCCAAGGCCATACCTCAATCCGTAAGAATGATATATAATTAAAAAATAATATATATATATATACCATATAGAAATTTGTCGTTTGTGGTTGTCTTTGCTCGTTAATAAGAGTTTCAGAACTTGATATATGAGAAAAGCAAGTCTTCTAATACCTTCTCGTACGATTGAAATCATCCGATCATCCCCAAGATTTATCTCCTCTTACGCGTACTCTGACTTTTCTCTCTTTCGAAGGTCTATGGCAAAATAGCCCTCTTGTTGCAGGGCTACGGCATACTATTCTTTCTTTAAAAGAAAAGCTATGGAGTTTTGGTCTCTTCCTTCGAAAGACCATAGCAATCTAACCTTCTCTTCTAAGAGATTAGATCCCTGTGTAGAGATCGTGACAGAATCAGCAAATTGTTTCGGCTATAAATCTCTCATAAAAACTTAGAATATGGTCATATAGTCTCTCGTCGACACCTTGACCATGTAAAGATTCAAGGATACGATTTGTAAGAAAAACCTAGTTCTATCCCACAGGGGAGAGCGTGGTCTTCGAAAAGTCAAATTACCCATAGCGTAATTGATCATAGTTTGAGCAACTACTAATCTTGATTCCTAGAGATAACGCTTTTTTCCTTATCCATATGCAAGGCACAGCCCCACTGGTCTAGTCTCCTAGAATAGAGTTGCTCGAGAACCTATTTATCTAGCATAGGGCAACTCTATTCTAGTCTCCTAGAATAGAGTTGCTCGAGAACCTATTTATCTAGCATAGGGCTTTCACTTAATCTGTTGGAAAGCTACCCGACTAATTGGGTCCACCCGTCTATAGGATGCTGTCGTGTCGGGGCATTCCACTCTCCCACTTTCCACGCTACTACTCTCAGGAGTCAATTTGTTTTCTAATCAATCCTACCACAGTGTTTCACATAAATAAACATGTTCCTTAATTAAGGCCCTTTTCACAAGGTTTGTTTAAACAACCTTTTTTCAAAGTATAATAATGCCAAAGACAAGATTCATAAAAAAAGTTTATACATGAATCAATTCCATACAAGCCAAACCAGCTCTCTTATTCTTTTCCTTTATACTACCGATGATCTAGAATTTGGCCTTCCAGCCTCTACATGCTGGGCAAAACCCTACAGGACCATACTCCTTGTCGCTGTGGCGAGGACTTAAGCCGACGACCTGTAGCCCTCTCAGGCTCCGTCGCTCGATCCTCCTGCCTCTCAGAGGGATGCCCACACACTAGAGTGGGCTAATTCACCGTACTAGCCTGGGCCCTCAGAACTAGGTAGCATCACAATTACTCGCCTCAATCGGCAAACCTCATTTTCCCAATAGTATGAGGGATACCATGGGTGGACTCTGGGCCTTACTACTGTCTCCGTCATCTGTCTACACAAGCACAAGAACGGGGCAGTGTCAAGGTAGGGAGAAGTTCTACATGTACCTTAATTTAACCAAGATAATAATCCATTTACTACTCAACTAAACCATAGGACTAGAATCCATGTTACCTTCTTAAGAAAACAATCCTTTTCACAAAGATTTTAGCATTTCAACTTGAGATTGCGCGATAAGACATTCTTTATTAAGGCATATGCTGTTGTTTAAAAGAATACAAACTTTAACTAGTAAATCAATCAAATAGATTACTATTAATAATTAATAGAGAAGACAGGGCCATACCTCAACCCCTAAGAATGATATATAATTGAAAAACAATATATATATATATATACCATATATAAATTTGTGGTTTGTGGTTGTCTTTGCTCGTTAATAAGAGTTTCAGAACTTGATATATGAGAATAGCGAGTCTTCTAATACCTTCTCTTACGATTGAAATCATCCGATCATCCCCAAGATTTATCTCCTCTGAGTCCTACTCTGACTTTTCTCTCTTTCGAAGGTCTATGGCAAAATAGCCTTCTCTTGTTGTTTGCAGGGCTACGGCATACTATTCTTTCTTTAAAAGAAAAGCTATGGAGTTTTGGGTGGTCTCTTCCTCCGAAAGACCATAGCAATCTAACCTTCTCTTCTAAGATATTAGATCCCTGTGTACAGAACGTGTGACAGAATGAGCAAATTGTTTCGGCTATAAAACTCTCATAAAAACTCAGAATATGGTCATATAGTCACTCAAAAGAAGCGGAAGGCATCCGGTCTACAAGCACGCATAGTGGAAAAGGCAAAAACATCTGTATATAGCCGGAAACGCACTATCTTCAGAAATGCGTTACTTTTTCACATTTTTAGTATGCATGGACTCTAAATATATAAAAGTATTCTAAATGCGACCTCGTATCATCTAAATTCTAATTTCTAATTTTGGAGATACTTATCTCTTAATAGAAACTATTCTTGTGTTCTTATTTCTTTTATAGTCTCTGGCTATAATTATGACTTCTGAAATAGAGGATGGTTTTGCATTCTTGACGAAGTTATTCAATGGTAGATTAAGCTTCCAAATGAATCGATGGAGAAGAGTTACCTCATCCATCTCTGGAGCTAATCGCAGAAGTTTAGCAAGATTTTGGTGGCATTCTTCCAGGGTCTTTCCTTCTTGGGTTAGAAAACAATCCTTTTCACAAAGATTTTAGCATTTCAACTTGAGATTGCGCGATAAGACATTCTTTTTTAAGGCATATACTGTTGTTTAAAAGAATACAAACTTTAACTAGTAAATCAATCAAATAGATCACTATTAACAATTAATAGAGAAGCGAGGGGCCATACCTCAACCCCTAAGAATGATATATAATTGAAAAGCAATATATATATATATATATATATATATATATATATATATACCTTATAGAAATTTATCATTTATGTTTGTCTTCGCTCGTTAGTTAATAAGAGTTTCAGAACTTGATATATGAGAATAGAGAGTCTTCTAATACCTTCTCTTATGATTGAAATCATCCGATCATCCCCAAGATTTATCTCCTCTTATCGTACTCTGACTTTTCTCTGATTCTTTTCCTTTATAGTGCCGATGATCTAGAATTCGGCCTTCCAACCTCTACATGCTGGGCAAAACCCTACGGGACCATACTCCTCGTCGTCGGCCGCCGCTGTGGTGGCGACCGAGGAATTAAGCGGCCTGTTGCCCTCTTAGGCTGGGTCACTCGATCCTCTTGCCTCTCAGAGGGATGTCCACGCACTAGGGTGGGCTAATTCACCGTACTAGCATGGGCTCTCAGAACTAGGCAGCATCACAATTACTCGCCTCAATTGGCCAACCTCATTCTCCCAATTGTATGATGGATACCATGGGTGGACTCTGGGCCTTACTATTCCGCCATTCGGCTACACAAGCACAAGAACAGGGCAGTGTCAAGGCAGGGAGAAGTTCTACATGTACCTTAATTTAACCAAGATAATCATTCATTACTCAACTAAACCATAGGACTAGAATCCATGTTACCTTCTTAAGAAAACAATCCTTTTCACAAAGATTTTAGCATTTCAACTTGAGATTACGCGATAAGACATTCTTTATTAAGGCATATGCTGTTGTTTAAAAGAATACAAACTTTAACTAGTAAATCAATCAAATAGATCACTATTAACAATTCATAGAGAAGCCAAGGCCATACCTCAACCCGTAAGAATGATATATAATTAAAAAATAATATATATATATATACCATATAGAAATTTGTCGTTTGTGGTTGTCTTTGCTCGTTAATAAGAGTTTCAGAACTTGATATATGAGAAAAGCAAGTCTTCTAATACCTTCTCGTACGATTGAAATCATCCGATCATCCCCAAGATTTATCTCCTCTTACGCGTACTCTGACTTTTCTCTCTTTCGAAGGTCTATGGCAAAATAGCCCTCTTGTTGCAGGGCTACGGCATACTATTCTTTCTTTAAAAGAAAAGCTATGGAGTTTTGGTCTCTTCCTTCGAAAGACCATAGCAATCTAACCTTCTCTTCTAAGAGATTAGATCCCTGTGTAGAGATCGTGACAGAATCAGCAAATTGTTTCGGCTATAAATCTCTCATAAAAACTTAGAATATGGTCATATAGTCTCTCGTCGACACCTTGACCATGTAAAGATTCAAGGATACGATTTGTAAGAAAAACCTAGTTCTATCCCACAGGGGAGAGCGTGGTCTTCGAAAAGTCAAATTACCCATAGCGTAATTGATGATAGTTTGAGCAACTACTAATCTTGATTCCTAGAGATAACGCTTTTTTCCTTATCCATATGCAAGGCACAGCCCCGCTGGTCTAGTCTCCTAGAATAGAGTTGCTCGAGAACCTATTTATCTAGCATAGGGCAACTCTATTCTAGTCTCCTAGAATAGAGTTGCTCGAGAACCTATTTATCTAGCATAGGGCTTTCACTTAATCTGTTGGAAAGCTACCCGACTAATTGGGTCCACCCGTCTATAGGATGCTGCCGTGTCGGGGCATTCCACTCTCCCACTTTCCACGCTACTACTCTCAGGAGTCAATTTGTTTTCTAATCAATCCTACCACAGTGTTTCACATAAATAAACATGTTCCTTAATTAAGGTCCTTTTCACAAGGTTTGTTTAAACAACCTTTTTTCAAAGTATAATAATGCCAAAGACAAGATTCATAAAAAAAGTTTATACATGAATCAATTCCATACAAGCCAAACCAGCTCTCTTATTCTTTTCCTTTATACTACCGATGATCTAGAATTTGGCCTTCCAGCCTCTACATGCTGGGCAAAACCCTACAGGACCATACTCCTTGTCGCTGTGGCGAGGACTTAAGCCGACGACCTGTAGCCCTCTCAGGCTCCGTCGCTCGATCCTCCTGCCTCTCAGAGGGATGCCCACACACTAGAGTGGGCTAATTCACCGTACTAGCCTGGGCCCTCAGAACTAGGTAGCATCACAATTACTCGCCTCAATCGGCAAACCTCATTTTCCCAATAGTATGAGGGATACCATGGGTGGACTCTGGGCCTTACTACTGTCTCCGTCATCTGTCTACACAAGCACAAGAACGGGGCAGTGTCAAGGTAGGGAGAAGTTCTACATGTACCTTAATTTAACCAAGATAATAATCCATTTACTACTCAACTAAACCATAGGACTAGAATCCATGTTACCTTCTTAAGAAAACAATCCTTTTCACAAAGATTTTAGCATTTCAACTTGAGATTGCGCGATAAGACATTCTTTATTAAGGCATATGCTGTTGTTTAAAAGAATACAAACTTTAACTAGTAAATCAATCAAATAGATTACTATTAATAATTAATAGAGAAGACAGGGCCATACCTCAACCCCTAAGAATGATATATAATTGAAAAACAATATATATATATATATACCATATATAAATTTGTGGTTTGTGGTTGTCTTTGCTCGTTAATAAGAGTTTCAGAACTTGATATATGAGAATAGCGAGTCTTCTAATACCTTCTCTTACGATTGAAATCATCCGATCATCCCCAAGATTTATCTCCTCTGAGTCCTACTCTGACTTTTCTCTCTTTCGAAGGTCTATGGCAAAATAGCCTTCTCTTGTTGTTTGCAGGGCTACGGCATACTATTCTTTCTTTAAAAGAAAAGCTATGGAGTTTTGGGTGGTCTCTTCCTCCGAAAGACCATAGCAATCTAACCTTCTCTTCTAAGATATTAGATCCCTGTGTACAGAACGTGTGACAGAATGAGCAAATTGTTTCGGCTATAAAACTCTCATAAAAACTCAGAATATGGTCATATAGTCACTCAAAAGAAGCGGAAGGCATCCGGTCTACAAGCACGCATAGTGGAAAAGGCAAAAACATCTGTATATAGCCGGAAACGCACTATCTTCAGAAATGCGTTACTTTTTCACATTTTTAGTATGCATGGACTCTAAATATATAAAAGTATTCTAAATGCGACCTCGTATCATCTAAATTCTAATTTCTAATTTTGGAGATACTTATCTCTTAATAGAAACTATTCTTGTGTTCTTATTTCTTTTATAGTCTCTGGCTATAATTATGACTTCTGAAATAGAGGATGGTTTTGCATTCTTGACGAAGTTATTCAATGGTAGATTAAGCTTCCAAATGAATCGATGGAGAAGAGTTACCTCATCCATCTCTGGAGCTAATCGCAGAAGTTTAGCAAGATTTTGGTGGCATTCTTCCAGGGTCTTTCCTTCTTGGGTTAGAAAACAATCCTTTTCACAAAGATTTTAGCATTTCAACTTGAGATTGCGCGATAAGACATTCTTTTTTAAGGCATATACTGTTGTTTAAAAGAATACAAACTTTAACTAGTAAATCAATCAAATAGATCACTATTAACAATTAATAGAGAAGCGAGGGGCCATACCTCAACCCCTAAGAATGATATATAATTGAAAAGCAATATATATATATATATATATATATATATACCTTATAGAAATTTATCATTTATGTTTGTCTTCGCTCGTTAGTTAATAAGAGTTTCAGAACTTGATATATGAGAATAGAGAGTCTTCTAATACCTTCTCTTATGATTGAAATCATCCGATCATCCCCAAGATTTATCTCCTCTTATCGTACTCTGACTTTTCTCTGATTCTTTTCCTTTATAGTGCCGATGATCTAGAATTCGGCCTTCCAACCTCTACATGCTGGGCAAAACCCTACGGGACCATACTCCTCGTCGTCGGCCGCCGCTGTGGTGGCGACCGAGGAATTAAGCGGCCTGTTGCCCTCTTAGGCTGGGTCACTCGATCCTCTTGCCTCTCAGAGGGATGTCCACGCACTAGGGTGGGCTAATTCACCGTACTAGCATGGGCTCTCAGAACTAGGCAGCATCACAATTACTCGCCTCAATTGGCCAACCTCATTCTCCCAATTGTATGATGGATACCATGGGTGGACTCTGGGCCTTACTATTCCGCCATTCGGCTACACAAGCACAAGAACAGGGCAGTGTCAAGGCAGGGAGAAGTTCTACATGTACCTTAATTTAACCAAGATAATCATTCATTACTCAACTAAACCATAGGACTAGAATCCATGTTACCTTCTTAAGAAAACAATCCTTTTCACAAAGATTTTAGCATTTCAACTTGAGATTACGCGATAAGACATTCTTTATTAAGGCATATGCTGTTGTTTAAAAGAATACAAACTTTAACTAGTAAATCAATCAAATAGATCACTATTAACAATTCATAGAGAAGCCAAGGCCATACCTCAACCCGTAAGAATGATATATAATTAAAAAATAATATATATATATATACCATATAGAAACTTGTCGTTTGTGGTTGTCTTTGCTCGTTAATAAGAGTTTCAGAACTTGATATATGAGAAAAGCAAGTCTTCTAATACCTTCTCGTACGATTGAAATCATCCGATCATCCCCAAGATTTATCTCCTCTTACGCGTACTCTGACTTTTCTCTCTTTCGAAGGTCTATGGCAAAATAGCCCTCTTGTTGCAGGGCTACGGCATACTATTCTTTCTTTAAAAGAAAAGCTATGGAGTTTTGGTCTCTTCCTTCGAAAGACCATAGCAATCTAACCTTCTCTTCTAAGAGATTAGATCCCTGTGTAGAGATCGTGACAGAATCAGCAAATTGTTTCGGCTATAAATCTCTCATAAAAACTTAGAATATGGTCATATAGTCTCTCGTCGACACCTTGACCATGTAAAGATTCAAGGATACGATTTGTAAGAAAAACCTAGTTCTATCCCACAGGGGAGAGCGTGGTCTTCGAAAAGTCAAATTACCCATAGCGTAATTGATCATAGTTTGAGCAACTACTAATCTTGATTCCTAGAGATAACGCTTTTTTCCTTATCCATATGCAAGGCACAGCCCCGCTGGTTTAGTCTCCTAGAATAGAGTTGCTCGAGAACCTATTTATCTAGCATAGGGCAACTCTATTCTAGTCTCCTAGAATAGAGTTGCTTGAGAACCTATTTATCTAGCATAGGGCTTTCACTTAATCTGTTGGAAAGCTACCCGACTAATTGGGTCCACCCGTCTATAGGATGCTGCCGTGTCGGGGCATTCCACTCTCCCACTTTCCACGCTACTACTCTCAGGAGTCAATTTGTTTTCTAATCAATCCTACCACAGTGTTTCACATAAATAACCATGTTCCTTAATTAAGGCCCTTTTCACAAGGTTTGTTTAAACAACCTTTTTTCAAAGTATAATAATGCCAAAGACAAGATTCATAAAAAAAGTTTATACATGAATCAATTCCATACAAGCCAAACCAGCTCTCTTATTCTTTTCCTTTATACTACCGATGATCTAGAATTTGGCCTTCCAGCCTCTACATGCTGGGCAAAACCCTACAGGACCATACTCCTTGTCGCTGTGGCGAGGACTTAAGCCGACGACCTGTAGCCCTCTCAGGCTCCGTCGCTCGATCCTCCTGCCTCTCAGAGGGATGCCCACACACTAGCGTGGGCTAATTCACCGTACTAGCCTGGGCCCTCAGAACTAGGTAGCATCACAATTACTCGCCTCAATCGGCAAACCTCATTCTCCCAATAGTATGAGGGATACCATGGGTGGACTCTGGGCCTTACTACTGTCTCCGTCATCTGTCTACACAAGCACAAGAACGGGGCAGTGTCAAGGTAGGGAGAAGTTCTACATGTACCTTAATTTAACCAAGATAATAATCCATTTACTACTCAACTAAACCATAGGACTAGAATCCATGTTACCTTCTTAAGAAAACAATCCTTTTCACAAAGATTTTAGCATTTCAACTTGAGATTGCGCGATAAGACATTCTTTATTAAGGCATATGCTGTTGTTTAAAAGAATACAAACTTTAACTAGTAAATCAATCAAATAGATTACTATTAATAATTAATAGAGAAGACAGGGCCATACCTCAACCCCTAAGAATGATATATAATTGAAAAACAATATATATATATATATACCATATATAAATTTGTGGTTTGTGGTTGTCTTTGCTCGTTAATAAGAGTTTCAGAACTTGATATATGAGAATAGCGAGTCTTCTAATACCTTCTCTTACGATTGAAATCATCCGATCATCCCCAAGATTTATCTCCTCTGAGTCCTACTCTGACTTTTCTCTCTTTCGAAGGTCTATGGCAAAATAGCCTTCTCTTGTTGCAGGGCTACGGCATACTATTCTTTCTTTAAAAGAAAAGCTATGGAGTTTTGGGTGGTCTCTTCCTCCGAAAGACCATAGCAATCTAACCTTCTCTTCTAAGATATTAGATCCCTGTGTACAGAACGTGTGACAGAATGAGCAAATTGTTTCGGCTATAAAACTCTCATAAAAACTCAGAATATGGTCATATAGTCACTCAAAAGAAGCGGAAGGCATCCGGTCTACAAGCACGCATAGTGGAAAAGGCAAAAACATCTGTATATAGCCGAAAACGCACTATCTTCAGAAATGCGTTACTTTTTCACATTTTTAGTATGCATGGACTCTAAATATATAAAAGTATTCTAAATGCGACCTCGTATCATCTAAATTCTAATTTCTAATTTTGGAGATACTTATCTCTTAATAGAAACTATTCTTGTGTTCTTATTTCTTTTATAGTCTCTGGCTATAATTATGACTTCTGAAATAGAGGATGGTTTTGCATTCTTGACGAAGTTATTCAATGGTAGATTAAGCTTCCAAATGAATCGATGGAGAAGAGTTACCTCATCCATCTCTGGAGCTAATCGCAGAAGTTTAGCAAGATTTTGGTGGCATTCTTCCAGGGTCTTTCCTTCTTGGGTTAGAAAACAATCCTTTTCACAAAGATTTTAGCATTTCAACTTGAGATTGCGCGATAAGACATTCTTTTTTAAGGCATATACTGTTGTTTAAAAGAATACAAACTTTAACTAGTAAATCAATCAAATAGATCACTATTAACAATTAATAGAGAAGCGAGGGGCCATACCTCAACCCCTAAGAATGATATATAATTGAAAAGCAATATATATATATATATATATATATACCTTATAGAAATTTATCATTTATGTTTGTCTTCGCTCGTTAGTTAATAAGAGTTTCAGAACTTGATATATGAGAATAGAGAGTCTTCTAATACCTTCTCTTATGATTGAAATCATCCGATCATCCCCAAGATTTATCTCCTCTTATCGTACTCTGACTTTTCTCTGATTCTTTTCCTTTATAGTGCCGATGATCTAGAATTCGGCCTTCCAACCTCTACATGCTGGGCAAAACCCTACGGGACCATACTCCTCGTCGTCGGCCGCCGCTGTGGTGGCGACCGAGGAATTAAGCGGCCTGTTGCCCTCTTAGGCTGGGTCACTCGATCCTCTTGCCTCTCAGAGGGATGTCCACGCACTAGGGTGGGCTAATTCACCGTACTAGCATGGGCTCTCAGAACTAGGCAGCATCACAATTACTCGCCTCAATTGGCCAACCTCATTCTCCCAATTGTATGATGGATACCATGGGTGGACTCTGGGCCTTACTATTCCGCCATTCGGCTACACAAGCACAAGAACAGGGCAGTGTCAAGGCAGGGAGAAGTTCTACATGTACCTTAATTTAACCAAGATAATCATTCATTACTCAACTAAACCATAGGACTAGAATCCATGTTACCTTCTTAAGAAAACAATCCTTTTCACAAAGATTTTAGCATTTCAACTTGAGATTACGCGATAAGACATTCTTTATTAAGGCATATGCTGTTGTTTAAAAGAATACAAACTTTAACTAGTAAATCAATCAAATAGATCACTATTAACAATTCATAGAGAAGCCAAGGCCATACCTCAACCCGTAAGAATGATATATAATTAAAAAATAATATATATATATATACCATATAGAAACTTGTCGTTTGTGGTTGTCTTTGCTCGTTAATAAGAGTTTCAGAACTTGATATATGAGAAAAGCAAGTCTTCTAATACCTTCTCGTACGATTGAAATCATCCGATCATCCCCAAGATTTATCTCCTCTTACGCGTACTCTGACTTTTCTCTCTTTCGAAGGTCTATGGCAAAATAGCCCTCTTGTTGCAGGGCTACGGCATACTATTCTTTCTTTAAAAGAAAAGCTATGGAGTTTTGGTCTCTTCCTTCGAAAGACCATAGCAATCTAACCTTCTCTTCTAAGAGATTAGATCCCTGTGTAGAGATCGTGACAGAATCAGCAAATTGTTTCGGCTATAAATCTCTCATAAAAACTTAGAATATGGTCATATAGTCTCTCGTCGACACCTTGACCATGTAAAGATTCAAGGATACGATTTGTAAGAAAAACCTAGTTCTATCCCACAGGGGAGAGCGTGGTCTTCGAAAAGTCAAATTACCCATAGCGTAATTGATCATAGTTTGAGCAACTACTAATCTTGATTCCTAGAGATAACGCTTTTTTCCTTATCCATATGCAAGGCACAGCCCCGCTGGTTTAGTCTCCTAGAATAGAGTTGCTCGAGAACCTATTTATCTAGCATAGGGCAACTCTATTCTAGTCTCCTAGAATAGAGTTGCTCGAGAACCTATTTATCTAGCATAGGGCTTTCACTTAATCTGTTGGAAAGCTACCCGACTAATTGGGTCCACCCGTCTAGAGGATGCTGCCGTGTCGGGGCATTCCACTCTCCCACTTTCCACGCTACTACTCTCAGGAGTCAATTTGTTTTCTAATCAATCCTACCACAGTGTTTCACATAAATAAACATGTTCCTTAATTAAGGCCCTTTTCACAAGGTTTGTTTAAACAACCTTTTTTCAAAGTATAATAATGCCAAAGACAAGATTCATAAAAAAAGTTTATACATGAATCAATTCCATACAAGCCAAACCAGCTCTCTTATTCTTTTCCTTTATACTACCGATGATCTAGAATTTGGCCTTCCAGCCTCTACATGCTGGGCAAAACCCTACAGGACCATACTCCTTGTCGCTGTGGCGAGGACTTAAGCCGACAACCTGTAGCCCTCTCAGGCTCCGTCGCTCGATCCTCCTGCCTCTCAGAGGGATGCCCACACACTAGCGTGGGCTAATTCACCGTACTAGCCTGGGCCCTCAGAACTAGGTAGCATCACAATTACTCGCCTCAATCGGCAAACCTCATTCTCCCAATAGTATGAGGGATACCATGGGTGGACTCTGGGCCTTACTACTGTCTCCGTCATCTGTCTACACAAGCACAAGAACGGGGCAGTGTCAAGGTAGGGAGAAGTTCTACATGTACCTTAATTTAACCAAGATAATAATCCATTTACTACTCAACTAAACCATAGGACTAGAATCCATGTTACCTTCTTAAGAAAACAATCCTTTTCACAAAGATTTTAGCATTTCAACTTGAAATTGCGCGATAAGACATTCTTTATTAAGGCATATGCTGTTGTTTAAAAGAATACAAACTTTAACTAGTAAATCAATCAAATAGATTACTATTAATAATTAATAGAGAAGACAGGGCCATACCTCAACCCCTAAGAATGATATATAATTGAAAAACAATATATATATATATATACCATATATAAATTTGTGGTTTGTGGTTGTCTTTGCTCGTTAATAAGAGTTTCAGAACTTGATATATGAGAATAGCGAGTCTTCTAATACCTTCTCTTACGATTGAAATCATCCGATCATCCCCAAGATTTATCTCCTCTGAGTCCTACTCTGACTTTTCTCTCTTTCGAAGGTCTATGGCAAAATAGCCTTCTCTTGTTGCAGGGCTACGGCATACTATTCTTTCTTTAAAAGAAAAGCTATGGAGTTTTGGGTGGTCTCTTCCTCCGAAAGACCATAGCAATCTAACCTTCTCTTCTAAGATATTAGATCCCTGTGTACAGAACGTGTGACAGAATGAGCAAATTGTTTCGGCTATAAAACTCTCATAAAAACTCAGAATATGGTCATATAGTCACTCAAAAGAAGCGGAAGGCATCCGGTCTACAAGCACGCATAGTGGAAAAGGCAAAAACATCTGTATATAGCCGGAAACGCACTATCTTCAGAAATGCGTTACTTTTTCACATTTTTAGTATGCATGGACTCTAAATATATAAAAGTATTCTAAATGCGACCTCGTATCATCTAAATTCTAATTTCTAATTTTGGAGATACTTATCTCTTAATAGAAACTATTCTTGTGTTCTTATTTCTTTTATAGTCTCTGGCTATAATTATGACTTCTGAAATAGAGGATGGTTTTGCATTCTTGACGAAGTTATTCAATGGTAGATTAAGCTTCCAAATGAATTGATGGAGAAGAGTTACCTCATCCATCTCTGGAGCTAATCGCAGAAGTTTAGCAAGATTTTGGTGGCATTCTTCCAGGGTCTTTCCTTCTTGGGTTAGAAAACAATCCTTTTCACAAAGATTTTAGCATTTCAACTTGAGATTGCGCGATAAGACATTCTTTTTTAAGGCATATACTGTTGTTTAAAAGAATACAAACTTTAACTAGTAAATCAATCAAATAGATCACTATTAACAATTAATAGAGAAGCGAGGGGCCATACCTCAACCCCTAAGAATGATATATAATTGAAAAGCAATATATATATATATATATATATATATATATATATATATACCTTATAGAAATTTATCATTTATGTTTGTCTTCGCTCGTTAGTTAATAAGAGTTTCAGAACTTGATATATGAGAATAGAGAGTCTTCTAATACCTTCTCTTATGATTGAAATCATCCGATCATCCCCAAGATTTATCTCCTCTTATCGTACTCTGACTTTTCTCTGATTCTTTTCCTTTATAGTGCCGATGATCTAGAATTCGGCCTTCCAGCCTCTACATGCTGGGCAAAACCCTATGGGACCATACTCCTCGTCGTCGGCCGCCGCTGTGGTGGCGACCGAGGAATTAAGCGGCCTGTTGCCCTCTTAGGCTGGGTCACTCGATCCTCTTGCCTCTCAGAGGGATGTCCACGCACTAGGGTGGGCTAATTCACCGTACTAGCATGGGCTCTCAGAACTAGGCAGCATCACAATTACTCGCCTCAATTGGCCAACCTCATTCTCCCAATTGTATGATGGATACCATGGGTGGACTCTGGGCCTTACTATTCCGCCATTCGGCTACACAAGCACAAGAACAGGGCAGTGTCAAGGCAGGGAGAAGTTCTACATGTACCTTAATTTAACCAAGATAATCATTCATTACTCAACTAAACCATAGGACTAGAATCCATGTTACCTTCTTAAGAAAACAATCCTTTTCACAAAGATTTTAGCATTTCAACTTGAGATTACGCGATAAGACATTCTTTATTAAGGCATATGCTGTTGTTTAAAAGAATACAAACTTTAACTAGTAAATCAATCAAATAGATCACTATTAACAATTCATAGAGAAGCCAAGGCCATACCTCAACCCGTAAGAATGATATATAATTAAAAAATAATATATATATATATACCATATAGAAACTTGTCGTTTGTGGTTGTCTTTGCTCGTTAATAAGAGTTTCAGAACTTGATATATGAGAAAAGCAAGTCTTCTAATACCTTCTCGTACGATTGAAATCATCCGATCATCCCCAAGATTTATCTCCTCTTACGCGTACTCTGACTTTTCTCTCTTTCGAAGGTCTATGGCAAAATAGCCCTCTTGTTGCAGGGCTACGGCATACTATTCTTTCTTTAAAAGAAAAGCTATGGAGTTTTGGTCTCTTCCTTCGAAAGACCATAGCAATCTAACCTTCTCTTCTAAGAGATTAGATCCCTGTGTAGAGATCGTGACAGAATCAGCAAATTGTTTCGGCTATAAATCTCTCATAAAAACTTAGAATATGGTCATATAGTCTCTCGTCGACACCTTGACCATGTAAAGATTCAAGGATACGATTTGTAAGAAAAACCTAGTTCTATCCCACAGGGGAGAGCGTGGTCTTCGAAAAGTCAAATTACCCATAGCGTAATTGATGATAGTTTGAGCAACTACTAATCTTGATTCCTAGAGATAACGCTTTTTTCCTTATCCATATGCAAGGCACAGCCCCGCTGGTCTAGTCTCCTAGAATAGAGTTGCTCGAGAACCTATTTATCTAGCATAGGGCAACTCTATTCTAGTCTCCTAGAATAGAGTTGCTCGAGAACCTATTTATCTAGCATAGGGCTTTCACTTAATCTGTTGGAAAGCTACCCGACTAATTGGGTCCACCCGTCTATAGGATGCTGCCGTGTCGGGGCATTCCACTCTCCCACTTTTCACGCTACTACTCTCAGGAGTCAATTTGTTTTCTAATCAATCCTACCACAGTGTTTCACATAAATAAACATGTTCCTTAATTAAGGCCCTTTTCACAAGGTTTGTTTAAACAACCTTTTTTCAAAGTATAATAATGCCAAAGACAAGATTCATAAAAAAAGTTTATACATGAATCAATTCCATACAAGCCAAACCAGCTCTCTTATTCTTTTCCTTTATACTACCGATGATCTAGAATTTGGCCTTCCAGCCTCTACATGCTGGGCAAAACCCTACAGGACCATACTCCTTGTCGCTGTGGCGAGGACTTAAGCCGACGACCTGTAGCCCTCTCAGGCTCCGTCGCTCGATCCTCCTGCCTCTCAGAGGGATGCCCACACACTAGCGTGGGCTAATTCACCGTACTAGCCTGGGCCCTCAGAACTAGGTAGCATCACAATTACTCGCCTCAATCGGCAAACCTCATTTTCCCAATAGTATGAGGGATACCATGGGTGGACTCTGGGCCTTACTACTGTCTCCGTCATCTGTCTACACAAGCACAAGAACGGGGCAGTGTCAAGGTAGGGAGAAGTTCTACATGTACCTTAATTTAACCAAGATAATAATCCATTTACTACTCAACTAAACCATAGGACTAGAATCCATGTTACCTTCTTAAGAAAACAATCCTTTTCACAAAGATTTTAGCATTTCAACTTGAGATTGCGCGATAAGACATTCTTTATTAAGGCATATGCTGTTGTTTAAAAGAATACAAACTTTAACTAGTAAATCAATCAAATAGATTACTATTAATAATTAATAGAGAAGACAGGGCCATACCTCAACCCCTAAGAATGATATATAATTGAAAAACAATATATATATATATATACCATATATAAATTTGTGGTTTGTGGTTGTCTTTGCTCGTTAATAAGAGTTTCAGAACTTGATATATGAGAATAGCGAGTCTTCTAATACCTTCTCTTACGATTGAAATCATCCGATCATCCCCAAGATTTATCTCCTCTGAGTCCTACTCTGACTTTTCTCTCTTTCGAAGGTCTATGGCAAAATAGCCTTCTCTTGTTGTTTGCAGGGCTACGGCATACTATTCTTTCTTTAAAAGAAAAGCTATGGAGTTTTGGGTGGTCTCTTCCTCCGAAAGACCATAGCAATCTAACCTTCTCTTCTAAGATATTAGATCCCTGTGTACAGAACGTGTGACAGAATGAGCAAATTGTTTCGGCTATAAAACTCTCATAAAAACTCAGAATATGGTCATATAGTCACTCAAAAGAAGCGGAAGGCATCCGGTCTACAAGCACGCATAGTGGAAAAGGCAAAAACATCTGTATATAGCCGGAAACGCACTATCTTCAGAAATGCGTTACTTTTTCACATTTTTAGTATGCATGGACTCTAAATATATAAAAGTATTCTAAATGCGACCTCGTATCATCTAAATTCTAATTTCTAATTTTGGAGATACTTATCTCTTAATAGAAACTATTCTTGTGTTCTTATTTCTTTTATAGTCTCTGGCTATAATTATGACTTCTGAAATAGAGGATGGTTTTGCATTCTTGACGAAGTTATTCAATGGTAGATTAAGCTTCCAAATGAATCGATGGAGAAGAGTTACCTCATCCATCTCTGGAGCTAATCGCAGAAGTTTAGCAAGATTTTGGTGGCATTCTTCCAGGGTCTTTCCTTCTTGGGTTAGAAAACAATCCTTTTCACAAAGATTTTAGCATTTCAACTTGAGATTGCGCGATAAGACATTCTTTTTTAAGGCATATACTGTTGTTTAAAAGAATACAAACTTTAACTAGTAAATCAATCAAATAGATCACTATTAACAATTAATAGAGAAGCGAGGGGCCATACCTCAACCCCTAAGAATGATATATAATTGAAAAGCAATATATATATATATATATATATATATACCTTATAGAAATTTATCATTTATGTTTGTCTTCGCTCGTTAGTTAATAAGAGTTTCAGAACTTGATATATGAGAATAGAGAGTCTTCTAATACCTTCTCTTATGATTGAAATCATCCGATCATCCCCAAGATTTATCTCCTCTTATCGTACTCTGACTTTTCTCTGATTCTTTTCCTTTATAGTGCCGATGATCTAGAATTCGGCCTTCCAACCTCTACATGCTGGGCAAAACCCTACGGGACCATACTCCTCGTCGTCGGCCGCCGCTGTGGTGGCGACCGAGGAATTAAGCGGCCTGTTGCCCTCTTAGGCTGGGTCACTCGATCCTCTTGCCTCTCAGAGGGATGTCCACGCACTAGGGTGGGCTAATTCACCGTACTAGCATGGGCTCTCAGAACTAGGCAGCATCACAATTACTCGCCTCAATTGGCCAACCTCATTCTCCCAATTGTATGATGGATACCATGGGTGGACTCTGGGCCTTACTATTCCGCCATTCGGCTACACAAGCACAAGAACAGGGCAGTGTCAAGGCAGGGAGAAGTTCTACATGTACCTTAATTTAACCAAGATAATCATTCATTACTCAACTAAACCATAGGACTAGAATCCATGTTACCTTCTTAAGAAAACAATCCTTTTCACAAAGATTTTAGCATTTCAACTTGAGATTACGCGATAAGACATTCTTTATTAAGGCATATGCTGTTGTTTAAAAGAATACAAACTTTAACTAGTAAATCAATCAAATAGATCACTATTAACAATTCATAGAGAAGCCAAGGCCATACCTCAACCCGTAAGAATGATATATAATTAAAAAATAATATATATATATATACCATATAGAAACTTGTCGTTTGTGGTTGTCTTTGCTCGTTAATAAGAGTTTCAGAACTTGATATATGAGAAAAGCAAGTCTTCTAATACCTTCTCGTACGATTGAAATCATCCGATCATCCCCAAGATTTATCTCCTCTTACGCGTACTCTGACTTTTCTCTCTTTCGAAGGTCTATGGCAAAATAGCCCTCTTGTTGCAGGGCTACGGCATACTATTCTTTCTTTAAAAGAAAAGCTATGGAGTTTTGGTCTCTTCCTTCGAAAGACCATAGCAATCTAACCTTCTCTTCTAAGAGATTAGATCCCTGTGTAGAGATCGTGACAGAATCAGCAAATTGTTTCGGCTATAAATCTCTCATAAAAACTTAGAATATGGTCATATAGTCTCTCGTCGACACCTTGACCATGTAAAGATTCAAGGATACGATTTGTAAGAAAAACCTAGTTCTATCCCACAGGGGAGAGCGTGGTCTTCGAAAAGTCAAATTACCCATAGCGTAATTGATCATAGTTTGAGCAACTACTAATCTTGATTCCTAGAGATAACGCTTTTTTCCTTATCCATATGCAAGGCACAGCCCCGCTGGTTTAGTCTCCTAGAATAGAGTTGCTCGAGAACCTATTTATCTAGCATAGGGCAACTCTATTCTAGTCTCCTAGAATAGAGTTGCTTGAGAACCTATTTATCTAGCATAGGGCTTTCACTTAATCTGTTGGAAAGCTACCCGACTAATTGGGTCCACCCGTCTATAGGATGCTGCCGTGTCGGGGCATTCCACTCTCCCACTTTCCACGCTACTACTCTCAGGAGTCAATTTGTTTTCTAATCAATCCTACCACAGTGTTTCACATAAATAAACATGTTCCTTAATTAAGGCCCTTTTCACAAGGTTTGTTTAAACAACCTTTTTTCAAAGTATAATAATGCCAAAGACAAGATTCATAAAAAAAGTTTATACATGAATCAATTCCATACAAGCCAAACCAGCTCTCTTATTCTTTTCCTTTATACTACCGATGATCTAGAATTTGGCCTTCCAGCCTCTACATGCTGGGCAAAACCCTACAGGACCATACTCCTTGTCGCTGTGGCGAGGACTTAAGCCGACGACCTGTAGCCCTCTCAGGCTCCGTCGCTCGATCCTCCTGCCTCTCAGAGGGATGCCCACACACTAGCGTGGGCTAATTCACCGTACTAGCCTGGGCCCTCAGAACTAGGTAGCATCACAATTACTCGCCTCAATCGGCAAACCTCATTCTCCCAATAGTATGAGGGATACCATGGGTGGACTCTGGGCCTTACTACTGTCTCCGTCATCTGTCTACACAAGCACAAGAACGGGGCAGTGTCAAGGTAGGGAGAAGTTCTACATGTACCTTAATTTAACCAAGATAATAATCCATTTACTACTCAACTAAACCATAGGACTAGAATCCATGTTACCTTCTTAAGAAAACAATCCTTTTCACAAAGATTTTAGCATTTCAACTTGAAATTGCGCGATAAGACATTCTTTATTAAGGCATATGCTGTTGTTTAAAAGAATACAAACTTTAACTAGTAAATCAATCAAATAGATTACTATTAATAATTAATAGAGAAGACAGGGCCATACCTCAACCCCTAAGAATGATATATAATTGAAAAACAATATATATATATATATACCATATATAAATTTGTGGTTTGTGGTTGTCTTTGCTCGTTAATAAGAGTTTCAGAACTTGATATATGAGAATAGCGAGTCTTCTAATACCTTCTCTTACGATTGAAATCATCCGATCATCCCCAAGATTTATCTCCTCTGAGTCCTACTCTGACTTTTCTCTCTTTCGAAGGTCTATGGCAAAATAGCCTTCTCTTGTTGCAGGGCTACGGCATACTATTCTTTCTTTAAAAGAAAAGCTATGGAGTTTTGGGTGGTCTCTTCCTCCGAAAGACCATAGCAATCTAACCTTCTCTTCTAAGATATTAGATCCCTGTGTACAGAACGTGTGACAGAATGAGCAAATTGTTTCGGCTATAAAACTCTCATAAAAACTCAGAATATGGTCATATAGTCACTCAAAAGAAGCGGAAGGCATCCGGTCTACAAGCACGCATAGTGGAAAAGGCAAAAACATCTGTATATAGCCGGAAACGCACTATCTTCAGAAATGCGTTACTTTTTCACATTTTTAGTATGCATGGACTCTAAATATATAAAAGTATTCTAAATGCGACCTCGTATCATCTAAATTCTAATTTCTAATTTTGGAGATACTTATCTCTTAATAGAAACTATTCTTGTGTTCTTATTTCTTTTATAGTCTCTGGCTATAATTATGACTTCTGAAATAGAGGATGGTTTTGCATTCTTGACGAAGTTATTCAATGGTAGATTAAGCTTCCAAATGAATCGATGGAGAAGAGTTACCTCATCCATCTCTGGAGCTAATCGCAGAAGTTTAGCAAGATTTTGGTGGCATTCTTCCAGGGTCTTTCCTTCTTGGGTTAGAAAACAATCCTTTTCACAAAGATTTTAGCATTTCAACTTGAGATTGCGCGATAAGACATTCTTTTTTAAGGCATATACTGTTGTTTAAAAGAATACAAACTTTAACTAGTAAATCAATCAAATATATCACTATTAACAATTAATAGAGAAGCGAGGGGCCATACCTCAACCCCTAAGAATGATATATAATTGAAAAGCAATATATATATATATATATATATATACCTTATAGAAATTTATCATTTATGTTTGTCTTCGCTCGTTAGTTAATAAGAGTTTCAGAACTTGATATATGAGAATAGAGAGTCTTCTAATACCTTCTCTTATGATTGAAATCATCCGATCATCCCCAAGATTTATCTCCTCTTATCGTACTCTGACTTTTCTCTGATTCTTTTCCTTTATAGTGCTGATGATCTAGAATTCGGCCTTCCAGCCTCTACATGCTGGGCAAAACCCTACGGGACCATACTCCTCGTCGTCGGCCGCCGCTGTGGTGGCGACCGAGGAATTAAGCGGCCTGTTGCCCTCTTAGGCTGGGTCACTCGATCCTCTTGCCTCTCAGAGGGATGTCCACGCACTAGGGTGGGCTAATTCACCGTACTAGCATGGGCTCTCAGAACTAGGCAGCATCACAATTACTCGCCTCAATTGGCCAACCTCATTCTCCCAATTGTATGATGGATACCATGGGTGGACTCTGGGCCTTACTATTCCGCCATTCGGCTACACAAGCACAAGAACAGGGCAGTGTCAAGGCAGGGAGAAGTTCTACATGTACCTTAATTTAACCAAGATAATCATTCATTACTCAACTAAACCATAGGACTAGAATCCATGTTACCTTCTTAAGAAAACAATCCTTTTCACAAAGATTTTAGCATTTCAACTTGAGATTACGCGATAAGACATTCTTTATTAAGGCATATGCTGTTGTTTAAAAGAATACAAACTTTAACTAGTAAATCAATCAAATAGATCACTATTAACAATTCATAGAGAAGCCAAGGCCATACCTCAACCCGTAAGAATGATATATAATTAAAAAATAATATATATATATATACCATATAGAAATTTGTCGTTTGTGGTTGTCTTTGCTCGTTAATAAGAGTTTCAGAACTTGATATATGAGAAAAGCAAGTCTTCTAATACCTTCTCGTACGATTGAAATCATCCGATCATCCCCAAGATTTATCTCCTCTTACGCGTACTCTGACTTTTCTCTCTTTCGAAGGTCTATGGCAAAATAGCCCTCTTGTTGCAGGGCTACGGCATACTATTCTTTCTTTAAAAGAAAAGCTATGGAGTTTTGGTCTCTTCCTTCGAAAGACCATAGCAATCTAACCTTCTCTTCTAAGAGATTAGATCCCTGTGTAGAGATCGTGACAGAATCAGCAAATTGTTTCGGCTATAAATCTCTCATAAAAACTTAGAATATGGTCATATAGTCTCTCGTCGACACCTTGACCATGTAAAGATTCAAGGATACGATTTGTAAGAAAAACCTAGTTCTATCCCACAGGGGAGAGCGTGGTCTTCGAAAAGTCAAATTACCCATAGCGTAATTGATGATAGTTTGAGCAACTACTAATCTTGATTCCTAGAGATAACGCTTTTTTCCTTATCCATATGCAAGGCACAGCCCCGCTGGTCTAGTCTCCTAGAATAGAGTTGCTCGAGAACCTATTTATCTAGCATAGGGCAACTCTATTCTAGTCTCCTAGAATAGAGTTGCTCGAGAACCTATTTATCTAGCATAGGGCTTTCACTTAATCTGTTGGAAAGCTACCCGACTAATTGGGTCCACCCGTCTATAGGATGCTGCCGTGTCGGGGCATTCCACTCTCCCACTTTCCACGCTACTACTCTCAGGAGTCAATTTGTTTTCTAATCAATCCTACCACAGTGTTTCACATAAATAAACATGTTCCTTAATTAAGGCCCTTTTCACAAGGTTTGTTTAAACAACCTTTTTTCAAAGTATAATAATGCCAAAGACAAGATTCATAAAAAAAGTTTATACATGAATCAATTCCATACAAGCCAAACCAGCTCTCTTATTCTTTTCCTTTATACTACCGATGATCTAGAATTTGGCCTTCCAGCCTCTACATGCTGGGCAAAACCCTACAGGACCATACTCCTTGTCGCTGTGGCGAGGACTTAAGCCGACGACCTGTAGCCCTCTCAGGCTCCGTCGCTCGATCCTCCTGCCTCTCAGAGGGATGCCCACACACTAGCGTGGGCTAATTCACCGTACTAGCCTGGGCCCTCAGAACTAGGTAGCATCACAATTACTCGCCTCAATCGGCAAACCTCATTTTCCCAATAGTATGAGGGATACCATGGGTGGACTCTGGGCCTTACTACTGTCTCCGTCATCTGTCTACACAAGCACAAGAACGGGGCAGTGTCAAGGTAGGGAGAAGTTCTACATGTACCTTAATTTAACCAAGATAATAATCCATTTACTACTCAACTAAACCATAGGACTAGAATCCATGTTACCTTCTTAAGAAAACAATCCTTTTCACAAAGATTTTAGCATTTCAACTTGAGATTGCGCGATAAGACATTCTTTATTAAGGCATATGCTGTTGTTTAAAAGAATACAAACTTTAACTAGTAAATCAATCAAATAGATTACTATTAATAATTAATAGAGAAGACAGGGCCATACCTCAACCCCTAAGAATGATATATAATTGAAAAACAATATATATATATATATACCATATATAAATTTGTGGTTTGTGGTTGTCTTTGCTCGTTAATAAGAGTTTCAGAACTTGATATATGAGAATAGCGAGTCTTCTAATACCTTCTCTTACGATTGAAATCATCCGATCATCCCCAAGATTTATCTCCTCTGAGTCCTACTCTGACTTTTCTCTCTTTCGAAGGTCTATGGCAAAATAGCCTTCTCTTGTTGCAGGGCTACGGCATACTATTCTTTCTTTAAAAGAAAAGCTATGGAGTTTTGGGTGGTCTCTTCCTCCGAAAGACCATAGCAATCTAACCTTCTCTTCTAAGATATTAGATCCCTGTGTACAGAACGTGTGACAGAATGAGCAAATTGTTTCGGCTATAAAACTCTCATAAAAACTCAGAATATGGTCATATAGTCACTCAAAAGAAGCGGAAGGCATCCGGTCTACAAGCACGCATAGTGGAAAAGGCAAAAACATCTGTATATAGCCGGAAACGCACTATCTTCAGAAATGCGTTACTTTTTCACATTTTTAGTATGCATGGACTCTAAATATATAAAAGTATTCTAAATGCGACCTCGTATCATCTAAATTCTAATTTCTAATTTTGGAGATACTTATCTCTTAATAGAAACTATTCTTGTGTTCTTATTTCTTTTATAGTCTCTGGCTATAATTATGACTTCTGAAATAGAGGATGGTTTTGCATTCTTGACGAAGTTATTCAATGGTAGATTAAGCTTCCAAATGAATCGATGGAGAAGAGTTACCTCATCCATCTCTGGAGCTAATCGCAGAAGTTTAGCAAGATTTTGGTGGCATTCTTCCAGGGTCTTTCCTTCTTGGGTTAGAAAACAATCCTTTTCACAAAGATTTTAGCATTTCAACTTGAGATTGCGCGATAAGACATTATTTTTTAAGGCATATACTGTTGTTTAAAAGAATACAAACTTTAACTAGTAAATCAATCAAATAGATCACTATTAACAATTAATAGAGAAGCGAGGGGCCATACCTCAACCCCTAAGAATGATATATAATTGAAAAGCAATATATATATATATATATATATATATATACCTTATAGAAATTTATCATTTATGTTTGTCTTCGCTCGTTAGTTAATAAGAGTTTCAGAACTTGATATATGAGAATAGAGAGTCTTCTAATACCTTCTCTTATGATTGAAATCATCCGATCATCCCCAAGATTTATCTCCTCTTATCGTACTCTGACTTTTCTCTGATTCTTTTCCTTTATAGTGCCGATGATCTAGAATTCGGCCTTCCAACCTCTACATGCTGGGCAAAACCCTACGGGACCATACTCCTCGTCGTCGGCCGCCGCTGTGGTGGCGACCGAGGAATTAAGCGGCCTGTTGCCCTCTTAGGCTGGGTCACTCGATCCTCTTGCCTCTCAGAGGGATGTCCACGCACTAGGGTGGGCTAATTCACCGTACTAGCATGGGCTCTCAGAACTAGGCAGCATCACAATTACTCGCCTCAATTGGCCAACCTCATTCTCCCAATTGTATGATGGATACCATGGGTGGACTCTGGGCCTTACTATTCCGCCATTCGGCTACACAAGCACAAGAACAGGGCAGTGTCAAGGCAGGGAGAAGTTCTACATGTACCTTAATTTAACCAAGATAATCATTCATTACTCAACTAAACCATAGGACTAGAATCCATGTTACCTTCTTAAGAAAACAATCCTTTTCACAAAGATTTTAGCATTTCAACTTGAGATTACGCGATAAGACATTCTTTATTAAGGCATATGCTGTTGTTTAAAAGAATACAAACTTTAACTAGTAAATCAATCAAATAGATCACTATTAACAATTCATAGAGAAGCCAAGGCCATACCTCAACCCGTAAGAATGATATATAATTAAAAAATAATATATATATATATACCATATAGAAACTTGTCGTTTGTGGTTGTCTTTGCTCGTTAATAAGAGTTTCAGAACTTGATATATGAGAAAAGCAAGTCTTCTAATACCTTCTCGTACGATTGAAATCATCCGATCATCCCCAAGATTTATCTCCTCTTACGCGTACTCTGACTTTTCTCTCTTTCGAAGGTCTATGGCAAAATAGCCCTCTTGTTGCAGGGCTACGGCATACTATTCTTTCTTTAAAAGAAAAGCTATGGAGTTTTGGTCTCTTCCTTCGAAAGACCATAGCAATCTAACCTTCTCTTCTAAGAGATTAGATCCCTGTGTAGAGATCGTGACAGAATCAGCAAATTGTTTCGGCTATAAATCTCTCATAAAAACTTAGAATATGGTCATATAGTCTCTCGTCGACACCTTGACCATGTAAAGATTCAAGGATACGATTTGTAAGAAAAACCTAGTTCTATCCCACAGGGGAGAGCGTGGTCTTCGAAAAGTCAAATTACCCATAGCGTAATTGATCATAGTTTGAGCAACTACTAATCTTGATTCCTAGAGATAACGCTTTTTTCCTTATCCATATGCAAGGCACAGCCCCGCTGGTTTAGTCTCCTAGAATAGAGTTGCTCGAGAACCTATTTATCTAGCATAGGGCAACTCTATTCTAGTCTCCTAGAATAGAGTTGCTCGAGAACCTATTTATCTAGCATAGGGCTTTCACTTAATCTGTTGGAAAGCTACCCGACTAATTGGGTCCACCCGTCTATAGGATGCTGCCGTGTCGGGGCATTCCACTCTCCCACTTTCCACGCTACTACTCTCAGGAGTCAATTTGTTTTCTAATCAATCCTACCACAGTGTTTCACATAAATAAACATGTTCCTTAATTAAGGCCCTTTTCACAAGGTTTGTTTAAACAACCTTTTTTCAAAGTATAATAATGCCAAAGACAAGATTCATAAAAAAAGTTTATACATGAATCAATTCCATACAAGCCAAACCAGCTCTCTTATTCTTTTCCTTTATACTACCGATGATCTAGAATTTGGCCTTCCAGCCTCTACATGCTGGGCAAAACCCTACAGGACCATACTCCTTGTCGCTGTGGCGAGGACTTAAGCCGACGACCTGTAGCCCTCTCAGGCTCCGTCGCTCGATCCTCCTGCCTCTCAGAGGGATGCCCACACACTAGCGTGGGCTAATTCACCGTACTAGCCTGGGCCCTCAGAACTAGGTAGCATCACAATTACTCGCCTCAATCGGCAAACCTCATTCTCCCAATAGTATGAGGGATACCATGGGTGGACTCTGGGCCTTACTACTGTCTCCGTCATCTGTCTACACAAGCACAAGAACGGGGCAGTGTCAAGGTAGGGAGAAGTTCTACATGTACCTTAATTTAACCAAGATAATAATCCATTTACTACTCAACTAAACCATAGGACTAGAATCCATGTTACCTTCTTAAGAAAACAATCCTTTTCACAAAGATTTTAGCATTTCAACTTGAGATTGCGCGATAAGACATTCTTTATTAAGGCATATGCTGTTGTTTAAAAGAATACAAACTTTAACTAGTAAATCAATCAAATAGATTACTATTAATAATTAATAGAGAAGACAGGGCCATACCTCAACCCCTAAGAATGATATATAATTGAAAAACAATATATATATATATATACCATATATAAATTTGTGGTTTATGGTTGTCTTTGCTCGTTAATAAGAGTTTCAGAACCTGATATATGAGAATAGCGAGTCTTCTAATACCTTCTCTTACGATTGAAATCATCCGATCATCCCCAAGATTTATCTCCTCTGAGTCCTACTCTGACTTTTCTCTCTTTCGAAGGTCTATGGCAAAATAGCCTTCTCTTGTTGCAGGGCTACGGCATACTATTCTTTCTTTAAAAGAAAAGCTATGGAGTTTTGGGTGGTCTCTTCCTCCGAAAGACCATAGCAATCTAACCTTCTCTTCTAAGATATTAGATCCCTGTGTAGAGATCGTGACAGAATCAGCAAATTGTTTCGGCTATAAATCTCTCATAAAAACTTAGAATATGGTCATATAGTCTCTCGTCGACACCTTGACCATGTAAAGATTCAAGGATACGATTTGTAAGAAAAACCTAGTTCTATCCCACAGGGGAGAGTGTGGTCTTCGAAAAGTCAAATTACCCATAGGGTAATTGATCATAGTTTGAGCAACTACTAATCTTGATTCCTAGAGATAACGCTTTTTTCCTTATCCATATGCAAGGCATAGCCCCGCTGGTCTAGTCTCCTAGAATAGAGTTGCTCGAGAACCTATTTATCTAGCATAGGGCAACTCTATTCTAGTCTCCTAGAATAGAGTTGCTTGAGAACCTATTTATCTAGCATAGGGCTTTCACTTAATCTGTTGGAAAGCTACCCGACTAATTGGGTCCACCCGTCTATAGGATGCTGCCGTGTCGGGGCATTCCACTCTCCCACTTTCCACGCTACTACTCTCAGGAGTCAATTTGTTTTCTAATCAATCCTACCACAGTGTTTCACATAAATAAACATGTTCCTTAATTAAGGCCCTTTTCACAAGGTTTGTTTAAACAACCTTTTTTCAAAGTATAATAATGCCAAAGACAAGATTCATAAAAAAAGTTTATACATGAATCAATTCCATACAAGCCAAACCAGCTCTCTTATTCTTTTCCTTTATACTACCGATGATCTAGAATTTGGCCTTCCAGCCTCTACATGCTGGGCAAAACCCTACAGGACCATACTCCTTGTCGCTGTGGCGAGGACTTAAGCCGACGACCTGTAGCTCTCTCAGGCTCCGTCGCTCGATCCTCCTGCCTCTCAGAGGGATGCCCACACACTAGCGTGGGCTAATTCACCGTACTAGCCTGGGCCCTCAGAACTAGGTAGCATCACAATTACTCGCCTCAATCGGCAAACCTCATTCTCCCAATAGTATGAGGGATACCATGGGTGGACTCTGGGCCTTACTACTGTCTCCGTCATCTGACTACACAAGCACAAGAACGGGGCAGTGTCAAGGTAGGGAAAAGTTCTACATGTATCGTAATTTAACCAAGATAATAATCCATTTACTACTCAACTAAACCATAGGACTAGAATCCATGTTACCTTCTTAAGAAAACAATCCTTTTCACAAAGATTTTAGCATTTCAACTTGAGATTGCGCGATAAGACATTCTTTATTAAGGCATATGCTGTTGTTTAAAAGAATACAAACTTTAACTAGTAAATCAATCAAATAGATTACTATTAATAATTAATAGAGAAGACAGGGCCATACCTCAACCCCTAAGAATGATATATAATTGAAAAACAATATATATATATATACCATATAGAAATTTGTGGTTTGTGGTTGTCTTTGCTCGTTAATAAGAGTTTCAGAACTTGATATATGAGAATAGCGAGTCTTCTAATACCTTCTCTTACGATTGAAATCATCCGATCATCCCCAAGATTTATCTCCTCTGAGTCCTACTCTGACTTTTCTCTCTTTCGAAGGTCTATGGCAAAATAGCCTTCTCTTGTTGCAGGGCTACGGCATACTATTCTTTCTTTAAAAGAAAAGCTATGGAGTTTTGGGTGGTCTCTTCCTCCGAAAGACCATAGCAATCTAACCTTCTCTTCTAAGATATTAGATCCCTGTGTACAGAACGTGTGACAGAATGAGCAAATTGTTTCGGCTATAAAACTCTCATAAAAACTCAGAATATGGTCATATAGTCACTCAAAAGAAGCGGAAGGCATCCGGTCTACAAGCACGCATAGTGGAAAAGGTAAAAACATCTGTATATAGCCGGAAACGCGCTATCTTTAGAAATGCGTTACTTTTTCACATTTTTAGTATGCATGGACTCTAAATATATAAAAGTATTCTAAATGCGACCTCGTATCATCTAAATTCTAATTTCTAATTTTCGAGATACTTATCTCTTAATAGAAACTATTCTTGTGTTCTTATTTCTTTTATAGTCTCTGGCTATAATTATGACTTCTGAAATAGAGGATGGTTTTGCATTCTTGACGAAGTTATTCAATGGTAGATTAAGCTTCCAAATAAATCGATGGAGAAGAGTTACCTCATCCATCTCTGGAGCTAATCGCAGAAGTTTAGCAAGATTTTGGTGGCATTCTTCGAGGGTCTTTCCTTCTTGGGTTAGAAAACAATCCTTTTCACAAAGATTTTAGCATTTCAACTTGAGGTTGCGCGATAAGACATTCTTTTTTAAGGCATATACTGTTGTTTAAAAGAATACAAACTTTAACTAGTAAATCAATCAAATAGATCACTATTAACAATTAATAGAGAAGCGAGGGCCATACCTCAACCCCTAAGAATGATATATAATTGAAAAGCAATATACATATATATATATATATACATATATATATATACCTTATAGAAATTTATCATTTATGTTTGTCTTCGTTCGTTAGTTAATAAGAGTTTCAGAACTTGATATATGAGAATAGAGAGTCTTCTAATACCTTCTCTTATGATTGAAATCATCCGATCATCCCCAAGATTTATCTCCTCTTATCGTACTCTGACTTTTCTCTGATTCTTTTCCTTTATAGTGCCGATGATCTAGAATTCGGCCTTCCAGCCTCTACATGCTGGGCAAAACCCTACGGGACCATACTCCTCGTCGTCGGCCACCGCTGTGGTGGCGACCGAGGAATTAAGCGGCCTGTTGCCCTCTTAGGCTGGGTCACTCGATCCTCCTGCCTCTCAGAGGGATGTCCACGCACTAGGGTGGGCTAATTCACCGTACTAGCATGGGCTCTCAGAACTAGGCAGCATCATAATTACTCGCCTCAATTGGCCAACCTCATTCTCCCAATTGTATGATGGATACCATGGGTGGACTCTGGGCCTTACTATTCCGCCATTCGGCTACACAAGCACAAGAACAGGGCAGTGTCAAGGCAGGGAGAAGTTCTACATGTACCTTAATTTAACCAAGATAATCATTCATTACTCAACTAAACCATAGGACTAGAATCCATGTTACCTTCTTAAGAAAACAATCCTTTTCACAAAGATTTTAGCATTTCAACTTGAGATTACGCGATAAGACATTCTTTATTAAGGCATATGCTGTTGTTTAAAAGAATACAAACTTTAACTAGTAAATCAATCAAATAGATCACTATTAACAATTCATAGAGAAGCCAGGGCCATACCTCAACCCGTAAGAATGATATATAATTAAAAAATTATATATATATATATACCATATAGAAATTTGTCGTTTGTGGTTGTCTTTGCTCGTTAATAAGAGTTTCAGAACTTGATATATGAGAAAAGCAAGTCTTCTAATACCTTCTCGTACGATTGAAATCATCCGATCATCCCCAAGATTTATCTCCTCTTACGCGTACTCTGACTTTTCTCTCTTTCGAAGGTCTATGGCAAAATAGCCCTCTTATTGCAGGGCTACGGCATACTATTCTTTCTTTAAAAGAAAAGCTATGGAGTTTTGGTCTCTTCCTTCGAAAGACCATAGCAATCTAACCTTCTCTTCTAAGAGATTAGATCCCTGTGTAGAGATCGTGACAGAATCAGCAAATTGTTTCGGCTATAAATCTCTCATAAAAACTTAGAATATGGTCATATAGTCTCTCGTCGACACCTTGACCATGTAAAGATTCAAGGATACGATTTGTAAGAAAAACCTAGTTCTATCCCACAGGGGAGAGTGTGGTCTTCGAAAAGTCAAATTACCCATAGGGTAATTGATCATAGTTTGAGCAACTACTAATCTTGATTCCTAGAGATAACGCTTTTTTCCTTATCCATATGCAAGGCACAGCCCCGCTGGTCTAGTCTCCTAGAATAGAGTTGCTCGAGAACCTATTTATCTAGCATAGGGCAACTCTATTCTAGTCTCCTAGAATAGAGTTGCTCGAGAACCTATTTATCTAGCATAGGGCTTTCACTTAATCTGTTGGAAAGCTACCCGACTAATTGGGTCCACCCGTCTATAGAATGCTGCCGTGTCGGGGCATTCCACTCTCCCACTTTCCACGCTACTACTCTCAGGAGTCAATTTGTTTTCTAATCAATCCTACCACAGTGTTTCACATAAATAAACATGTTCCTTAATTAAGGCCCTTTTCACAAGGTTTGTTTAAACAACCTTTTTTCAAAGTATAATAATGCCAAAGACAAGATTCATAAAAAAAGTTTATACATGAATCAATTCCATACAAGCCAAACCAGCTCTCTTATTCTTTTCCTTTATACTACCGATGATCTAGAATTTGGCCTTCCAGCCTCTACATGCTGGGCAAAACCCTACAGGACCATACTCCTTGTCGCTGTGGCGAGGACTTAAGCCGACGACCTGTAGCTCTCTCAGGCTCCGTCGCTCGATCCTCCTGCCTCTCAGAGGGATGCCCACACACTAGCGTGGGCTAATTCACCGTACTAGCCTGGGCCCTCAGAACTAGGTAGCATCACAATTACTCGCCTCAAACGGCAAACCTCATTCTCCCAATAGTATGAGGGATACCATGGGTGGACTCTGGGCCTTACTACTGTCTCCGTCATTTGACTACACAAGCACAAGAACGGGGCAGTGTCAAGGTAGGGAAAAGTTCTACATGTATCGTAATTTAACCAAGATAATAATCCATTTACTACTCAACTAAACCATAGGACTAGAATCCATGTTACCTTCTTAAGAAAACAATCCTTTTCACAAAGATTTTAGCATTTCAACTTGAGATTGCGCGATAAGACATTCTTTATTAAGGCATATGCTGTTGTTTAAAAGAATACAAACTTTAACTAGTAAATCAATCAAATAGATTACTATTAATAATTAATAAAGAAGACAGGGCCATACCTCAACCCCTAAGAATGATATATAATTGAAAAACAATATATATATATATACCATATAGAAATTTGTGGTTTGTGGTTGTCTTTGCTCGTTAATAAGAGTTTCAGAACTTGATATATGAGAATAGCGAGTCTTCTTATACCTTCTCTTACGATTGAAATCATCCGATCATCCCCAAGATTTATCTCCTCTTACGCGTACTCTGACTTTTCTCTCGTTCAAAGGTCTATGGCAAAATACCCTTCTCTTGTTGCAGGGCTACGGCATACTATTCTTTCTTTAAAAGAAAAGCTATGGAGTTTTGGTCTCTTCCTTCGAAAGACCATAGCAATCTAACCTTCTCTTCTAAGAGATTAGATCCCTGTGTAGAGATCGTGACAAAATCAGCAAATTGTTTCGGCTATAAATCTCTCATAAAAACTTAGAATATGGTCATATAGTCTCTCGTCGACACCTTGACCATGTAAAGATTCAAGGATACGATTTGTAAGAAAAACCTAGTTCTATCCCACAGGGGAGAGCATGGTCTTCGAAAAGTCAAATTACCCATAGGGTAATTGATCATAGTTTGAGCAACTACTAATCTTGATTCCTAGAGATAACGCTTTTTTCCTTATCCATATGCAAGGCACAGCCCCGCTGGTCTAGTCTCCTAGAATAGAGTTGCTCGAGAACCTATTTATCTAGCATAGGGCTTTCACTTAATCTGTTGGAAAGCTACCCGACTAATTGGTCTACCCGTCTATAGGATGCTGCCAAGTCGGGGCATTCCACCCTCCCACTTTCCACGCTACTACTCTTAGGAGTCAATTTGTTTTCTAATCAATCCTACCACAGTGTTTCACATAAATAAACATGTTCCTTAATTAAGGCCCTTTTCACAAGGTTTGTTTAAACAACCTTTTTTCAAAGTATAATAATGCCAAAGACAAGATTCATAAAAAAAGTTTATACATGAATCAATTCCATACAAGCCAAACCAGCTCTCTTATTCTTTTCCTTTATACTGCCGATGATCTAGAATTTGGCCTTCCAGCCTCTACATGCTGGGCAAAACCCTACAGGACCATACTCCTTGTCGCTGTGGCGAGGACTTAAGCTGATGACCTGTCGCCCTCTCAGGCTCCGTCGCTCGATCCTCCTGCCTCTCAGAGGGATGCCCACACACTTGCGTGGGCTAATTCACCGTACTAGCCTGGGCCCTCAGAACTAGGTAGCATCACAATTACTCGCCTCAATCGGCAAACCTCATTCTCCCAATAGTATGAGGGATACCATGGGTGGACTCTGGGCCTTACTACTGTCTCCGTCATCTGTCTACACAAGCACAAGAACGGGGCAGTGTCAAGGTAGGGAGAAGTTCTACATGTACCTTAATTTAACCAAGATAATAATCCATTTACTACTCAACTAAACCATAGGACTAGAATCCATGTTACCTTCTTAAGAAAACAATCCTTTTCACAAAGATTTTAGCATTTCAACTTGAGATTGCGCGATAAGACATTCTTTATTAAGGCATATGCTGTTGTTTAAAAGAATACAAACTTTAACTAGTAAATCAATCAAATAGATTACTATTAATAATTAATAAAGAAGACAGGGCCATACCTCAACCCCTAAGAATGATATATAATTGAAAAACAATATATATATATATACCATATAGAAATTTGTGGTTTGTGGTTGTCTTTGCTCGTTAATAAGAGTTTCAGAACTTGATATATGAGAATAGCGAGTCTTCTAATACCTTCTCTTACGATTGAAATCATCCGATCATCCCCAAGATTTATCTCCTCTTATGCATACTCTGACTTTTCTCTCTTTCGAAGGTCTATGGCAAAATAGCCTTCTCTTGTTGCAGGGCTACGGCATACTATTCTTTCTTTAAAAGAAAAGCTATGGAGTTTTGGGTGGTCTCTTCCTCCGAAAGACCATAGCAATCTAACCTTCTCTTCTAAGATATTAGATCCCTGTGTACAGAACGTGTGACAGAATGAGCAAATTGTTTCGGCTATAAAACTCTCATAAAAACTCAGAATATGGTCATATAGTCACTCAAAAGAAGCGGAAGGCATCCGGTCTACAAGCACGCATAGTGGAAAAGGCAAAAACATCTGTATATAGCCGGAAACGCGCTATCTTCAGAAATGCGTTACTTTTTCACATTTTTAGTATGCATGGACTCTAAATATATAAAAGTATTCTAAATGCGACCTCGTATCATCTAAATTCTAATTTCTAATTTTGGAGATACTTATCTCTTAATAGAAACTATTCTTGTGTTCTTATTTCTTTTATAGTCTCTGGCTATAATTATGACTTCTGAAATAGAGGATGGTTTTGCATTCTTGACAAAGTTATTCAATGGTAGATTAAGCTTCCAAATGAATCGATGGAGAAGAGTTACCTCATCCATCTCTGGAGCTAATCGCAGAAGTTTAGCAAGATTTTGGTGGCATTCTTCCAGGGTCTTTCCTTCTTGGGTTAGAAAACAATCCTTTTCACAAAGATTTTAGCATTTCAACTTGAGATTGCGCGATAAGACATTCTTTTTTAAGGCATATACTGTTGTTTAAAAGAATACAAACTTTAACTAGTAAATCAATCAAATAGATCACTATTAACAATTAATAGAGAAGCGAGGGCCATACCTCAACCCCTAAGAATGATATATAATTGAAAAGCAATATATATATATATATATATATATATATATACCTTATAGAAATTTATCATTTATGTTTGTCTTCGTTCGTTAGTTAATAAGAGTTTCAGAACTTGATATATGAGAATAGAGAGTCTTCTAATACCTTCTCTTATGATTGAAATCATCCGATCATCCCCAAGATTTATCTCCTATTATCGTACTCTGACTTTTCTCTGATTCTTTTCCTTTATAGTGCCGATGATCTAGAATTCGGCCTTCCAGCCTCTACATGCTGGGCAAAACCCTACGGGACCATACTCCTCGTCGTCGGCCGTCGCTGTGGTGGCGACCGAGGAATTAAGCGGCCTGTTGCCCTCTTAGGCTGGGTCACTCGATCCTCCTGCCTCTCAGAGGGATGTCCACGCACTAGGGTGGGCTAATTCACCGTACTAGCATGGGCTCTCAGAACTAGGCAGCATCACAATTACTCGCCTCAATTGGCCAACCTCATTCTCCCAATTGTATGATGGATACCATGGGTGGACTCTGGGCCTTACTATTCCGCCATTCGGCTACACAAGCACAAGAACAGGGCAGTGTCAAGGCAGGGAGAAGTTCTACATGTACCTTAATTTAACCAAGATAATCATTCATTACTCAACTAAACCATAGGACTAGAATCCATGTTACCTTCTTAAGAAAACAATCCTTTTCACAAAGATTTTAGCATTTCAACTTGAGATTACGCGATAAGACATTCTTTATTAAGGCATATGCTGTTGTTTAAAAGAATACAAACTTTAACTAGTAAATCAATCAAATAGATCACTATTAACAATTCATAGAGAAGCCAGGGCCATACCTCAACCCGTAAGAATGATATATAATTAAAAAATAATATATATATATATACCATATAGAAATTTGTCGTTTGTGGTTGTCTTTGCTCGTTAATAAGAGTTTCAGAACTTGATATATGAGAAAAGCAAGTCTTCTAATACCTTCTCGTACGATTGAAATCATCCGATCATCCCCAAGATTTATCTCCTCTTACGCGTACTGTGACTTTTCTCTCTTTCGAAGGTCTATGGCAAAATAGCCCTCTTATTGCAGGGCTACGGCATACTATTCTTTCTTTAAAAGAAAAGCTATGGAGTTTTGGTCTCTTCCTTCGAAAGACCATAGCAATCTAACCTTCTCTTCTAAGAGATTAGATCCCTGTGTAGAGATCGTCACAGAATCAGCAAATTGTTTCGGCTATAAATCTCTCATAAAAACTTAGAATATGGTCATATAGTCTCTCGTCGACACCTTGACCATGTAAAGATTCAAGGATACGATTTGTAAGAAAAACCTAGTTCTATCCCACAGGGGAGAGCGTGGTCTTCGAAAAGTCAAATTACCCATAGCGTAATTGATCATAGTTTGAGCAACTACTAATCTTGATTCCTAGAGATAACGCTTTTTTCCTTATCCATATGCAAGGCACAGCCCCGCTGGTCTAGTCTCCTAGAATAGAGTTGCTCGAGAACCTATTTATCTAGCATAGGGCAACTCTATTCTAGTCTCCTAGAATAGAGTTGCTTGAGAACCTATTTATCTAGCATAGGGCTTTCACTTAATCTGTTGGAAAGCTACCCGACTAATTGGGTCCACCCGTCTATAGGATGCTGCCAAGTCGGGGCATTCTACTCTCCCACTTTCCACGCTACTACTCTTAGGAGTCAATTTGTTTTCTAATCAATCCTACCACAGTGTTTCACATAAATAAACATGTTCCTTAATTAAGGCCCTTTTCACAAGGTTTGTTTAAACAACCTTTTTTCAAAGTATAATAATGCCAAAGACAAGATTCATAAAAAAAGTTTATACGTGAATCAATTCCATACAAGCCAAACCAGCTCTCTTATTCTTTTCCTTTATACTGCCGATGATCTAGAATTTGGCCTTCCAGCCTCTACATGCTGGGCAAAACCCTACAGGACCATACTCCTTGTCGCTGTGGCGAGGACTTAAGCTGACGACCTGTCGCCCTCTCAGGCTCCGTCGCTTGATCCTCCTGCCTCTCAGAGGGATGCCCACACACTAGCGTGGGCTAATTCACCGTACTAGCCTGGGCCCTCAGAACTAGGTAGCATCACAATTACTCGCCTCAATCGGCAAACCTCATTCTCCCAATAGTATGAGGGATACCATGGGTGGACTCTGGGCCTTACTACTGTCTCCGTCATCTGTCTACACAAGCATAAGAACGGGGCAGTGTCAAGGTAGGGAGAAGTTCTACATGTACCTTAATTTAACCAAGATAATAATCCATTTACTACTCAACTAAACCATAGGACTAGAATCCATGTTACCTTCTTAAGAAAACAATCCTTTTCACAAAGATTTTAGCATTTCAACTTGAGATTGCGCGATAAGACATTCTTTATTAAGGCATATGCTGTTGTTTAAAAGAATACAAACTTTAACTAGTAAATCAATCAAATAGATTACTATTAATAATTAATAGAGAAGACAGGGCCATACCTCAACCCCTAAGAATGATATATAATTGAAAAACAATATATATATATATACCATATAGAAATTTGTGGTTTGTGGTTGTCTTTGCTCGTTAATAAGAGTTTCAGAACTTGATATATGAGAATAGCGAGTCTTCTAATACCTTCTCTTACGATTGAAATCATCCGATCATCCCCAAGATTTATCTCCTCTTATGCATACTCTGACTTTTCTCTCTTTCGAAGGTCTATGGCAAAATAGCCTTCTCTTGTTGCAGGGCTACGGCATACTATTCTTTCTTTAAAAGAAAAGCTATGGAGTTTTGGGTGGTCTCTTCCTCCGAAAGACCATAGCAATCTAACCTTCTCTTCTAAGATATTAGATCCCTGTGTACAGAACGTGTGACAGAATGAGCAAATTGTTTCGGCTATAAAACTCTCATAAAAACTCAGAATATGGTCATATAGTCACTCAAAAGAAGCGGAAGGCATCCGGTCTACAAGCACGCATAGTGGAAAAGGCAAAAACATTTGTATATAGCCGGAAACGCGCTATCTTTAGAAATGCGTTACTTTTTCACATTTTTAGTATGCATGGACTCTAAATATATAAAAGTATTCTAAATGCGACCTTGTATCATCTAAATTCTAATTTCTAATTTTGGAGATACTTATCTCTTAATAGAAACTATTCTTGTGTTCTTATTTCTTTTATAGTCTCTGGCTATAATTATGACTTCTGAAATAGAGGATGGTTTTGCATTCTTGACGAAGTTATTCAATGGTAGATTAAGCTTCCAAATGAATCGATGGAGAAGAGTTACCTCATCCATCTCTGGAGCTAATCGCAGAAGTTTAGCAAGATTTTGGTGGCATTCTTCCAGGGTCTTTCCTTCTTGGGTTAGAAAACAATCCTTTTCACAAAGATTTTAGCATTTCAACTTGAGATTGCGCGATAAGACATTCTTTTTTAAGGCATATACTGTTGTTTAAAAGAATACAAACTTTAACTAGTAAATCAATCAAATAGATCACTATTAACAATTAATAGAGAAGCGAGGGCCATACCTCAACCCCTAAGAATGATATATAATTGAAAAGCAATATATATATATATATATATATATATATATACCTTATAGAAATTTATCATTTATGTTTGTCTTCGCTCGTTGGTTAATAAGAGTTTCAGAACTTGATATATGAGAATAGAGAGTCTTCTAATACCTTCTCTTATGATTGAAATCATCCGATCATCCCCAAGATTTATCTCCTCTTATCGTACTCTGACTTTTCTCTCTCTCAAAGGTCTATGGCAAAATAGCCTTCTCTTGTTGCAGGGCTACGACATACTATTCTTTCTTTAAAAGAAAAGCTATGGAGTTTTGGTCTCTTCCTCTGAAAGACCATAGCAATCTAACCTTCTCTTCTAAGAGATTAAAAAAGAATAAAGGGATATATACATCTCAAGCTCTACTTGATGCCTTCTGACAGTTTTCCCTGTGTAGAGACCCTGACAGAATCAACAAATTATTTTGGCTATAAATCTCTGATAAAAACTCAGAATATGGTCATATGGTCAGTCAAAAGAACCGGAAGGCATCCGGTCTACAACCTTGCGTAGGTAGAATAAGCAGAAACATCGAAAATGCACTATCTTTAGAAATGCATTACTTTTTCACATTTTTAGTATGCATGGACTCTAAATATATAAAAGTATTCTAAATGCGACCTCGTATCATCTAAATTCCAATTTCTATTTTTGGAGATACTTCTCTTAATAGAACTATTCTTGTGTTCTTATTTCTTTTAGGATTTTTGGAGCTAATTATTTCTTTTATTCTAACACTTTCCTAATGTTTCTAACCTTATTGTCTCACTCTTCTCTAAGTACACTCTCTTTCCTTCTTGAAATCTATATTAAAAGAGACACATATATGGCTTGGAAGGAGGGACCTTACAATCTTCCCCACTTAAAAGATTCGAGATGTCCTCATCTCACGAGTTGGGATAGTATCTAAGAAATCCTCCTGTCTCTTCCAAAGTGGTATCCCCACTAGGTAGAAAATCTTCTTTTATCTGAACATTGTTCCTAGAAAGTTCCTTATTTCATGTGTTTGGCTCGTCTTGTTGTGCCCCCAAAAGATCTTTATTATTTTAAAGTTAATTGGCCTTATTATCCTAAGTTCATGCATCCATATACTTCTAATATGATATGAACCTTTAAAAAAAATCATAATCCTTCCTTACGAATTCCTTATTATTCTATATCCCCATGTAATATGGTACTTAACAAATTGTCATGAAAAAACGTAAGGAAATCAATCCTTTACGCAATCTAGCCTATGATAGCAATTGCATAATCTTAGTATCCTCTTCTTGAATACCTCTATTCATCATGTACATTACTTCACATGAATCTTGCACCAATCCTCTTCTATTTACTCATAGAAATACTTGGTTGAATTCGATTATCTTTAACCTTGCTATCCCTATTTCTTGACCTAATTTTGCTCTAGCACATGACTCCTTGTAGCCAAGGGTGGACTTGACGTTCCTCTTGAATTAGGGGACCTCTTCTTGATTAACATGGAAGGATTCATGTCCTTCTCGACTCTTTCTATATATAAAAACTTTATCATAGTCTCTGGCCATAATTATGGCTTCTGAAATAGAGGATGGTTTTGCATTCTTGACGAAGTTATTCAATGGTAGATTAAGCTTCCAAATGAATCGATGGAGAAGAGTTACCTCATCCATCTCTAGAGCTAATCGCAGAAGTTTAGCAAGATTTTGGTGGCATTCTTCCAAGGTCTTTCTTTTTTGGGTTAGCTCAAAAAATTATTGATTTTATCCTCTCGAAATCCTGGAGGACAAAACCTTTCACAAAGGTGTACTTTCATGGCATCCCATAACTGATTTTGATCTAAGTGGTTAGAATCTGATAATGTTGGGGCTGTAATAACGATGGGTGATGGCTTTAACTATACAAGAGAGAGGTTTCGTAAGAGCAACAGGAAAGATTGCCTAAATACCAGTCAGTGACTCCTTTTTGGGTCATGTCGTAAACGCTTTGGCCCAACTTTCTGATGGTAAGGGTCAAATCCCAGCTTTTGAGTTTAGATGAATCGCATCTCTCGCTCCAGGGATTATTTCAAGACGTTCCGTGTACGAACGTTTACAAACGGGTCTTATTGCTATCGACTCGATGATCCCCATAGGTCGTGGTCAACGAGAATTGATAATTGGGGATAGACAGACCGGTAAAACAGCAGTAGCTACAGATACAATTTTGAATCAGAAAGGTCAAAATGTTATGTGTCTACGTAGCTATTGGTCAAAAAGCTTCCTCCGTGGCTCAGGTAGTAAATACTTTTCAGGATCATGGCGCTATGGAATACACCATTGTTGTATCGGAGACCGCAAATTCTCCAGCCACTCTGAGATGGGTTCAAGATCTTGGATGATAGTGCTAGTATAATGCATCCAATGGATGGCATTCACACGTCAACTCAAACCTTAATGGAGTTATAATCTTAATAATTTATAATATACGAATTAATGAGATATATCCAAAAAATTTCTCTAAACAAAGTTTGGGTCTATCCTTCTAGTCATTCAGTCTCTCACTAGTTTCTTAATTTGATCACCTTATGTTTTTCCTCTCAAAAGGTTTCCTCTCCAATTTTATTTCTCAAAATTATTGTACAAATATCTTGCGTGTGCACCCCCCGAAGATACAAGCACAATTTCATAGGATTATTGTCTCAACATGTGAGGATATTCAAATCACTTCTATGGCCACTAGATATAATTGATTAGTCCTTATATGATAAACAATCACTTGTTTTAATCCCTTGACAGTTAACATTTGAAAAACAGATCCTAGGAACTAAGATTGGCTCTAATACCATTTGTAAGGTTCCCCCCTTTCGAAAATAGGGGAAACACTTAACATAGTCTACTAAGTTTTAGCTTGGAGAAAATTTCCTACTCGTCACACCTTGACCATGTAAAGATTCAAGGATACGATTTGTAGGTAAGACCTAGTTCTATCCCACAAGGGGGAGCGTGGTCTTCTAAAGGAAGCAATTGAAGAGTCAACATAACTCTTTTTACTACAGGAAGATTGACAATAGTGCTTCCAACTAATTCCGTATTTCTTATGATTTTTAGATGAGCAAGGGTGAACTTGCTTCTTTCATGAAAAATTCAAAACTATCAAATACTTATCATAGCACCACATCTGAAGGCACTCAGGATTAATACATCTGAGATCTTTATTTTGTGAGAATTACACATTCGGTGCCTTGGGATTGACACATCCAAAGATTATCTCAATTAACACGTCTGAGATGATTAGTTTTCTGAAAATTACACATCTAGTATCTTGGGATTAACACATCTAAGAGCATGATCCTCTGGGAATCACACATCCAAAGTTAGACCCATGTTTGTCTCAGATGGGTTCAAGATCTTGGATGATAGTGCTAGTATAACGCATCCAATGGATGCCATTCACACATCAACTCAAACCTTAATGGAGTTATAATCTTAATAATTTATAATATGCGAATTAATGAGATATATCCAAAAAATTTCTCTAAACAAAGTTTTGGTCTATCCTTCTAGTCATTCAGTCTCTCATTAGTTTCTTAATTTGATCACCTTATGTTTTTCCTCTCAAAAGGTTTCCTCCCCAATTTTATTTCTCAAATTTATTGTACAAATATCTTGCGTGTGCACCCCCCGAAGATACAAGCACAATTTTATAGGATGATTGTCTCCACCTGTGAGGATATTCAAATCACTTCTATGGCCACTAGATATAATTGATTAGTCCTTATATGATAAACAATCACTTGTTTTAATCCTAGGAACTAAGATTGGCTCTGATACCATTTGTAAGGTTTCCCCCTTTCGAAAATAAGGGAAACACTTAAGATAGTCTACTAAGTCTTAGCTTGGAGAAAATTTCCAACTCAGTCCACACCTTGACCATGTAAAGATTCAAGGATATGATTTGTAGGTAAGACCTAGTTTTATCCCACAAGGGGGGAGCGTAGTCTTCTAAAAGTCAAATTACCCATAGGGTAATTGATCATAGTTTGAGCAATTACTAATCTTGATTCCTAGAGACAACGCTTTTTTCATTATCCATATGCAAGGCACAACCCTGCTGGCCTAGTCTCATCGAATAGGGTTGCTCGAGAACCTATTTATCTAGCGTAGGGCTTTTACTTAATCTATTGGAAAGCTACCCGACTAATTAGGTCCACCCGTCCATAGGATGGTGCTGTGTTGAGGCATTCCACCCTCCCACTTTCCACTCACGAGTCAATTTGTTTTCTAATTAATCCTACCACACTGTTTCACATAAATAAACATGTTCCTTAATTAAGGCCCTTTTCACAAGGTTGTTAAAATAACCTTTTTTCAAAGTATAGTAATGCTAAAGATAGGATTCATAAAAAAAAGTTTATACATGAATTAATTCCAGACAAGCCAAACCGGCTCTCTGATTCTTTTCCTTTATAGTGCCGATGATCTAGAATTCGGCCTTCCAGCCTCTACATGCTAGGCAAAACCCTACAGGACCATACTCCTCGTCGTCGGCCGCCGCTGTGGTGGCGACCGAGGAATTAAGCAGCATGTTGCCCTCTTAGGCTGGGTCACTCGATCCTCCTGCCTCTCAGAGGGATATCCACGCACTAGGGTGGGCTAATTCACCGTACTAGCATGGGCTCTCAGAACTAGGCAGCATCACAATTACTCGCCTCAATTGGCCAACCTCATTCTCCCAATTGTATGATGGATACCATGGGTGGACTCTGGGCCTTACTATCGTCTCCACCATCCGGCTACACAAGCACAAGAAGAGGGCAGTGTCAAGGCACGGAGAAGTTCTACATGTACCTTAATTTAACTAAGATAATCATCCATTACTCAACTAAACCATAGGACTAGAATCCATGTTACCTTCTTAAGAAAACAATCCTTTTCACAAAGATTTTAGCATTTCAACTTGAGATTGCGTGATAAGACATTCATTATTAAGGCATATGCTGTTGTTTAAAAGAATACAAACTTTAACTTACTCAAACAATCAAATAGATCACTATTAACAATTCATAGAGAAGCAAGGCCATACTTCTACACCTAAGAATGATATATAATTAAAATATATATATATATATATATACCTTATAGAAATTTATCGTTTATGGTTGTCTTTGCTCACTAATAACAGTTTCAGAACTTGATATATGAGAAAAGCGAGTCTTCTAATACCTTCTCTTACAATTGAAATCATTCGATCATCCCCAAGATTTATCTCCTCTTATGCATACTCTGACTTTTCTCTCTTTCGAAGGTCTATGGCAAAATAGCCTTCTCTTGTTTGCAGGGCTACGGCATACTATTCTTTCTTTAAAAGAAAAGCTATGGAGTTTTGGTCTCTTCCTCCGAAAGACCATAGCAATCTAACCTTCTCTTCTAAGAGATTAGATCCCTGTGTAGAGACCGTGACAGAATCAGCAAATTGTTTTGGCTATAAATCTCTCATAAAAACTTAGAATATGGTCATATAGTCTCTCGTTGACACCTTGACCATGTAAAGATTCAAGGATATGATTTGTAGGAAAGACCTAGTTCTATCCCACAGGGGGGAGCGTGGTCTTCTAAAAGTCAAATTACCCATAGGGTAATTGATCATAGTTTGAGCAACTACTAATCTTGATTCCTAGAGACAACGCTTTTTTCCTTATCCATATGCAAGGCATAGCCTCGCTGGCCTAGTCTCCTAGAATAGAGTTGCTCGAGAACCTATTTATCTAGCATAGGGCTTTCACTTAATCTGTTGGAAAGCTACCCGACTAATTGGGTCCACCCGTCTATAGGATGCTGCCGTGTCGGGGCATTCCACCCTCCCACTTTCCACCCTACTACTCTCAGGAGTCAATTTGTTTTCTAATCTTGCACCAATCCTCTTCTATTTACTCATAAAAATACTTGTTGAATTCGATTATCTTTAACCCTGCTATCTCTATTTCTTGACCTAATCTTGCTCTAGCTCATGATTCCTTGTACCCAAGGGTGGGTTTGATTTTCCTCTTGAATTAGGGGACCTCTTCTTAATTAACATGGAAGGATTCATGTCCTTCTCGACTCTTTCTATATATAAAAACTTTATTATAGTCTCTAGCTATAATTATGACTTCTGAAATAGAGGATGGTTTTGCATTCTTGACAAAGTTATGCAATGGTAGATTAAGCTTCCAAATGAATCGATGGAGAAGAGTTACCTCATCCATCTCTGGAGCTAATCGTAGAAGTTTAGCAAGATTTTGGTGGCATTCTTCCAAGGTCTTTCTTTTTTGGGTTAGCTCAAAAAATTATTGATTTTATCCTCTCGAAATCCTGGAGGACAAAACCTTTCACGAAGGTGTACTTTCATGGCATCCCATAACTGATTCTGATCTAAGTGGTTAGAATCTTATAATGTTGGGGCTGTACCGACGGGTGATGGCTTTAACTATATAAGAGAGAGGTTCCGTAAGAGCAACGGGAAAGATTGCCCAAATACCAGTCATCAGTGACTCCTTTTTGGGTCATGTCGTAAACGATTTGGCTCAACCTATTGATGGTAAGGGTCAAATCCCAGCTTTTGAGTTTAGATGACTCGAATCTCCCGCTCTAGGGATTATTTCAAGACGTTCCGTGTACGAACCTTTACAAACGGGTCTTATTGCTATCGACTCGATGATGCCCATAGGTTGTGGTCAACGAGAATTAATAATTGGGGATAGACAGATCGGTAAAACAACAGTAGCTACAGATACAATTTTGAATCAGGAAGGTCAAAATGTTATATGTGTCTACGTAGCTATCGGTCAAAAAGCTTCCTCCGTGGCTCAGGTAGTAAATACTTTTCAGGATCATGGCGCTATGGAATACACCATTGTTGTATCAGAGACCGCAAATTCTCCAGCCACTATGTAATATCTCGCTCCCTATACAGGAGAAGCTCTAGGTGAATACTTCATGTATCGCAAACAACATACCTTGATTATTCATGATGATCCCTCTAAAAAAGCCTAGGCTTATCGACAAATGTCTCTGTTACTTAGAAGACCACCTGGGCGAGAAGCATATCCGGGAGATGTTTTTCATTCACATTCTCGTCCTTTGGAAAGAGCGGCTAAATCAAGTCTCCGACTACGTGAAGGTAGTATGACAGCTCTACCCATTGTTGAGACCCAGGCGGGAGATGTCTCAGCCTACATTCCCACCAATGTTATTTCTATTACTGATGGATAAATATTTTTATCAGCAGATCTATTTAATGCTGGGATTCGACCAGCAATCAATGTGGGGATTCCTATATCTAGAGTAGGCTCTACAGCTCAAATCAAAGCTATGAAATAAGTGTCCGGTAAATCGAAATTAGAATTGTCCCAATTTGCGAAATTAGAGGCTTTCTCGCAATTTGCCTCTGATCTCGATAAGGCTACTCAGAATCATCTAGCAAGGGGTCAGCGGTTGTGTGAGTTGCTTAAACAGTCTCAAACAGCCCCATTATTGGTGGAAGAAGAAGTAGCTACTATTTAACGGATATTTGGATCTACTAGAAGTTGATCAAGTTAAACGATTCTTGGTTCAGTTGTGTGAGTATATAACAACCAATAAACCTCAATTTGGTGAAATTATTTGTTCTACCAAGGTATTTACGGAACAGGCAGAGATACTCTTAAAGGAAGCAATTAAAGAGTCAACATAACTCTTTTTACTACAGGAAGATTGACAAAACTGCTTTCAACTAATTCGGCATTTCTTATGATTTTTAGACGAGCAAGGGTGAACTTGCTTCTTTCATGAAAAATTCAAAACTATCAAACACTTATCATAGCACCACATCTGAAGGCACTCAGAATTAATACATCTGAGATCTTCATTTTTTGAGAATTACACATCCGGTGCCTTGGGATTGACACATCCAAAGATTATCTGGATTAACACGTCTGAGTTGATTAGTTTTCTAAAAATTACACATCTAGTATCTTGGGATTAACACATCTAAGAGCATGATCCTCTGGGACTTACACATCCGAAGTTAGACCCATGTTTGTCTGAGATGGGTTCAAGATCTTGGATGATAGTGCTAGTATAACGCATCCAATGGATGGCATTCACACGTCAACTCAAACCTTAATGGAGTTATAATCTTAATAATTTATAATATGCGAATTAATGAGATATATCCTAAAAATTTCTCTAAACAAAGTTTGGGTCTATCCTTCTAGTCATTCAGTCTCTCACTAGTTTCTAAGTTTGATCACCTTATGTTTTTCCTCAAAAGGTTTCCTCCTCGATTTTATTTCTCAAATTTATTGTACAAATATCTTATGTGTGCACCCCCCCAAGATACAAGCACAATTTTATAGGATGAATGTCTCAACATGTGAGGATATTCAAATCACTTCTATGGCCACTAGATATGACTTATTAGTCCTCATATGATAAACAATCACTTGTTTTAATCCCTTGATAGTTAACCTTTGAAAAACAAATCCTAGGAACTAAGATTGGCTCTGATACCATTTGTAAGGTTCCCCCCTTCCAAAAATAGGGGAAACACTTAACATAGTCTACTAAGTTTAAGCTTGGAGAAAATTTCCTACTCGTCACACCTTGACCATGTAAAGATTCAAGGATACGATTTGTAGGTAAGACCAAGTTCTATCCCACAGGGGGGAGCGTGGTGTTCTAAAGGAAGCAATTGAAGAGTCAACATAACTCTTTTTACTACACGAAGATTGACAATAGTGCTTCCAACTAATTCCGTATTTCTTATGATTTTTAGATGAGCAAGGGTGAACTTGCCTCTTTCATGAAAAATTCAAAACTATCAAATACTTATCATAGCACCACATCTGAAGGCACTCGGGATTAATATATCTGAGATCTTCATTTTGTGAGAATTACACATTCGGTGCCTTGGGATTGACACATCAAAAGATTATCTCAATTAACACGTCTGAGATGATTAGTTTTCTGAAAATTACACATCTAGTATCTTGGGATTAACACATCTAAGAGCATGATCCTCTGGGAATCACACATTCGAAGTTAGACCCATGTTTGTCTCAGATGGGTTCAAGATCTTGGATGATAGTGCTAGTATAACGCATCTAATGGATGCCATTCACACATCAACTCAAACCTTAATGGAGTTATAATCTTAATAATTTATAATATGCGAATTAATGAGATATATCCAAAAAATTTCTCTAAACAAAGTTTTGGTCTATCCTTCTAGTCATTCAGTCTCTCACTAGTTTCTTAATTTGATCACCTTATGTTTTTCCTCTCAAAAGGTTTCCTCCCCAATTTTATTTCTCAAATTTATTGTACAAATATCTTGCGTGTGCACCCCCCGAAGATACAAGCACAATTTCATAGGATGATTGTCTCAACATGTGAGGATATTCAAATCACTTCTATGGCCACTAGATATAATTGATAGTCCTTATATGATAAACAATCACTTGTTTTAATCCTAGGAACTAAGATTGGCTCTGATACCATTTGTAAGGTTCCCCCCTTTCGAAAATAGGGAAAACACTTAAGATAGTCTACTAAGTCTTAGCTTGGAGAAAATTTCCTACTCAGTCCACACCTTGACCATGTAAAGATTCAAGGATACGATTTGTAGGTAAGACCTAGTTCTATCCCACAAGGGGGGAGCGTAGTCTTTTAAAAGTCAAATTACCCATAGGGTAATTGATCATAGTTTGAGCAACTACTAATATTCCTAGAGACAAGGTTTTTCCTTATCCATATGCAAGGCACAGTCCCGCTGGCCTAGTCTCCTCGAATAGGGTTGCTCGAGAACCTATTTATCTAGCGTAGGGCTTTTACTTAATCTATTAGAAAGCTACCCGACTAATTGGGTCCACCCGTCCATAGGATGGTGCCGTGTTAAGGCATTCCACCCTCCCACTTTCCACCATACGCACGAGTCAATTTGTTTTCTAATTAATCCTACCACACTGTTTCACTTAAATAAACATGTTCCTTAATTAAGGCCCTTTTCACAAGGTTGTTAAAATAACCTTTTTTCAAAGTATAGTAATGCCAAAGATAGGATTCATAAAAAAAGTTTATACATGAATTAATTCCAGACAGGCCAAACCAGCTCTCTGATTCTTTTCCTTTATAGTGCCGATGATCTAGAATTCGGCCTTCTAGCCTCTACATGCTAGGCAAAACCCTACGGGACCATACTCCTCGTCGTCGGCCGCCGCTGTGGTGGCGACCGAGGAATTAAGCGGCCTGTTGCCCTCTTAGGCTGGGTCACTCGATCCTCCTGCCTCTCAGAGGGATGTCCACGCACTAGGGTGGGCTAATTCACCGTACTAGCATGGGCTCTCAGAACTAGGCAGCATCACAATTACTCGCCTCAATTGGCCAACCTCATTCTCCCAATTGTATGATGGATACCATGGATGGACTCTGGGCCTTACTATTCCGCCATTCGGCTACACAAGCACAAGAACAGGGCAGTGTTAAGGCAGGGAGAAGCTCTACATGTACCTTAATTTAACCAAGATAATCATTCATTACTCAACTAAACCATAGGACTAGAATCCATGTTACCTTCTTAAGAAAACAATCCTTTTCACAAAGATTTTAGCATTTCAACTTGAGATTACGCGATAAGACATTCTTTATTAAGGCATATGCTGTTGTTTAAAAGAATACAAACTTTAACTAGTAAATCAATCAAATAGATCACTATTAACAATTCATAGAGAAGCCAGGGCCATACCTCAACCCGTAAGAATGATATATAATTAAAAAATAATATATATATATATATACCATATAGAAATTTGTCGTTTGTGGTTGTCTTTGCTCGTTAATAAGAGTTTCAGAACTTGATATATGAGAAAAGCAAGTCTTCTAATACCTTCTCGTACGATTGAAATCATCCGATCATCCCCAAGATTTATCTCCTCTTACGCGTACTCTGACTTTTCTCTCTTTCGAAGGTCTATGGCAAAATAGCCTTCTCTTGTTGCAGGGCTACGGCATACTATTCTTTCTTTAAAAGAAAAGCTATGGAGTTTTGGTCTCTTCCTTCAAAAGACCATAGCAATCTAACCTTCTCTTCTAAGAGATTAGATCCCTGTGTAGAGATCGTGACAGAATCAGCAAATTGTTTCGGCTATAAATCTCTCATAAAAACTTAGAATATGGTCATATAGTCTCTCGTCGACACCTTGACCATGTAAAGATTCAAGGATACGATTTGTAAGAACAACCTAGTTCTATCCCACAGGGGAGAGCGTGGTCTTCGAAAAGTCAAATTACCCATAGGGTAATTGATCATAGTTTGAGCAACTACTAATCTTGATTCCTAGAGATAACGCTTTTTTCCTTATCCATATGCAAGGCACAGCCCCGTTGGTCTAGTCTCCTAGAATAGAGTTGCTCGAGAACCTATTTATCTAGCATAGGGCAACTCTATTCTAGTCTCCTAGAATAGAGTTGCTCAAGAACCTATTTATCTAGCATAGGGCTTTCACTTAATCTGTTGGAAAGCTACCCGACTAATTGGGTCCACCTGTCTATAGGATGCTGCCAAGTCGGGGCATTCCACCCTCCCACTTTCCACGCTACTACTCTTAGGAGTCAATTTGTTTTCTAATCAATCCTACCACAGTGTTTCACATAAATAAACATGTTCCTTAATTAAGGCCCTTTTCACAAGGTTTGTTTAAACAACCTTTTTTCAAAGTATAATAATGCCAAAGACAAGATTCATAAAAAAAGTTTATACATGAATTAATTCCATACAAACCAAACCAGCTCTCTTATTCTTTTCCTTTATACTGCCGATGATCTAGAATTTGGCCTTCCAGCCTCTACATGCTGGGCAAAACCCTACAGGACCATACTCCTTGTCGCTGTGGCGAGGACTTAAGCTGACGACCTGTCGCCCTCTCAGGCTCCGTCGCTCGATCCTCCTGCCTCTCAGAGGGATGCCCACACACTAGCGTGGGCTAATTCACCGTACTAGCCTGGGCCCTCAGAACTAGGTAGCATCACAATTACTCGCCTCAATCGGCAAACCTCATTCTCCCAATAGTATGAGGGATACCATGGGTGGACTCTAGGCCTCACTACTGTCTCCGTCATCTGTCTATACAAGCACAAGAACGGGGCAGTGTCAAGGTAGGGAGAAGTTCTACATGTACCTTAATTTAACCAAGATAATAATCCATTTACTACTCAACTAAACCATAGGACTAGAATCCATGTTACCTTCTTAAGAAAACAATCCTTTTCACAAAGATTTTAGCATTTCAACTTGAGATTGCGCGATAAGACATTCTTTATTAAGGCATATGCTGTTGTTTAAAAGAATACAAACTTTAACTAGTAAATCAATCAAATAGATTACTATTAATAATTAATAGAGAAGACAGGGCCATACCTCAACCCCTAAGAATGATATATAATTGAAAAACAATATATATATATATACCATATAGAAATTTGTGGTTTGTGGTTGTCTTTGCTCGTTAATAAGAGTTTCAGAACTTGATATATGAGAATAGCGAGTCTTCTAATACCTTCTCTTACGATTGAAATCATCCGATCATCCCCAAGATTTATCTCCTCTTCTGCATACTCTGACTTTTCTCTCTTTCTAAGGTCTATGGCAAAATAGCCTTCTCTTGTTGCAGGGCTACGGCATACTATTCTTTCTTTAAAAGAAAAGCTATGGAGTTTTGGGTGGTCTCTTCCTCCGAAAGACCATAGCAATCTAACCTTCTCTTCTAAGATATTAGATCCCTGTGTACAGAACGTGTGACAGAATGAGCAAATTATTTCGGCTATAAAACTCTCATAAAAACTCAGAATATGGTCATATAGTCACTCAAAAGAAGCGGAAGGCATCCGGTCTACAAGCACGCATAGTGGAAAAGGCAAAAACATCTGTATATAGCCGGAAACGCGCTATCTTCAGAAATGCGTTACTTTTTCACATTTTTAGTATGCATGGACTCTAAATATATAAAAGTATTCTAAATGCGACCTCGTATCATCTAAATTCTAATTTCTAATTTTGGAGATACTTATCTCTTAATAGAAACTATTCTTGTGTTCTTATTTCTTTTATAGTCTCTGGCTATAATTATGACTTCTGAAATAGAGGATGGTTTTGCATTCTTGACGAAGTTATTCAATGGTAGATTAAGCTTCCAAATGAATCGATGGAGAAGAGTTACCTCATCCATCTCTGGAGCTAATCGCAGAAGTTTAGCAAGATTTTGGTGGCATTCTTCCAGGGTCTTTCCTTCTTGGGTTAGAAAACAATCCTTTTCACAAAGATTTTAGCATTTCAACTTGAGATTGCGCGATAAGACATTCTTTTTTAAGGCATATACTGTTGTTTAAAAGAATACAAACTTTAACTAGTAAATCAATCAAATAGATCACTATTAACAATTAATAGAGAAGCGAGGGCCATACCTCAACCCTTAAGAATGATATATAATTGAAAAGCAATATATATATATATATATATATATATATATATATATATATATATATACCTTATAGAAATTTCTCATTTATGTTTGTCTTCGCTCGTTAGTTAATAAGAGTTTCAGAACTTGATATATGAGAATAGAGAGTCTTCTAATACCTTCTCTTATGATTGAAATCATCCGATCATCCCCAAGATTTATCTCCTCTTATCGTACTCTGACTTTTCTCTCTTTCGAAGGTCTATGGCAAAATAGCCATCTCTTGTTGTAGGGCTACGACATACTATTCTTTCTTTAAAAGAAAAGCTATGGAGTTTTGGTCTCTTCCTCTGAAAGACCATAGCAATCTAACCTTCTCTTCTAAGAGATTAAAAAAGAATAAAGGGATATATACATCTCAAGCTCTACTTGATGCCTTCTGACAATTTTCCCTGTGTAGAGACCCTGACAGATTCAACAAATTATTTTGGCTATAAATCTCTGATAAATTCTCAGAATATGGTCATATAGTCAGTCAAAAGAACCGGAAGGCATCCGGTCTACACCCTTGCGTAGGTAGAATAAGCAGAAACATCGAAAATGCACTATCTTTAGAAATGCGTTACTTTTTCACATTTTTAGTATGCATGGACTCTAAATATATAAAAGTATTCTAAATGCGACCTCGTATCATCTAAATTCCAATTTCTATTTTTGGAGATACTTCTCTTAATAGAACTATTCTTGTGTTCTTATTTCTTTTAGGATTTTTGGAGCTAATTAATTCTTTTATTCTAACACTTTCCTAATGTTTCTAACCTTATTGTCTCACTCTTCTCTAAGTACACTCTCTTTCCTTCTTGAAATCTATATTAAAAGAGACACATATATGGCTTGGAAGGAGGGACCTTACAATCTCCCCCACTTAAAAGATTCGAGATGTCCTCATGTCACGAGTTGGGGTAGTATCTAAGAAATCCTCCTGTCTCTTCCAAAGTGGTATCCCCACTAGGTAGAAAATCTTCTTTTATCTAAACATTGTTCCTAGAAAGTTCCTTATTTCATGTGTTTGGCTCGTCTTGTTGTGCCCCCAAAAGGTCTTTATTATTTTAAAGTTAATTGGCCTTATTATCCTAAGTTCATGCATCCATATACTTCTCATATGATATGAACCTTTAAAAAAAATCATAATCCTTCCTTACGAATTCCTTATTATTCTATATCCCCATGTAATATGGTACTTAACAAATTGTCATGAAAAAACGTAAGGAAATCAATCCTTTACGCAATCTAGCCTATGATAGCAATTGCATAATCTTAGTATCCTCTTCTTGAATACCTCTATTCATCATGTACATTACTTCACATGAATCTTGCACCAATCCTCTTCTATTTACTCATAGAAATACTTGGTTGAATTTGATTATCTTTAACCTTGCTATCCCTATTTCTTGACCTAATTTTGCTCTAGCACATGACTCCTTGTAGCCAAGGGTGGACTTGACGTTCCTCTTGAATTAGGGGACCTCTTCTTGATTAACATGGAAGGATTCATGTCCTTCTCGACTCTTTCTATATATAAAAACTTTATCATAGTCTCTGGCCATAATTATGGCTTCTGAAATAGAGGATGGTTTTGCATTCGTGACGAAGTTATTCAATGGTAGATTAATCCTTCAAATGAATCGATGGAGAAGAGTTACCTCATCCATCTCTAGAGCTAATCGCAGAAGTTTAGCAAGATTTTGGTGGCATTCTTCCAAGGTCTTTCTTTTTTGGGTTAGCTCAAAAAATTATTGAGTTTATCCTCTCGAAATCCTGGAGGACAAAACCTTTCACCAAGGTGTACTTTCATGGCATCCCATAACTGATTCTGATCTAAGTGGTTAGAATCTTATAATGTTGGGGCTGTAACGATGGGTGATGGCTTTAACTATACAAGAGAGAGGTTCCGTAAGAGCAACGGGAAAGATTGCCCAAATACCAGTCAGTGACTCCTTTTTGGGTCATGTCGTAAACGCTTTGGCCCAACTTTCTGATGGTAAGGGTCAAATCCCAGCTTTTGAGTTTAGATGAATCGCATCTCTCGCTCCAGGGATTATTTCAAGACGTTCCGTGTACGAACCTTTACAAACGGGTCTTATTGCTATCGACTCGATGATCCCCATAGGTCGTGGTCAACGAGAATTGATAATTGGGGATAGACAGACCGGTAAAACAGCAGTAGCTACAGATACAATTTTGAATCAGAAAGGTCAAAATGTTATGTGTCTACGTAGCTATTGGTCAAAAAGCTTCCTCCGTGGCTCAGGTAGTAAATACTTTTCAGGATCATGGCGCTATGGAATACACCATTGTTGTATCGGAGACCGCAAATTCTCCAGCCACTCTGAGATGGGTTCAAGATCTTGGATGATAGTGCTAGTATAATGCATCCAATGGATGGCATTCACACGTCAACTCAAACCTTAATGGAGTTATAATCTTAATAATTTATAATATACGAATTAATGAGATATATCCAAAAAATTTCTCTAAACAAAGTTTGGGTCTATCCTTCTAGTCATTCAGTCTCTCACTAGTTTCTTAATTTGATCACCTTATGTTTTTCCTCTCAAAAGGTTTCCTCTCCAATTTTATTTCTCAAAATTATTGTACAAATATCTTGCGTGTGCACCCCCCGAAGATACAAGCACAATTTCATAGGATGATTGTCTCAACATGTGAGGATATTCAAATCACTTCTATGGCCACTAGATATAATTGATTAGTCCTTATATGATAAACAATCACTTGTTTTAATCCCTTGACAGTTAACATTTGAAAAACAGATCCTAGGAACTAAGATTGGCTCTAATACCATTTGTAAGGTTCCCCCCTTTCGAAAATAGGGGAAACACTTAACATAGTCTACTAAGTTTTAGCTTGGAGAAAATTTCCTACTCGTCACACCTTGACCATGTAAAGATTCAAGGATACGATTTGTAGGTAAGACCTAGTTCTATCCCACAAGGGGGAGTGTGGTCTTCTAAAGGAAGCAATTGAAGAGTCAACATAACTCTTTTTACTACAGGAAGATTGACAATAGTGCTTCCAACTAATTCCGTATTTCTTATGATTTTTAGATGAGCAAGGGTGAACTTGCTTCTTTCATGAAAAATTCAAAACTATCAAATACTTATCATAGCACCACATCTGAAGGCACTCAGGATTAATACATCTGAGATCTTTATTTTGTGAGAATTACACATTCGGTGCCTTGGGATTGACACATCCAAAGATTATCTCAATTAACACGTCTGAGATGATTAGTTTTCTGAAAATTACACATCTAGTATCTTGGGATTAACACATCTAAGAGCATGATCCTCTGGGAATCACACATCCGAAGTTAGACCCATGTTTGTCTCAGATGGGTTCAAGATCTTGGATGATAGTGCTAGTATAACGCATCCAATGGATGCCATTCACACATCAACTCAAACCTTAATGGAGTTATAATCTTAATAATTTATAATATGCGAATTAATGAGATATATCCAAAAAATTTCTCTAAACAAAGTTTTGGTCTATCCTTCTAGTCATTCAGTCTCTCACTAGTTTCTTAATTGATCACCTTATGTTTTTCCTCTCAAAAGGTTTCCTCCCCAATTTTATTTCTCAAATTTATTGTACAAATATCTTGCGTGTGCACCCCCCGAAGATACAAGCACAATTTTATAGGATGATTGTCTCCACCTGTAAGGATATTCAAATCACTTCTATGGCCACTAGATATAATTGATTAGTCCTTATATGATAAACAATCACTTGTTTTAATCCTAGGAACTAAGATTGGCTCTCATACCATTTGTAAGGTTTCCCCCTTTCGAAAATAAGGGAAACACTTAAGATAGTCTACTAAGTCTTAGCTTGGAGAAAATTTCCAACTCAGTCCACACCTTGACCATGTAAAGATTCAAGGATATGATTTGTAGGTAAGACCTAGTTTTATCCCACAAGGGGGGAGCGTAGTCTTCTAAAAGTCAAATTACCCATAGGGTAATTGATCATAGTTTGAGCAATTACTAATCTTGATTCCTAGAGACAACGCTTTTTTCATTATCCATATGCAAGGCACAACCCTGCTGGCCTAGTCTCCTTGAATAGGGTTGCTCGAGAACCTATTTATCTAGCGTAGGGCTTTTACTTAATCTATTGGAAAGCTACCCGACTAATTAGGTCCACCCGTCCATAGGATGGTGCTGTGTTGAGGCATTCCACCCTCCCACTTTCCACTCACGAGTCAATTTGTTTTCTAATTAATCCTACCACACTGTTTCACATAAATAAACATGTTCCTTAATTAAGGCCCTTTTCACAAGGTATAGTAATGCCAAAGATAGGATTCATAAAAAAAAGTTTATACATGAATTAATTCCAGACAAGCCAAATCGGCTCTCTGATTCTTTTCCTTTATAGTGCCGATGATCTAGAATTCGGCCTTCCAGCCTCTACATGCTAGGCAAAACCCTACGGGACCATACTCCTCGTCGTCGACCGCCGCTGTGGTGGCGACCGAGGAATTAAGCGACATGTTGCCCTCTTAGGCTGGGTCACTCGATCCTCCTGCCTCTCAGAGGGATATCCACGCACTAGGGTGGGCTAATTCACCGTACTAGCATGGGCTCTCAGAACTAGGCAGCATCACAATTACTCGCCTCAATTGGCCAACCTCATTCTCCCAATTGTATGATGGATACCATGGGTGGACTCTGGGCCTTACTATCGTCTCCACCATCCGGCTACACAAGCACAAGAAGAGGGCAGTGTTAAGGCACGGAGAAGTTCTACATGTACCTTAATTTAACTAAGATAATCATCCATTACTCAACTAAACCATAGGACTAGAATCCATGTTACCTTCTTAAGAAAACAATCCTTTTCACAAAGATTTTAGCATTTCAACATGAGATTGCGTGATAAGACTTTCATTATCAAGGCATATGCTGTTGTTTAAAAGAATACAAACTTTAACTTACTCAAACAATCAAATAGATCACTATTAACAATTCATAGAGAAGCAAGGCCATACTTCTACACCTAAGAATGATATATAATTAAAATATATATATATATATATATATATATACCTTATAGAAATTTATCGTTTATGGTTGTCTTTGCTCACTAATAACAGTTTCAGAACTTGATATATGAGAAAAGCGAGTCTTCTAATACCTTCTCTTACAATTGAAATCATCCGATCATCCCCAAGATTTATCTCCTCTTATGCATACTCTGACTTTTCTCTCTTTCGAAGGTCTATGGCAAAATAGCCTTCTCTTGTTTGCAGGGCTACGGCATACTATTCTTTCTTTAAAAGAAAAGCTATGGAGTTTTGGTCTCTTCCTCCGAAAGACCATAGCAATCTAACCTTCTCTTCTAAGAGATTAGATCCCTGTGTAGAGACCGTGACAGAATCAGCAAATTGTTTCGGCTATAAATCTCTCATAAAAACTTAGAATATGGTCATATAGTCTCTCGTTGACACCTTGACCATGTAAAGATTCAAGGATATGATTTGTAGGAAAGACCTAGTTCTATCCCACAGGGGGGAGCGTGGTCTTCTAAAAGTCAAATTACCCATAGGGTAATTGATCATAGTTTGAGCAACTACTAATCTTGATTCCTAGAGACAACGCTTTTTTCCTTATCCATATGCAAGGCATAGCCCCGCTGGCCTAGTCTCCTAGAATAGAGTTGCTCGAGAACCTATTTATCTAGCATAGGGCTTTCACTTAATCTGTTGGAAAGCTACCCGACTAATTGGGTCCACCCGTCTATAGGATGCTGCCGTGTCGGGGCATTCCACCCTCCCACTTTCCACCCTACTACTCTCAGGAGTCAATTTGTTTTCTAATCTTGCACCAATCCTCTTCTATTTACTCATAAAAATACTTGTTGAATTCGATTATCTTTAACCCTGCTATCTCTATTTCTTGACCTAATCTTGCTCTAGCTCATGATTCCTTGTACCCAAGGGTGGGTTTGATTTTCCTCTTGAATTAGGGGACCTCTTCTTAATTAACATGGAAGGATTCATGTCCTTCTCGACTCTTTCTATATATAAAAACTTTATTATAGTCTCTAGCTATAATTATGACTTCTGAAATAGAGGATGGTTTTGCATTCTTGACAAAGTTATGCAATGGTAGATTAAGCTTCCAAATGAATCGATGGAGAAGAGTTACCTCATCCATCTCTGGAGCTAATCGTAGAAGTTTAGCAAGATTTTGGTGGCATTCTTCCAAGGTCTTTCTTTTTTGGGTTAGCTCAAAAAATTATTGATTTTATCCTCTCGAAATCCTGGAGGACAAAACCTTTCACGAAGGTGTACTTTCATGGCATCCCATAACTGATTCTGATCTAAGTGGTTAGAATCTTATAATGTTGGGGCTGTACCGACGGGTGATGGCTTTAACTATATAAGAGAGAGGTTCCGTAAGAGCAACGGGAAAGATTGCCCAAATACCAGTCATCAGTGACTCCTTTTTGGGTCATGTCGTAAACGCTTTGGCTCAACCTATTGATGGTAAGGGTCAAATCCCAGCTTTTGAGTTTAGATGAATCGAATCTCCCGCTCTAGGGATTATTTCAAGACGTTCCGTGTACGAACCTTTACAAACGGGTCTTATTGCTATCGACTCGATGATGCCCATAGGTCGTGGTCAACGAGAATTGATAATTGGGGATAGACAGACCGGTAAAACAACAGTAGCTACAGATACAATTTTGAATCAGGAAGGTCAAAATGTTATATGTGTCTACGTAGCTATCGGTCAAAAAGCTTCCTCCGTGGCTCAGGTAGTAAATACTTTTCAGGATCGTGGCGCTATGGAATACACCATTGTTGTATCAGAGACCGCAAATTCTCCAGCCACTCTGTAATATCTCGCTCCCTATACAGGAGAAGCTCTAGGTGAATACTTCATGTATCGCAAACAGCATACCTTGATTATTCATGATGATCCCTCTAAAAAAGCCTAGGCTTATCGACAAATGTCTCTGTTACTTAGAAGACCACCTGGGCGAGAAGCATATCCGGGAGATGTTTTTCATTCACATTCTCGTCCTTTGGAAAGAGCGGCTAAATCAAGTCTCCGACTACGTGAAGGTAGTATGACAGCTCTACCCATTGTTGAGACCCAGGCGGGAGATGTCTCAGCCTACATTCCCACCAATGTTATTTCTATTACTGATGGATAAATATTTTTATCAGCAGATCTATTTAATGCTGGGATTCGACCAGCAATCAATGTGGGGATTCCTATATCTAGAGTAGGCTCTACAGCTCAAATCAAAGCTATGAAATAAGTGTCCGGTAAATCGAAATTGGAATTGTCCCAATTTGCGGAATTAGAGGCTTTCTCGCAATTTGCCTCTGATCTCGATAAGGCTACTCAGAATCATCTAGCAAGGGGTCAGCGGTTGTGTGAGTTGCTTAAACAGTCTCAAACAGCCCCATTATTGGTGGAAGAAGAAGTAGCTACTATTTAACGGATATTTGGATCTACTAGAAGTTGATCAAGTTAAACGATTCTTGGTTCAGTTGTGTGAGTATATAACAACCAATAAACCTCAATTTGGTGAAATTATTTGTTCTACCAAGGTATTTACGGAACAGGCAGAGATACTCTTAAAGGAAGCAATTAAAGAGTCAACATAACTCTTTTTACTACAGGAAGATTGACAAAACTGCTTTCAACTAATTCGGCATTTCTTATGATTTTTAGACGAGCAAGGGTGAACTTGCTTCTTTCATGAAAAATTCAAAACTATCAAACACTTATCATAGCACCACATCTGAAGGCATTCAGAATTAATACATCTGAGATCTTCATTTTTTGAGAATTACACATCTGGTGCCTTGGGATTGACACATCCAAAGATTATCTGGATTAACACGTCTGAGTTGATTAGTTTTCTAAAAATTACACATCTAGTATCTTGGGATTAACACATCTAAGAGCATGATCCTCTGGGACTTACACATCCGAAGTTAGACCCATGTTTGTCTGAGATGGGTTCAAGATCTTGGATGATAGTGCTAGTATAACGCATCCAATGGATGGCATTCACACGTCAACTCAAACCTTAATGGAGTTATAATCTTAATAATTTATAATATGCGAATTAATGAGATATATCCTAAAAATTTCTCTAAACAAAGTTTGGGTCTATCCTTCTAGTCATTCAGTCTCTCACTAGTTTCTAAGTTTGATCACCTTATGTTTTTCCTCAAAAGGTTTCCTCCTCGATTTTATTTCTCAAATTTATTGTACAAATATCTTACGTGTGCACCCCCCCAAGATACAAGCACAATTTTATAGGATGAATGTCTCAACATGTGAGGATATTCAAATCACTTCTATGGCCACTAGATATGATTTATTAGTCCTCATATGATAAACAATCACTTGTTTTAATCCCTTGATAGTTAACCTTTGAAAAACAAATCCTAGGAACTAAGATTGGCTCTGATACCATTTGTAAGGTTCCCCCCTTCCAAAAATAGGGGAAACACTTAACATAGTCTACTAAGCTTTAGCTTGGAGAAAATTTCCTACTCGTCACACCTTGACCATGTAAAGATTCAAGGATACGATTTGTAGGTAAGACCAAGTTCTATCCCACAGGGGGGAGCGTGGTCTTCTAAAGGAAGCAATTGAAGAGTCAACATAACTCTTTTTACTACACGAAGATTGACAATAGTGCTTCCAACTAATTCCGTATTTCTTATGATTTTTAGATGAGCAAGGGTGAACTTGCCTCTTTCATGAAAAATTCAAAACTATCAAATACTTATCATAGCACCACATCTGAAGGCACTCGGGATTAATATATCTGAGATCTTCATTTTGTGAGAATTACACATTCGGTGCCTTGGGATTGACACATCCAAAGATTATCTCAATTAACACGTCTGAGATGATTAGTTTTCTGAAAATTACACATCTAGTATCTTGGTATTAACACATCTAAGAGCATGATCCTCTGGGAATCACACATCCGAAGTTAGACCCATGTTTGTCTCAGATGGGTTCAAGATCTTGGATGATAGTGCTAGTATAACGCATCCAATGGATGCCATTCACACATCAACTCAAACCTTAATGGAGTTATAATCTTAATAATTTATAATATGCGAATTAATGAGATATATCCAAAAAATTTCTCTAAACAAAGTTTTGGTCTATCCTTCTAGTCATTCAGTCTCTCACTAGTTTCTTAATTTGATCACCTTATGTTTTTCCTCTCAAAAGGTTTCCTCCCCAATTTTATTTCTCAAATTTATTGTACAAATATCTTGCGTGTGCACCCCCCGAAGATACAAGCACAATTTCATAGGATGATTGTCTCAACATGTGAGGATATTCAAATCACTTCTATGGCCACTAGATATAATTGATTAGTCCTTATATGATAAACAATCACTTGTTTTAATCCTAGGAACTAAGATTGGCTCTGATACCATTTGTAAGGTTCCCCCCTTTCAAAAATAGGGAAAACACTTAAGATAGTCTACTAAGTCTTAGCTTGGAGAAAATTTCCTACTCAGTCCACACCTTGACCATGTAAAGATTCAAGGATACGATTTGTAGGTAAGACCTAGTTCTATCCCACAAGGGGGGAGCGTAGTCTTTTAAAAGTCAAATTACCCATAGGGTAATTGATCATAGTTTGAGCAACTACTAATCTTGATTCCTAGAGACAAGGTTTTTCCTTATCCATATGCAAGGCACAGTCCCGCTGGCCTAGTCTCCTCGAATAGGGTTGCTCGAGAATCTATTTATCTAGCGTAGGGCTTTTACTTAATCTATTAGAAAGCTACCCGACTAATTGGGTCCACCCGTCCATAGGATGGTGCCGTGTTAAGGCATTCCACCCTCCCACTTTCCACCATACGCACGAGTCAATTTGTTTTCTAATTAATCCTACCACACTGTTTCACTTAAATAAACATGTTCCTTAATTAAGGCCCTTTTCACAAGGTTGTTAAAATAACCTTTTTTCAAAGTATAGTAATGCCAAAGATAGGATTCATAAAAAAAGTTTATACATGAATTAATTCCAGACAGGCCAAACCGGCTCTCTGATTCTTTTCCTTTATAGTGCCGATGATCTAGAATTCGGCCTTCCAGCCTCTACATGCTGGGCAAAAACCTACGGGACCATACTCCTCGTCGTCGGCCGCCGCTGTGGTGGCGACCGAGGAATTAAGCGGCCTGTTGCCCTCTTAGGCTGGGTCACTCGATCCTCCTACCTCTCAGAGGGATGTCCACGCACTAGGGTGGGCTAATTCACCGTACTAGCATGGGCTCTCAGAACTAGGCAGCATCACAATTACTCGCCTCAATTGGCCAACCTCATTCTCCCAATTGTATGATGGATACCATGGGTGGACTCTGGGCCTTACTATTCCGCCATTCGGCTACACAAGCACAAGAACAGGGCAGTGTCAAGGCAGGGAAAAGTTCTACATGTACCTTAATTTAACCAAGATAATCATTCATTACTCAACTAAACCATAGGACTAGAATCCATGTTACCTTCTTAAGAAAACAATCCTTTTCACAAAGATTTTAGCATTTCAACTTGAGATTACGCGATAAGACATTCTTTATTAAGGCATATGTTGCTGTTTAAAAGAATACAAACTTTAACTAGTAAATCAATCAAATAGATCACTATTAACAATTCATAGAGAAGCCAGGGCCATACCTCAACCCGTAAGAATGATATATAATTAAAAAATTATATATATATATATACCATATAGAAATTTGTCGTTTGTGGTTGTCTTTGCTCGTTAATAAGAGTTTCAGAACTTGATATATGAGAAAAGCAAGTCTTCTAATACCTTCTCGTACGATTGAAATCATCCGATCATCCCCAAGATTTATCTCCTCTTACGCGTACTCTGACTTTTCTCTCTTTCGAAGGTCTATGGCAAAATAGCCCTCTTATTGCAGGGCTACGGCATACTATTCTTTCTTTAAAAGAAAAGCTATGGAGTTTTGGTCTCTTCCTTCGAAAGACCATAGCAATCTAACCTTCTCTTCTAAGAGATTAGATCCCTGTGTAGAGATCGTGACAGAATCAGCAAATTGTTTCGGCTATAAATCTCTCATAAAAACTTAGAATATGGTCATATAGTCTCTCGTCGACACCTTGACCATGTAAAGATTCAAGGATACGATTTGTAAGAAAAACCTAGTTCTATCCCACAGGGGAGAGCGTGGTCTTCGAAAAGTCAAATTACCCATAGGGTAATTGATCATAGTTTGAGCAACTACTAATCTTGATTCCTAGAGATAACGCTTTTTTCCTTATCCATATGCAAGGCACAGCCCCGCTGGTCTAGTCTCCTAGAATAGAGTTGCTCGAGAACCTATTTATCTAGCATAGGGCAACTCTATTCTAGTCTCCTAGAATAGAGTTGCTCGAGAACCTATTTATCTAGCATAGGGCTTTCACTTAATCTGTTGGAAAGCTACCCGACTAATTGGGTCCACCCGTCTATAGGATGCTGCCGTGTCGGGGCATTCCACTCTCCCACTTTCCACGCTACTACTCTCAGGAGTCAATTTGTTTTCTAATCAATCCTACCACAATGTTTCACATAAATAAACATGTTCCTTAATTAAGGCCCTTTTCACAAGGTTTGTTTAAACAACCTTTTTTCAAAGTATAATAATGCCAAAGACAAGATTCATAAAAAAAGTTTATACATGAATCAATTCCATACAAGCCAAACTAGCTCTCTTATTCTTTTCCTTTATACTACCGATGATCTAGAATTTGGCCTTCCAGCCTCTACATGCTGGGCAAAACCCTACAGGACCATACTCCTTGTTGCTGTGGCGAGGACTTAAGCCGACGACCTGTAGCCCTCTCAGGCTCCGTCGCTCGATCCTCCTGCCTCTCAGAGGGATGCCCACACACTAGCGTGGGCTAATTCACCGTACTAGCCTGGGCCCTCAGAACTAGGTAGCATCACAATTACTCGCCTCAATCGACAAACCTCATTCTCCCAAAAGTATGAGGGATACCATGGGTGGACTCTGGGCCTTACTACTGTCTCCGTCATATGACTACACAAGCACAAGAACGGGGCAGTGTCAAGGTAGGGAAAAGTTCTACATGTGTCTTAATTTAACCAAGATAATAATCCATTTACTACTCAACTAAACCATAGGACTAGAATCCATGTTACCTTCTTAAGAAAACAATCCTTTTCACAAAGATTTTAGCATTTCAACTTGAGATTGCGCGATAAGACATTCTTTATTAAGGCATATGCTGTTGTTTAAAAGAATACAAACTTTAACTAGTAAATCAATCAAATAGATTACTATTAATAATTAATACAGAAGACAGGGCCATACCTCAACCCCTAAGAATGATATATAATTGAAAAACAATATATATGTATATACCATATAGAAATTTGCGGTTTGTGGTTGTCTTTGCTCGTTAATAAGAGTTTCAGAACTTGATATATGAGAATAGTGAGTCTTCTAATACCTTCTCTTACGATTGAAATCATCCGATCATCCCCAAGATTTATCTCCTCTTACGCGTACTCTGACTTTTCTCTCGTTCAAAGGTCTATGGCAAAATAGCCTTCTCTTGTTGCAGGGCTACGGCATAGTATTCTTTCTTTAAAAGAAAAGCTATGGAGTTTTGGTCTCTTCCTTCAAAAGACCATAGCAATCTAACCTTCTCCTCTAAGAGATTAGATCCCTGTGTAGAGATCGTGACAGAATCAGCAAATTGTTTCGGCTATAAATCTCTCATAAAAACTTAGAATATGGTCATATAGTCTCTCGTCGACACCTTGACCATGTAAAGATTCAAGGATACGATTTGTAAGAAAAACCTAGTTCTATCCCACAGGGGAGAGCGTGGTCTTCGAAAAGTCAAATTACCCATAGGGTAATTGATCATAGTTTGAGCAACTACTAATCTTGATTCCTAGAGATAACGCTTTTTTCCTTATCCATATGCAAGGCACAGCCCCGCTGGTCTAGTCTCCTAGAATAGAGTTGCTCGAGAACCTATTTATCTAGCATAGGGCAACTCTATTCTAGTCTCCTAGAATAGAGTTGCTCGAGAACCTATTTATCTAGCATAGGGCTTTCACTTAATCTGTTGGAAAGCTACCCGACTAATTGGGTCCACCCGTCTATAGGATGCTGCCAAGTCGGGGCATTCCACCCTCCCACTTTCCACGCTACTACTCTTAGGAGTCAATTTGTTTTCTAATCAATCCTACCACAGTGTTTCACATAAATAAACATGTTCCTTAATTAAGGCCCTTTTCACAAGGTTTGTATAAACAACCTTTTTTCAAAGTATAATAATGCCAACGACAAGATTCATAAAAAAAGTTTATACATGAATCAATTCCATACAACCCAAACCAGCTCTCTTATTCTTTTCCTTTATACTGCCGATGATCTAGAATTTGGCCTTCCAGCCTCTACATGCTGGGCAAAACCCTACAGGACCATACTCCTTGTCGCTATGGCGAGGACTTAAGCTGACGACCTATCGCCCTCTCAGGCTCCGTCGCTTGATCCTCCTGCCTCTCAGAGGGATGCCCACACACTAGCGTGGGCTAATTCACCGTACTAGCCTGGGCCCTCAGAACTAGGTAGCATCACAATTACTCGCCTCAATCGGCAAACCTCATTCTCCCAATAGTATGAGGGATACCATGGGTGGACTCTGGGCCTTACTACTGTCTCCGTCATCTGTCTACACAAGCACAAGAACGGGGCAGTGTCAAGGTAGGGAGAAGTTCTACATGTACCTTAATTTAACCAAGATAATAATCCATTTACTACTCAACTAAACTATAGGACTAGAATCCATGTTACCTTCTTAAGAAAACAATCCTTTTCACAAAGATTTTAGCATTTCAACTTGAGATTGCGCGATAAGACATTCTTTATTAAGGCATATGCTGTTGTTTAAAAGAATACAAACTTTAACTAGTAAATCAATCAAATAGATTACTATTAATAATTAATAGAGAAGACAGGGCCATACCTCAACCCCTAAGAATGATATATAATTGAAAAACAATATATATATATATACCATATAGAAATTTGTGGTTTGTGGTTGTCTTTGCTCGTTGATAAGAGTTTCAGAACTTGATATATGAGAATAGCGAGTCTTCTAATACCTTCTCTTACGATTGAAATCATCCGATCATCCCCAAGATTTATCTCCTCTTATGCATACTCTGACTTTTCTCTCTTTCGAAGGTCTATGGCAAAATAGCCTTCTCTTGTTGCAGGGCTACGGCATACTATTCTTTCTTTAAAAGAAAAGCTATGGAGTTTTGGGTGGTCTCTTCCTCCGAAAGACCATAGCAATCTAACCTTCTCTTCTAAGATATTAGATCCCTGTGTACAGAACGTGTGACAGAATGAGCAAATTGTTTCGGCTATAAAACTCTCATAAAAACTCAGAATATGGTCATATAGTCACTCAAAAGAAGCGGAAGGCATCCGGTCTACAAGCACGCATAGTGGAAAAGGCAAAAACATCTGTATATAGCCGGAAACGTGCTATCTTTAGAAATGCGTTACTTTTTCACATTTTTAGTATGCATGGACTCTAAATATATAAAAGTATTCTAAATGCGACCTCGTATCATCTAAATTCTAATTTCTAATTTTGGAGATACTTATCTCTTAATAGAAACTATTCTTGTGTTCTTATTTCTTTTATAGTCTCTGGCTATAATTATGACTTCTGAAATAGAGGATGGTTTTGCATTCTTGACGAAGTTATTCAATAGTAGATTAAGCTTCCAAATGAATCGATGGAGAAGAGTTACCTCATCCATCTCTGGAGCTAATCGCAGAAGTTTAGCAAGATTTTGGTGGCATTCTTCCAGGGTCTTTCCTTCTTGGGTTAGAAAACAATCCTTTTCACAAAGATTTTAGCATTTCAACTTGAGATTGCGCGATAAGACATTCTTTTTAAAGGCATATACTGTTGTTTAAAAGAATACAAGCTTTAACTAGTAAATCAATCAAATAGATCACTATTAACAATTATTTGAGAAGCGAGGGCCATACCTCAACCCCTAAGAATGATATATAATTGAAAAGTAATATATATATATATATATATATATATATATATATATATATATATACCTTATAGAAATTTATCATTTATGTTTGTCTTTGCTCGTTGGTTAATAAGAGTTTCAGAACTTGATATATGAGAATAGAGAGTCTTCTAATACCTTCTCTTATGATTGAAATCATCCGATCATCCCCAAGATTTATCTCCTCTTATCGTACTCTGACTTTTCTCTCTCTCAAAGGTCTATGGCAAAATAGCCTTCTCTTGTTGTAGGGCTACGACATACTATTCTTTCTTTAAAAGAAAAGCTATGGAGTTTTGGTCTCTTCCTCTGAAAGACCATAGCAATCTAACCTTCTCTTCTAAGAGATTAAAAAAGAATAAAGGGATATATACATCTCAAGCTCTACTTGATGCCTTCTGACAGTTTTCCCTGTGTAGAGACCCTGACAGAATCAACAAATTATTTTGGCTATAAATCTCTGATAAAAAACTCAGAATATGGTCATATAGTCAGTCAAAAGAATTGGAAGGCATCCGGTCTACAACCTTGCGTAGGTAGAATAAGCAGAAACATCGAAAATGCACTATCTTTAGAAATGCGTTACTTTTTCACATTTTTAGTATGCATGGACTCTAAATATATAAAAGTATTCTAAATGCGACCTCGTATCATCTAAATTCCAATTTCTATTTTTGGAGATACTTCTCTTAATAGAACTATTCTTGTGTTCTTATTTCTTTTAGGATTTTTGGAGCTAATTAATTCTTTTATTCTAACACTTTCCTAATGTTTCTAACCTTATTGTCTCACTCTTCTCTAAGTACACTCTCTTTCCTTCTTGAAATCTATATTAAAAGAGACACATATATGGCTTGGAAGGAGGGACCTTACAATCTCCCCCACTTAAAAGATTCGAGATGTCCTCATCTCACGAGTTGGGATAGTATCTAAGAAATCCTCCTGTCTCTTCCAAAGTGGTATCCCCACTAGGTAGAAAATCTTCTTTTATCTAAACATTGTTCCTAGAAAGTTCCTTATTTCATGTGTTTGGCTCGTCTTGTTGTGCCCCCAAAAGATCTTTATTATTTTAAAGTTAATTGGCCTTATTATCCTAAGTTCATGCATCCATATACTTCTCATATGATATGAACCTTTAAAAAAAATCATAATCCTTCCTTACGAATTCCTTATTATTCTATATCCCCATGTAATATGGTACTTAACAAATTGTCATGAAAAAACGTAAGGAAATCAATCCTTTACGCAATCTAGCCTATGATAGCAATTGCATAATCTTAGTATCCTCTTCTTGAATACCTCTATTCATCATGTACATTACTTCACATGAATCTTGCACCAATCCTCTTCTATTTACTCATAGAAATACTTGGTTGAATTCGATTATCTTTAACCTTGCTATCCCTATTTCTTGACCTAATTTTGCTCTAGCACATGACTCCTTGTAGCCAAGGGTGGACTTGACGTTCCTCTTGAATTAGGGGACCTCTTCTTGATTAACATGGAAGGATTCATGTCCTTCTCGACTCTTTCTATATATAAAAACTTTATCATAGTCTCTGGCCATAATTATGGCTTCTGAAATAGAGGATGGTTTTGCATTCTTGACGAAGTTATTCAATGGTAGATTAAGCTTCCAAATGAATCGATGGAGAAGAGTTACCTCATCCATCTCTAGAGCTAATCGCAGAAGTTTAGCAAGATTTTGGTGGCATTCTTCCAAGGTCTTTCTTTTTTGGGTTAGCTCAAAAAATTATTGATTTTATCCTCTCGAAATCCTGGAGGACAAAACCTTTCACAAAGGTGTACTTTCATGGCATCCCATAACTGATTTTGATCTAAGTGGTTAGAATCTGATAATGTTGGGGCTGTAATAACGATGGGTGATGGCTTTAGCTATACAAGAGAGAGGTTCCGTAAGAGCAACGGGAAAGATTGCCCAAATACCAGTCAGTGACTCCTTTTTGGGTCATGTCGTAAACGCTTTGGCCCAACTTTCTGATGGTAAGGGTCAAATCCCAGCTTTTGAGTTTAGATGAATCGCATCTCTCGCTCCAGGGATTATTTCAAGACGTTCCGTGTACGAACCTTTACAAACGGGTCTTATTGCTATCGACTCGATGATCCCCATAGGTCGTGGTCAACGAGAATTGATAATTGGGGATAGACAGACTGGTAAAACAGCAGTAGCTACAGATACAATTTTGAATCAGAAAGGTCAAAATGTTATGTGTCTACGTAGCTATTGGTCAAAAAACTTCCTCCGTGGCTCAGGTAGTAAATACTTTTCAGGATCATGGCGCTATGGAATACACCATTGTTGTATCGGAGACCGCAAATTCTCCAGCCACTCTGAGATGGGTTCAAGATCTTGGATGATAGTGCTAGTATAATGCATCCAATGGATGGCATTCACACGTCAACTCAAACCTTAATGGAGTTATAATCTTAATAATTTATACTATACGAATTAATGAGATATATCCAAAAAATTTCTCTAAACAAAGTTTGGGTCTATCCTTCTAGTCATTCAGTCTCTCACTAGTTTCTTAATTTGATCACCTTATGTTTTTCCTCTCAAAAGGTTTCCTCTCCAATTTTATTTCTCAAAATTATTGTACAAATATCTTGCGTGTGCACCCCCCGAAGATACAAGCACAATTTCATAGGATGATTGTCTCAACATGTGAGGATATTCAAATCACTTCTATGGCCACTAGATATAATTGATTAGTCCTTATATGATAAACAATCACTTGTTTTAATCCCTTGACAGTTAACATTTGAAAAACAAATCCTAGGAACTAAGATTGGCTCTAATACCATTTGTAAGGTTCCCCCCTTTCGAAAATAGGGGAAACACTTAACATAGTCTACTAAGTTTTAGCCTGGAGAAAATTTCCTACTCGTCACACCTTGACCATGTAAAGATTCAAGGATACGATTTGTAGGTAAGACCTAGTTCTATCCCACAAGGGGGAGCGTGGTCTTCTAAAGGAAGCAATTGAAGAGTCAACATAACTCTTTTTACTACAGGAAGATTGACAATAGTGCTTCCAACTAATTCCGTATTTCTTATGATTTTTAGATGAGCAAGGGTGAACTTGCTTCTTTTATGAAAAATTCAAAACTATCAAATACTTATCATAGCACCACATCTGAAGGCACTCAGGATTAATACATCTGAGATCTTTATTTTGTGAGAATTACACATTCGGTGCCTTGGGATTGACACATCCAAAGATTATCTCAATTAACACGTCTGAGATGATTAGTTTTCTGAAAATTACACATCTAGTATCTTGGGATTAACACATCTAAGAGCATGATCCTCTGGGAATCACACATCCAAAGTTAGACCCATGTTTGTCTCAGATGGGTTCAAGATCTTGGATGATAGTGCTAGTATAACGCATCCAATGGATGCCATTCACACATCAACTCAAACCTTAATGGAGTTATAATCTTAATAATTTATAATATGCGAATTAATGAGATATATCCAAAAAATTTCTCTAAACAAAGTTTTGGTCTATCCTTCTAGTCATTCAGTCTCTCACTAGTTTCTTAATTTGATCACCTTATGTTTTTCCTCTCAAAAGGTTTCCTCCCCAATTTTATTTCTCAAATTTATTGTACAAATATCTTGCGTGTGCACCCCCCGAAGATACAAGCACAATTTTATAGGATGATTGTCTCCACCTGTGAGGATATTCAAATCACTTCTATGGCCACTAGATATAATTGATTAGTCCTTATATGATAAACAATCACTTGTTTTAATCCTAGGAACTAAGATTGGCTCTGATACCATTTGTAAGGTTTCCCCCTTTCGAAAATAAGGGAAACACTTAAGATAGTCTACTAAGTCTTAGCTTGGAGAAAATTTCCAACTCAGTCCACACCTTGACCATGTAAAGATTCAAGGATATGATTTGTAGGTAAGACCTAGTTTTATCCCACAAGGGGGGAGCGTAGTCTTCTAAAAGTCAAATTACCCATAGGGTAATTGATCATAGTTTGAGCAATTACTAATCTTGATTCCTAGAGACAACGCTTTTTTCATTATCCATATGCAAGGCACAACCCTGCTGGCCTAGTCTCCTCGAATAGGGTTGCTCGAGAACCTATTTATCTAGCGTAGGGCTTTTACTTAATCTATTGGAAAGCTACCCGACTAATTAGGTCCACCCGTCCATAGGATGGTGCTGTGTTGAGGCATTCCACCCTCCCACTTTCCACTCACGAGTCAATTTGTTTTCTAATTAATCCTACCACACTGTTTCACATAAATAAACATGTTCCTTAATTAAGGCCCTTTTCACAAGGTTGTTAAAATAACCTTTTTTCAAAGTATAGTAATGCCAAAGATAGGATTCATAAAAAAAAGTTTATACATGAATTAATTCCAGACAAGCCAAATCGGCTCTCTGATTCTTTTCCTTTATAGTGCCGATGATCTAGAATTCGGCCTTCCAGCCTCTACATGCTAGGCAAAACCCTACGGGACCATACTCCTCGTCGTCGGCCGCCGCTGTGGTGGCGACCGAGGAATTAAGCGGCATGTTGCCCTCTTAGGCTGGGTCACTCGATCCTCCTGCCTCTCAGAGGGATATCCACGCACTAGGGTGGGCTAATTCACCGTACTAGCATGGGCTCTCAGAACTAGGCAGCATCACAATTACTCGCCTCAATTGGCCAACCTCATTCTCCCAATTGTATGATGGATACCATGGGTGGACTCTGGGCCTTAGTATCGTCTCCACCATCCGGCTACACAAGCACAAGAAGAGGGCAGTGTCAAGGCAGGGAGAAGTTCTACATGTACCTTAATTTAACTAAGATAATCATCCATTACTCAACTAAACCATAGGACTAGAATCCATGTTACCTTCTTAAGAAAACAATCCTTTTCACAAAGATTTTAGCATTTCAACTTGAGATTGCGTGATAAGACATTCATTATTAAGGCATATGCTGTTGTTTAAAAGAATACAAACTTTAACTTACTCAAACAATCAAATAGATCACTATTAACAATTCATAGAGAAGCAAGGCCATACTTCTACACCTAAGAATGATATATAATTAAAATATATATATATATATATACCTTATAGAAATTTATCGTTTATGGTTGTCTTTGCTCACTAATAACAGTTTCAGAACTTGATATATGAGAAAAGCGAGTCTTCTAATACCTTCTCTTACAATTGAAATCATCCGATCATCCCCAAGATTTATCTCCTCTTATGCATACTCTGACTTTTCTCTCTTTCGAAGGTCTATGGCAAAATAGCCTTCTCTTGTTTGCAGGGCTACGGCATACTATTCTTTCTTTAAAAGAAAAGCTATGGAGTTTTGGTCTCTTCCTCCGAAAGACCATAGCAATCTAACCTTCTCTTTTAAGAGATTAGATCCCTGTGTAGAGACCGTGACAGAATCAGCAAATTGTTTCGGCTATAAATCTCTCATAAAAACTTAGAATATGGTCATATAGTCTCTCGTTGACACCTTGACCATGTAAAGATTCAAGGATATGATTTGTAGGAAAGACCTAGTTCTATCCCACAGGGGGGAGCGTGGTCTTCTAAAAGTCAAATTACCCATAGGGTAATTGATCATAGTTTGCGCAACTACTAATCTTGATTCCTAGAGACAACGCTTTCTTCCTTATCCATATGCAAGGCATAGCCCCGCTGGCCTAGTCTCTTAGAATAGAGTTGCTCGAGAACCTATTTATCTAGCATAGGGCTTTCACTTAATCTGTTGGAAAGCTACCCGACTAATTGGGTCCACCCGTCTATAGGATGCTGCCGTGTCGGGGCATTCCACCCTCCCACTTTCCACCCTACTACTCTCAGGAGTCAATTTGTTTTCTAATCTTGCACCAATCCTCTTCTATTTACTCATAAAAATACTTGTTGAATTCGATTTTCTTTAACCCTGCTATCTCTATTTCTTGACCTAATCTTGCTCTAGCTCATGATTCCTTGTACCCAAGGGTGGGTTTGATTTTCCTCTTGAATTAGGGGACCTCTTCTTAATTAACATGGAAGGATTCATGTCCTTCTCGACTCTTTCTATATATAAAAACTTTATTATAGTCTCTAGCTATAATTATGACTTCTGAAATAGAGGATGGTTTTGCATTCTTGACAAAGTTATGCAATGGTAGATTAAGCTTCCAAATGAATCGATGGAGAAGAGTTACCTCATCCATCTCTGGAGCTAATCGTAGAAGTTTAGCAAGATTTTGGTGGCATTCTTCCAAGGTCTTTCTTTTTTGGGTTAGCTCAAAAAATTATTGATTTTATCCTCTCGAAATCCTGGAGGACAAAACCTTTCACGAAGGTGTACTTTCATGGCATCCCATAACTGATTCTGATCTAAGTGGTTAGAATCTTATAATGTTGGGGCTGTACCGACGGGTGATGGCTTTAACTATATAAGAGAGAGGTTCCGTAAGAGCAACGGAAAAGATTGCCCAAATACCAGTCATCAGTGACTCCTTTTTGGGTCATGTCGTAAACGCTTTGGCTCAACCTATTGATGGTAAGAGTCAAATCCCAGCTTTTGAGTTTAGATGAATCGAATCTCCCGCTCTAGGGATTATTTCAAGACGTTCCGGGTACGAACCTTTACAAACGGGTCTTATTGCTATCGACTCGATGATGCCCATAGGTCGTGGTCAACGAGAATTGATAATTGGGGATAGACAGACCGGTAAAACAACAGTAGCTACAGATACAATTTTGAATCAGGAAGGTCAAAATATTATATGTGTCTACGTAGCTATCGGTCAAAAAGCTTCCTCTGTGGCTCAGGTAGTAAATACTTTTCAGGATCATGGCGCTATGGAATACACCATTGTTGTATCAGAGACCGCAAATTCTCCAACCACTCTGTAATATCTCGCTCCCTATACAGGAGAAGCTCTAGGTGAATACTTCATGTATCGCAAACAGCATACCTTGATTATTCATGATGATCCCTCTAAAAAAGCCTAGGCTTATCGACAAATGTCTCTGTTACTTAGAAGACCACCTGGGCGAGAAGCATATCCGGGAGATGTTTTTCATTCACATTCTCGTCCTTTGGAAAGAGCGGCTAAATCAAGTCTCCGACTACGTGAAGGTAGTATGACAGCTCTACCCATTGTTGAGACCCAGGCGGGAGATGTCTCAGCCTACATTCCCACCAATGTTATTTCTATTACTGATGGATAAATATTTTTATCAGCAGATCTATTTAATGCTGGGATTCGACCAGCAATCAATGTGGGGATTCCTATATCTAGAGTAGGCTCTACAGCTCAAATCAAAGCTATGAAATAAGTGTTCGGTAAATCGAAATTGGAATTGTCCCAATTTGCGGAATTAGAGGCTTTCTCGCAATTTGCCTCTGATCTCGATAAGGCTACTCAGAATCATCTAGCAAGGGGTCAGCGGTTGTGTGAGTTGCTTAAACAGTCTCAAACAGCCCCATTATTGGTGGAAGAAGAAGTAGCTACTATTTAACGGATATTTGGATCTACTAGAAGTTGATCAAGTTAAACGATTCTTGGTTCAGTTGTGTGAGTATATAACAACCAATAAACCTCAATTTGGTGAAATTATTTGTTCTACCAAGGTATTTACGGAACAGGCAGAGATACTCTTAAAGGAAGCAATTAAAGAGTCAACATAACTCTTTTTACTACAGGAAGATTGACAAAACTGCTTTCAACTAATTCGGCATTTCTTATGATTTTTAGACGAGCAAGGGTGAACTTGCTTCTTTCATGAAAAATTCAAAACTATCAAACACTTATCATAGCACCACATCTGAAGGCACTCAGAATTAATACATCTGAGATCTTCATTTTTTGAGAATTACACATCCGGTGCCTTGGGATTGACACATCCAAAGATTATCTGGATTAACACGTCTGAGTTGATTAGTTTTCTAAAAATTACACATCTAGTATCTTGGGATTAACACATCTAAGAGCATGATCCTCTGGGACTTACACATCCGAAGTTAGACCCATGTTTGTCTGAGATGGGTTCAAGATCTTGGATGATAGTGCTAGTATAACGCATCCAATGGATGGCATTCACACGTCAACTCAAACCTTAATGGAGTTATAATCTTAATAATTTATAATATGCGAATTAATGAGATATATCCTAAAAATTTCTCTAAACAAAGTTTGGGTCTATCCTTCTAGTCATTCAGTCTCTCACTAGTTTCTAAATTTGATCACCTTATGTTTTTCCTCAAAAGGTTTCCTCCTCGATTTTATTTCTCAAATTTATTGTACAAATATCTTACGTGTGCACCCCCCCAAGATACAAGCACAATTTTATAGGATGAATGTCTCAACATGTGAGGATATTCAAATCACTTCTATGGCCACTAGATATGATTTATTAGTCCTCATATGATAAACAATCACTTGTTTTAATCCCTTGATAGTTAATCTTTGAAAAACAAATCCTAGGAACTAAGATTGGCTCTGATACCATTTGTAAGGTTCCCCCCTTCCAAAAATAGGGGAAACACTTAACATAGTCTACTAAGTTTTAGCTTGGAGAAAATTTCCTACTCGTCACACCTTGACCATGTAAAGATTCAAGGATACGATTTGTAGGTAAGACCAAGTTCTATCCCACAGGGGGGAGCGTGGTCTTCTAAAGGAAGCAATTGAAGAGTCAACATAACTCTTTTTACTACACGAAGATTGACAATAGTGCTTCCAACTAATTCCGTATTTCTTATGATTTTTAGATGAGCAAGGGTGAACTTGCCTCTTTCATGAAAAAATCAAAACTATCAAATACTTATCATAGCACCACATCTGAAGGCACTCGGGATTAATATATCTGAGATCTTCATTTTGTGAGAATTACACATTCGGTGCCTTGGGATTGACACATCCAAAGATTATCTCAATTAACACGTCTGAGATGATTAGTTTTCTGAAAATTACACATCTAGTATCTTGGGATTAACACATCTAAGAGCATGATCCTCTGGGAATCACACATCCGAAGTTAGACCCATGTTTGTCTCAGATGGGTTCAAGATCTTGGATGATAGTGCTAGTATAACGCATCCAATGGATGCCATTCACACATCAACTCAAACCTTAATGGAGTTATAATCTTAATAATTTATAATATGCGAATTAATGAGATATATCCAAAAAATTTCTCTAAACAAAGTTTTGGTCTATCCTTCTAGTCATTCAGTCTCTCACTAGTTTCTTAATTTGATCACCTTATGTTTTTCCTCTCAAAAGGTTTCCTCCCCAATTTTATTTCTCAAATTTATTGTACAAATATCTTGCGTGTGCACCCCCCGAAGATACAAGCACAATTTCATAAGATGATTGTCTCAACATGTGAGGATATTCAAATCACTTCTATGGCCACTAGATATAATTGATTAGTCCTTATATGATAAACAATCACTTGTTTTAATCCTAGGAACTAAAATTGGCTCTGATACCATTTGTAAGGTTCCCCCCTTTCGAAAATAGGGAAAACACTTAAGATAGTCTACTAAGTCTTAGCTTGGAGAAAATTTCCTACTCAGTCCACACCTTGACCATGTAAAGATTCAAGGATACGATTTGTAGGTAAGACCTAGTTCTATCCCACAAGGGGGGAGCGTAGTCTTTTAAAAGTCAAATTACCCATAGGGTAATTGATCATAGTTTGAGCAACTACTAATCTTGATTCCTAGAGACAAGGTTTTTCCTTATCCATATGCAAGGCACAGTCCCGCTGGCCTAGTCTCCTCGAATAGGGTTGCTCGAGAACCTATTTATCTAGCGTAGGGCTTTTACTTAATCTATTAGAAAGCTACCCGACTAATTGGGTCCACCCGTCCATAGGATGGTGCCGTGTTAAGGCATTCCACCCTCCCACTTTCCACCATACGCACGAGTCAATTTGTTTTCTAATTAATCCTACCACACTGTTTCACTTAAATAAACATGTTCCTTAATTAAGGCCCTTTTCACAAGGTTGTTAAAATAACCTTTTTTCAAAGTATAGTAATGCCAAAGATAGGATTCATAAAAAAAGTTTATACATGAATTAATTCCAGACAGGCCAAACCGGCTCTCTGATTCTTTTCCTTTATAGTGCCGATGATCTAGAATTCGGCCTTCCAGCCTCTACATGCTGGGCAAAACCCTACGGGACCATACTCCTCGTCGTCGGCCGCCGCTGTGGTGGCGACCGAGGAATTAAGCGGCCTGTTGCCCTCTTAGGCTGGGTCACTCGATCCTCCTGCCTCTCAGAGGGATGTCCATGCACTAGGGTGGGCTAATTCACCGTACTAGCATGGGCTCTCAGAACTAGGCAGCATCACAATTACTCGCCTCAATTGGCCAACCTCATTCTCCCAATTGTATGATGGATACCATGGGTGGACTCTGGGCCTTACTATTCCGCCATTCGGCTACACAAGCACAAGAACAGGGCAGTGTCAAGGCAGGGAGAAGTTCTACATGTACCTTAATTTAACCAAGATAATCATTCATTACTCAACTAAACCATAGGACTAGAATCCATGTTACCTTCTTAAGAAAACAATCCTTTTCACAAAGATTTTAGCATTTCAACTTGAGATTACGTGATAAGACATTCTTTATTAAGGCATATGCTATTGTTTAAAAGAATACAAACTTTAACTAGTAAATCAATCAAATAGATCACCATTAACAATTCATAGAGAAGCCAGGGCCATACCTCAACCCGTAAGAATGATATATAATTAAAAAATAATATATATATATACCATATAGAAATTTGTCGTTTGTGGTTGTCTTTGCTCGTTAATAAGAGTTTCAGAACTTGATATATGAGAAAAGCAAGTCTTCTAATACCTTCTCGTACGATTGAAATCATCCGACCATCCCCAAGATTTATCTCCTCTTACGCGTACTCTGACTTTTCTCTTTCGAAGGTCTATGGCAAAATAGCCTTCTCTTGTTGCAGGGCTACCGCATACTATTCTTTCTTTAAAAGAAAAGCTATGGAGTTTTGGTCTCTTCCTTCGAAAGACCATAGCAATCTAACCTTCTCTTCTAAGAGATTAGATCCCTGTGTAGAGATCGTGACAGAATCAGCAAATTGTTTCGGCTATAA